>NW_022147046.1:5883860-6483860 GCF_002938485.1 Sitophilus oryzae | reverse complement strand
AAATAAATCATATTTTCATAGAGAGGGCTGTTTTTTTAACGATTTTAAACAATTTCTAGGAGAAAATTGGACCCAGTACCGAAAAAAAATCCGCCTTCTGCGGGCTCACGCTTTTTAATATTATTATTCATGCCTAAAGCAAAAATTCACAAGCTTTCAAGTTTTTCCGGTGGGAGATCCTTTATATATTTTTATGAACACAATCTTAGGTATCAAGAGTCTACTTGGTTCGATATTTTTTCGACATCATTCATGTCGAAAAATAAAAAGAACATAAGTTTCATAAAGTTTCATAAAAAGAACCTATGTATTGGATACAAAGAGTTCTGTGGTGAATCACACAATACTGTTTCTATTTAGAATATTGTGATAATTATGAAAATTTCGTTTAAATATTTTGATCTATTTTAAGATATATTTAACTTGTGTACTATTCTACTATTTTTTTAGTAGAAGAATGTAGAATGTTTAGGAGGGGAGCTAATCACGGCGACCCTTTCTTGAGTTATAACGAGTTATAACTCATCATACAGTCTCAAGGCTTTAACAAAAGCCAGTATCTGAGACGGATCCACAGAGGCCAGCTCTCCATCCTCGACATCAGCCGTACCAAAGTTCATGGCACGAATGGTCGTCGTCTCGGCGTACTCAGTGATAAGGTGTTCTGGTGTTTCCCCATTTTCCCCACAGAATCTGCATTCGCCGTTGTTTCTCAGCTTCAGCCTACTGAGGTGTTCGTTGAGGAGACAGTGTCCTGTTAGAAACCCCGTGACAATCCGAAGATTGTTTTTAGTTAAATCAAGGAAAACCTTTGATTTTTCTCGGTCGTAAGTTCTGAGGAACTTTTTCGAGTGTCTTAGACCGTTGGAGGAGAGGATTTTTGTAGTAAATATATTCTCAAAATATTAAAAAGATCAATTTCGATATAAATAGACAAAAATAGCTTAATTTGAATTAAGCCTAGACTCCAAATATCTTAATTTTGTTTAAACTTAATTATCCATTGGGACAGAGAGAGATCGTGTTCCGCTACATTGGTAAATATATGAGAGCAAAAAAAATATAGATATAACAATTTGTAAACCTCAAAATTTAATGTAATAAAAACACAACACATAAATAATAACATTTAGAGGGAAAATTTAATTAAGTTTAATTATCAAAGTGTAGAGTTGAATTTTAACAGACAAAATTTATACATTTTTTTACTCACAGAAATGCGTTCCTGGTAATATCGGTCTATTGTGAAGATCAGTACAAGAAAAAAGTGACATGTATTTATTGTTCCTGTAAACAACTATAAATCATGTTATTGTGTCATTATATGTGTGGGCTAAAACACATTTAATAACATCTATGATGCCTGAAATTATGTCCTGTTCGTGTCATTTCAGCAAAAATAATTGAACGGCAATTTGCAAGCATAAATTTATTGAACATATTAATTTTTGTCAACATAGAGTAGTATATCATTTATTGACAAAGGACGCGTATTTTACCACTGAGGCGGAAATCTAAAAAATAAGTAAAAGATAGTTTATGTAAACTGATGCGTCACGTGTCACTAGGTATAAGTTCAAACGGAAACCTGAAAGGCGTTTTACCAAAAAAAAATGGTTATAAAAGTAACCTTTCAAAAGGGTAATAAAATAAATCCTTTCCTCGTTTACTTTGTAAGATTTTGGTTTAACTCTGTTTATTTTTATAACGACTTAAGAATTGTAAATTCTTTGAACGAAATATTAGGAAAATGTGCTGAACAGAAGTCCGAAAAAAGGAATGCCTTCATTGAAATGCAAAACACGCCCACTTGCAATTTCGACCGGACTTTTATGATTTTTGAAGTTCTTCTACTGAATGGGTACGGCTTATTGGAAGTAAACCATAACAAAAGTATTAAAGTGCTGCGTTCTGAAATACAGTATAATATCTTCACTTTTGCTAAAAAATCTACATTCGTTAGAGAATAAATGATTATTATTATTTATATAATTTAAAAAAATAAGATCGTATGTGTAGTATTTGGGAATCACTAGAAGCGAAAGCAAATTTTAATAACCAAATTGTAAAATCTGAGAATTTGAGAAAATTTAAAAATACAAGGTGGTGCCTCTCATACGCCGCGGAAGCTCCAAGGAGAACGGTAGTTTATATCGAAATGAAATTTTGGCAGCGTATGTAGGTTAACTGAAAGCATTTTATAAAAATATATAGAATTATACAGGGTGTCCTCAAAAAAAGTTACACATCAAAGTTATGTTTTTCTAATGGAACACCTTATATATTAATTGGTTTTCGATTCTAAGAAAAAAATAACGTTGAGTTTTATTAAAGAAGCCTATACTTAAAATCTAAGGATTTTGACATTACACATTTTGTGAAAATGAAGAGTAAATTTTAAATTTCGATAACAGCTACCTAAATTTTAGTTGACCTTTTATAGTCTGATATTTAATTACAGTAGCCATTGTATGTTAAACCAAATTGAAATTTGACCCGAAAAGTTATACAGGGTGAGACAAAATTAATATGGAACATTAGTCACTTTTAAAAGCAAGTTACTCCTTTATTTTAAATGGAACACCCAGTATATTTTTCTGGTGTTCAATGGAGAATTTATATATCTTCAAAATATTATTAAGGTTTGTCTACCCCTTAGACAAAGATTTTCCCAGATATTTTAATTTTTATGATTTTGCGTTAGTAAATCTTTATTATTTGAAAAAATCTAGGTGGATGTGTGATATAACTTTTGTTAATTTAACAAAAATTAAAGTATGTAGAGTAAAATACTCAAGGGTAATAAAAAAATACACGTTTAAAACATATTCTAATTATTACAGAATTAAAACTAAATATAAACCTATAATTAGGTGACAAAAATTAGCTAGATGAAATAAAATGCCCAAAATGCTTCCTTTCCTGTTAACTGCATAAAATGGTTGTCTTTTCAAAAGAATATTTTTATTTTAAAAGGCATTATGTGGAGTTCTACCTCGAAAAGCAGCTACAATAATTTCTCTCATGTTGTCGACACTAGTTGGTCGAGTTTTGTAAACACTGTCTTTAACATATTCCCATAAAAAAAAACAGACTAGATAAAATCAGGAGCATTTAAGTATTCTATTAATTGGTAAATGCACACTGCGTTCACCAACTAATAGAATCACATCAATTCTCTCTGATGTAGCATAAATTTGCATTTTCGGCAAATTTCTGAGATTTTTTTTTAATTTTAACTGACACAAAATGACAATTAGTTGTTAAAGTTGGACTAATTAGACAGCTATGTTGAAGTAACGTCAGACATATCATAGCCACCTAGATTTTATCAAATAATAAAGATCTACTCAGACCAAATCATGTAAATGAAAATATCTAGGAAAATCTTTGTTTGAGGGGTAGGCAACCTTAATAGTATTTTGAAGAGACGTGAATTCTCCATCGAATATCGGAATAATATACTGGGTGTTCCATTTAAGATAAGAGAGTAACATGCTTTTAAAGGTGACCAATGTTCAATATTAATTTTGTCTCGCCCTGTATAATATTTTGGATCAAGTTTTAATTTGATTTAAAGTAAAATAGTTAATTCAACTACATATTAAGCTATACCGGGTAAATTCCAATTTAGGTAGCTTTTATTGTAATTTATAAAATGTTCTTTATTTCTAGAAAATATTAAATATGTCAAAAACCGTACATTTTAGCTATATACTTCTCTTATAAAACTCACCCTTATTTTTCTCCCAGAATCCGAAAATCAATTAATATATAGGGTGTTCCATTACAAAAAATAAAACTTTGATATGTAACTTTTTTTGGGGTCACCCTGTAGAATTCTCTATATTTTTAAAAAGTGTTCTGAATTAACATATATATGCTCCCAAAATTTCATTTTAATACAAACTGACGTATGAGAGGCGCCACACTGTACTACTATATTTTCTAGGATTCTACGATATCAGATCAATAATTCGCTATTCGCTGACTAGATAGGCGTTTTTTTGTGTCGTTTATTATTAATCTTTACCAAAATGCAAACAATTATAATGAAAAGTATAAAATTCAGATAAACCTAACCAAACCAAATTCAGAATTTTCGTATGCGAACTCGATCGGAACAGATAATTGCACCCATCTGCTGGTAATGTTAACATGGGGTGAAATACAAATCTATATAGTCTATATAGTTTAAAAAAATAAGGTATTTTGCTGTATTGTAGTAAATTATAGCAGTTAAGCATCAATGAAACGCATCTGAGGTAAATTATAAAGAGATTGAATTTGTTGGCATTTTTTAAAAATCAAAAGTTTAGTAAAACTTAATTAAAAAAATGGGGATTTCTGAATATATTTACTATTACTCTATTATTTACTAACTCTATTATTCAGATTCAGTCACTGAAATTGCAGTATACCGGGTGCGTCTCAAAAGCGGTTCACCCATATAACTTTTTTATTTGTTTAGATAAAAAAACGAGATTTGGTATGTTATTTTAGTTTATGACATAAATTAGGATTGATGGACATATTCGATTTTTTTTATCACTTCCTGTTTCACCGGAAATGACAACAAATTTTGATTTTTAAACGGCACCTTCGGTATATTTCTGTTTTGTTCGATAGGAAATGACGTCAACTTTAGACGTCACCAACTTTTGACATTTAATTTTTTAACCAAATAGAATGGAAAAATAGTTTTGATCGTCTAATGTTTTTTGTGTTTTGTCCTGGCCGGTTAACAGATGCCCAAATCGCATTTTTAATCATATCATTTTTCAAATAGAACAAGGGTTGCTCATTAGCATATTTGGAAAATGCATTTTTTTACGAATAATTTGGTACCACACGCTTGGTATTTCGAGTCTAATTGTCGTTATAAACCGCATGTTACAATTTAAAATAAACCATATGCGAAAATGTCAAAAGTTGACATATTACATGTCATTCTATACAGAGTGTCATTTTCTATCGAATAAAGTAGATATACAGAGAAGACCAGGCTACCAGTAGCATACCAAGTTGCCGGACGAATTTACGTTTACCCGTTTTGCGTTCGTACTCGAGATTGCCGGCTAGTCGGCTGGTCAGGCAGTACGCAGTTGCAGTTGTGCTTGGACGGGTCGGTCGTGACAGACTAGGAATACGACGCGAGGAGTGCCGAGTATTTATTATTTTCATTTTAAGTGTTTACCTTCACTTAAGGTAACATTTAAAATGAAAATAGTTAAATATTTATTATTTGAGTGTTTACAAGCCAAAACTAAAAACAAATAAATACTCTAAACCCAAAAAAAACTAAAATATTACTCTAAATAAGAAAAAGTTATAACAAGTGTTCAAAAAGACCATCTTCTTGTGCTAGACAGAAGCCTAGGCGGTCGTAAAATCCCCGTCTGACATTGGCTAACATATTAGGGCTAATAGTTTGGAAAGCCTCTCGTATTTTTACTTGAAGCTCATCTAGGTTATTAGCCCTATTGTGACCATACACTTTGGATTTTACAATACTTTTCCCCATTTTACAATACAATGCCCCACAAAAATAAGTCATTGGGAGAAAGATCTGGTGATCTAGCGGGCCACAAAATAGTTCCATATCCACTAATTAAACGGTTGGGAAAAGTATTGTTCAAATATTCTTGAACAATACGGGCATTGTGGGCAGGACAACCACCTCAGTAATTTGATTACTTGAAAACGTGGGATTTTGATCCGCGGATCCAGCACAAATGAACACTTGCTTTAACTCCTGTTCTTCATTAATCAACACATCAGGCTTTTTGTGTTTTTGTGGGAACACGCACTCATGTGTTTCAAAATTATTAATAACTCTTGATACAGTAGGTAAAGATGGAATTGGCCTGTTTACCAAAGTTTGTGGAAAAATTGTTTGTATATTCCGATAAGACCTATTTTGGAAATACCATTTTTCAATTTGAATTTTCTCACGAACTTAAACATCCATTATTTTACTTAAAAAATAAATTTTACACGAGAACTGACGCGAGAATCGATGTATTCGTTTAGGCTATTAAAACACGAATAAATACAAATTCTGAAACATTCTTATCACATATCTACCTATTTTTATTTTATCGCATTTTTTCGCCTGCTTTTTATCCGGCGGACAGGTATACGCTAATTCGTCCGGTTCTGCCTATGTTACTACTACGGTGGTCCGGTCTGTATACCGGAAGTTCCATTTAAAAATCAAAAGTTTTAGTCATTTCCGGAAAAACAGGAAGTGACCAAAAATGATTCAATACGTCAATCAATCCTAATTTATGTCATAAACTAAAATCTGAAAAAATGTCATAAACTAATATCTGAAAAAATAAAAAAGTTATAGGGGGTGAGCCATTTTTGAAACGCACCCGGTATAGCCTTGTAATACAAAGTGACCTAGGCTTCCGAAAAACTTCTCTATTAGATTTTTGGTTTGTGATTTTTATTTCAATTTTTTTCAGAATAGGGGGGGAATGATAAGGAGCTTTTAAACATATTTTTTTAAACATAAAGGGTGACAAACATATTTTGATTGAACAAAAGTTGTATATTTTTAAATGGAATACTATATATTTTTTTAGCTCAGAGGGTTTGCCATTAAATTTCCACTCCAAAAATACCATAGTGTGACATACTATACCGAGCGGATTTTGAAATATAACCGTTTTTAAGCTAAATTTACTGCTTATCTAAAGCCTTTGCAAAAGTTCAAATTCGAAGAATTTTATTTTTTTTAACAGGAAGTACTTTATAATAGTGTCTTATAATACAGAGAAAGTCATACAGATGGTGAGGTGACAAAAATATACTTAGGTATCGTGTTACAGACAGACGGACAGACGGACAGACGGACAGACGGACAGACGGACAGACGGACAGATGGACAGACACCATGAAAATATTTAGGTCATTTATAACCCAAATAATTCATTTTGAGTGAAATTAAAAAAAACTTTTTTTTGCCGATCTTAATAGCCTACCATACCTGTTGGTATGGTCGGCTAATAAATGCTCGAGCATCTTAAATCACTACTTACATTGTAGTTTATTTCCACAATTGAGTCCTAACGCATTATTCGGCAACACTGTAAGTGCCCTCGTTGGTCCTACACATCGTTTAAAAAGTACACATACGTACAACTATTCAAGCAATTCGATACGACACCGGTATGGATTACAGTGGAATTTTTTAAACGTTTTTATTGACTTCCCCGTTTTGGAGTACCTGGTTCTTCCACTATCATGCCGAGGGGAAAAATGACTATTTGTTTTGTCTAAAGTGTATCAGGTAACTTGGGCGCTAGAAATCGAGGACGCACGATTATTTATTTTATTTAAATGGGACGTCAAAAGGTGCGGTAATGTACTGTTTAAAAAATGGAAGGTCTTTGTCTACTCTATGTCCCCGGATCGTCTTCACAAGAGGAAAAACTTTTGTATTATTAACATTTTGAGAAAAATGTGTTCTTCATAAAATATTTTATTTCTTCTGCAATGGCTAATTCCGTATATACTTTTCCAGATTTCCATACAGTTTTAGAGTAAAATCCGAAAATATCTAAATATGCTGGTTGAATTTTTCAGTCCTAAACATGGAAGTGCGTTTTTTATTTTATAAAAATATCATTAAGTTTTATACATATTTTTGTGCTTTTGTAAAATGTTAAAAGAGCCAAAATTTGAATGGAAAAGGTGATATTAGATATCGTCAGGTTGCTGAAGAATTTAAGGAAACATATCTTCCTAATACGAAATATTAATAAAGTTTTTTTGTTATTGATAAAATAAAGATAATGAATCGAGTATTTTTTTATTCTTCTTTATTATTAATTTGATTCACTGTTGATTGGTTGGTTATATTCATAATCACTATTGATTATTATTTATTTGATTACAAAAACGTATTTGTTGGTCGTTACAACGAACACCTCACCAAAGTTTATTCTTAGTAATAATGGAAACAATTTATTTTACCATAGAAACACCATTAAACGCCGAAAAATTATACCGTATTCTCCTATTTTTATTTTTTTAATGAATTTAACATGATGTGACAATATTATTTATAATGTGGCAAATTTTCAAATCCGGTAAATTACGAGCAAACATATTGTAAATTTTAAAATTTTCAATATGCCGCCAGACTCCTTTGCCAATTTCATAAATCAGCCAGATTTGCTTTTGACTAAAATTGGGAAAATAAATGCATTTTTTTGTTTTATCTAGTGAACCCATCCAAAAATTTTATCCAGACTGACAAATTGTCCTTTAATGTCACCATCTGAATATACTTTTATATATTTACCCACTAGGAAAATAAGCACAAAAAAAATCACTGCCTCCTGGACTATATCAAGCTTTCTACTTTATTTTACTACTTACCGCGGCTGGTTTTCATTTATTTTCAATTGTAGGTATATGTATCTTTCCAAATAATATGTTTCGTTAATAAAAAAAGCTAGCCTATAAATCATGCTATTGATCGTATATTTGATCTTGATATATCCGATAATATTTGTAAATTTTCAAATCGGCTTAAATTTTTTCTTCGATTTTAACAATTGTAATATTAGTTAATTATTTGTAATATCAAACCTATAAATTCAATATTAGTTATAGGTACTAAATGGTATGTTTATATTTCTTTTTGTTTTTTCTATTTCTTTTTTGGTGAATTACATTATTATATTGTGTGTATATCTAATGTAATTACACGATTTGTGTCATGTGTTTGGGATAAATAAATAAATAAATAAATAAAAAATTAAATAAATTAACAAATCTATCTCACTTGCTTCGTTGCTCAATTCGTTGCTTCTCGGTCTTTTCCCTACTTTTCATTAAAATTCAACTTTAGTACAAAAAGAAAATAGGATATCACAAATAAAAATCTATAAATTAACCTAGAAAACCTAAAATGGCCAAAAAAAAAATCAAAGGCAAAATTAAAGTAATACCTGGTAAAATATTTCACAATTTATCGCATAAAATATCATGGAAATTTAAAAATATAGGTTAGAATTATCTAATATTAGAAATAACTTGATCTCCTGTTTCTATCTCTTTTTAACATTGTCATATTTGATTTTTCCCGTGATAACGTATGGCGTAAATGAGGAACAGACTTACTAAATGGATTTCGTCCATTTTTTAAGATTTTCAACCAAAGATGGGATGGTGCAAACTACATACAGAGAGTTACAATATGATGCCAGAAACGACGTGTTAAATACATTTTATCCTATTTAAATTAAATGACAGAAATACCCGTTCTATGTGCTGTATGTATGTCCATTAACAAACAAACAGAAGTATGTCCTTGTGTGCTGTGAACATACTGCTGTTGGTTTGTCATTGCCAGATGAAGAGTTTTTTTTGTACTACAACTTCTCTATTTTTTGAATAATACTACTTAAAATAATGAATGGAACTACGACTGGAGACCATGTAGTTGGGGATCCGGGCCGTGATAGCAGAAAAATAAAGAGAAATTTCACGTCTAAACGACAGTCAACAGTTTTTTTCAATTTTCTCAGATATCACAAAACTCGATTTTTTAAGTAGTAGGTTTTTTAGTAGGTGTTTTATTTTTTTTTATTTTTATCCATTTTCAAGTATAGTTAGGTTAGGTTAGGTTAGGTTAGGTCCTAAAAGTCTGCTCTTCAAATGAATTTATTCCTTTAAATTCTACAGTGTATAGTCTTGGTATTGTTTGTCTATTGCTATAAATGGCTTGTTGTCAAATCAAAAGTTCAAAAAGGATCAAAGATAATCACTGTCTTAAAGGTCAATTAATTTAACAGGTCGTTATTTATAAACAATTATTTAATCAGAAAATAAGGCACTGGCCCTTAAACTGAAACATAACTTCAAACAAACTCACGCAAAACTATTAAATATAGTATTTTTAGTTTTAGTGACTAGAAAACTGATATTCCATACAACAAATTCGTACGTCACCTCACACAAAAAAATCATCATTTACGCCCAATAAACCGCTCACAATAGCCAAGAACGTCCTCATTCTTCCAACGCCTGATCTTTATAAATGACACATTCGAAGGTAAACAAACAGATCATTCCCATTCTTTCGCTACTTTTTACCGGGTCACACATGATACTTAACCCCTCGCCCCCCTCTTTGCCCTAACCATACCTTTCCGTGGCCCTTTTTGACGTGCCGTAACACTGGGACACAATCGCAGTCGATTCGCTTTGGTACCTTTTGACGTTTTTGTGTTGCATAATCCGGGACAACGGGAAGGCCAATAATAATTAATCATTCGCTTCTTGGTGGTGCGGTTTATTCCGTCCTTTTTCTTTGCGTATTCTTCTATTTATTCTTGACTTTCGTTCTGTCTTCGTTGCGCCAGTTTCTTTTTTTCGAGTTTTTTATGGTTCGTTCGGTTCGCTGTGACAAATGGTGTCGAATCTCGCCCTTGTCAGTTCGGGACGTTTGTTCTTTTGCATAAGTTTTGGATTATTGCGGCGTTGCCATCTGAGATTATTCCTGTACCCCGGCCTATACATGCGTATACCGATAATATTCAGAAATAACGCAAAGGTTTCAACTGTTTTGTTTAAATAACAATCATTGGCATTACGTTATTGTAGACAATACTCGCCTTATTTCAACAAAAATTTAAATATATACAGGGTGCTACAAATTCGAGGTACGAGCATTGGTGTCTCGGAAACCGTAATAGATAAGAAGATAGTTAAATTGGAGCAAAGTTGGCACCTTGGGATGTTCACCAAGATGCTATCAAAAAAGTTTTAAAAATTTCAAGAATTGCTGAGTTTTTCGGAAAAAACTGATTTTTTTGAAAATCAATTTTATTTTTTCCTGTCGTTAGTTTTTAGAAAATCAAAAAATTAATTGCAAATTCTCATAGACACTTTATTCGGGCTATCTGATTGTATTTCACAAATTATCAGCTAATTTGAAAATCTAAAAATCATTGTATTCAGGAGACCGAGTTCTTTCAAAACCTGAAATAAAAAATGCAGATCCGTATTTAAAAAATTTAAGTCGGCCTCTGTATCTCACAAATTATCAGCTATTTTGAAAATCTAAATATGCTATCAGATAGCCCTAATAAAGTGGCTATGAGAATGCGCAGTTCTCGAGTTTTTCGATTTTCTAAAAAGTAATGACAGGAAAAAATAAAATTGATTTTCAAAAAAATCAGTTTTTTCCAAAAAATTCTGCAATCCTTGAAATTTTTAAAACTTTTTTGATGGCATCTTGGTGAACATCCCAATACGCGACTTTGCCCCAATTTAACCATGTTCGTATCTATTACGGTTACCGAGATGGCAATGCTCGTACCTCGAATTTGTAGCACCCTGTATATAAGTTGTAGATATGTCGCTATAAGATATAGCACGATAGATCATCTGTATACATGTGCTCTACTACTATGTCCGTTGACTTTCAAAAGGCTTTTGACACCGTTGAAATATGGTCAATTTTAGCAGCTCTACAAAATGCAATAATAGACTCAAGATATAGGTACTCAAATCATTGAAAATATTTACCAGGAAGTAACAATTCATAGACAAACTAATAGAAGTGTAGTACGTCCACAAAAACGTAAAATGGACGACATTAGGGAAGTGGTAGGTAAAACGGTGGATAAAAACTGCACAAAACAGGAAGACATGGAAAAGAATAGGAGAGACCTATATCCAGGAGTGGATAAATGCCGTTTGAGGAAGAAGAAGAAAATATGTAGTAAGCAAAAAGCAATTTGAGGCAAATAGTAATTGCAAAATAAAACAGTAAATCACCACAATACACCAGAACACTTTTATTTTTGCACTGGACGCGCGTTTCGCTAACTATGTTAGCATCATCAGGGGATGATTAAAACTAAACTAATATCTACAAAGTGAGCGTTTACTCGAGTTACGTATACTCGCTCAGTTGGCTCTGAGTAGGCGTGGCAAAAACTAGCTCAGCTAGTTAAAACCACCAGAGCGTAATAATTTATTACGAAAACTAGAGCAGTAGGAACAGAGAACTGGAAGAGTGGATCTTTGTTTCTGGTCGCACTATCTTTACATTTATTAATTTTGACGCTCTCATATGCATCTAACTACCTGTAATTTAAGACTTGTTTAATTAATTTTAAATAATATATATCTATACAATATTCTTTATCCACAATATGTTGGGCAACGCAATACTTATCCGGTCTACCATACTTTATCTCAGCCATATATTCTTTAAATCTAGTTAATATTCATGTTCTAGTTTGCCCAACATATTTCTCATTGCAATCTTTACATGAAATTTCATAAATCCCCGACCTTTCCAGTGGAGGTGTTATATCTTTAAGATTATACCTAACAATTGTAATTTATTATTAGCGCTATACACAAGTTTATAATTGGCATTCTTAAAAATTCCTTTTAAACCACGGGATAACTCTCTAACAACGGCATATTGAAATATTTTGACCTATCTTTCTCTATTTGAAAAGTCGAATTTTCAAAAATCGCAAACTTATACGTACTAGACCTAGATAAATAGTAATTTATCTAGGTAAGTGTCGTGGCAAATAGCAAAATTATAAAAAAAACAGTTATATTTTGCTCTCTGCCTATCAGTCATTCTGACAAATTCCAGGATTAAATTCAGGCATTTTTATAGGACTATTTGCCTAAATTTGCTTTGAGCCCAGCACATATAGAAAACAGTAAACTATACTTTTGTAAATTCTGTTTTTATTTATCTATAATAGAGTATATGTCCCTCTTTCTCTATTGCCTCCTTGGATTTGGGGTCAATTCCTATTGTGAGGATCTGGCCATGATCCTCCTCCCTCGAGTTGATGACTCGTCAACTCGATGTCTTTACATTGAAGTTTTGACCCTGGATGAGGCTCAACACGTAGATGGTGTCTTTTCCCTTGCTCCACAGCAGAAAGACCGTGATGGCCGCCTCTTTAGTGATGTTTTCTCCCTTCACTGCAACCAGTTCCGGCCCTTGGCAATTTTTAAGCTTAGGTGCGATTTCCACCAACCAATTTGCCGATTCTTGAGATATACAATCTATGAGGATTATGTCCACCCGAAAGTGTATCCCCGCAAAAGGCAGCTGACCCACATTTTGTAGATCATTATCTCTATTCTAGTTTCTATTACTTTATTTTTTATTATTAATTTATACAAAATTCCAAATAAAATCATGACTTTATTTTTTAAATGTAAACTATTTTATATCATTTTCGTCTTATTATAGTCCATCTTATTCAAGTCGCTGTGAATTTGTTTCAGTTAACATAACTTAAGTATGTGTACCAAATAAGATATTAGAACAATTAAAACAGTTCGTATGGCCCAAATATTTACAAAGTATTTTGAAATGCTATTACTTGGTATTCTTTAAAAATGCCTGTTGCAAACATACTTACGCAATTTGAGAACATTTACCCCCAAATGATATATTTCAAAGAAACGAAAAAATGTACCTATGCAACCAAAGTTAACGGTCAAACAAAGCTGAAGTACCATCTCGACCAAACCTTTATCTCTTTCGAAAGAAAGAATTCAAAAAAGAAGATTCTAAATAGATTTTTGGGTCGAAATCCATCTCGCATCATTAATAATCTTTACCCGATCCATTCAAGTCGCCAACGTTGCCCCAGCTGAAAGAGATCGAAGCATTCGAATGAAAAGCGTCGCCATTAAGGACTATCTGTAAGCTTAACCGCAGCACAATTAATCACGGGGCCCGTTGCATATCATCCCGATTAACGAGAACGACGTTTTACGAGCAAAGATTCACACGTCACGGGTCACATGACCACGCGGGGTGTCTGTGCCTTTTAGAACTGTCTCTTTGACTTTTTCGTTTTCGTCCGTAGGGTTAATGTTACCTGACTCGAAATTGGTGCTTACGTCATTGAAATTGATAGGGAACGTAGTTAAAAGTGTACTGGATACTTTTAAATACAGTCTGTTGCATCGCCAACCTGAACATAGAAAATCCAATGTAAGGTTTAAAAAGGATGAATAAGTTTTCCCCATTTTATTTTACAGAAAAATGTATTTGAAACTGTTTAAAGATTTGTTTAAAATGAAGCAATTGTTTATTTTCAATAGCTTCTACGAATTCGTTTTGGAGTTATGATAAATAAAAAAAACTAAATTAATTGATAAAATAATCACGTCTGATTGGAATAACGAACATGCCACCTCCAGATTCAATTTTTAATGTCAAATTGACGTTATTTTTGCCAAAAATAATTTAAATGAAATTGATTTTTAATGTCATATTGGCTATATAACCGGGTGTTGCATCGTCGAGCGGGACATCCAATGTAAATTTTAATGGGGTCAATTATTGGCTTCCCTAAATATTTTAGAGAATAATTCTATTTAGGTTTATTGAAGAGCACTAAGACCCACATTAAAAAGAATAACTTTAGATATTTTTGATTAGCCCATTTACGAGTTATCACCGATTTCTTTTTAAATATTTCTCCTTTCTTATGGCCCTGTATTTACTTATGAGCACCAGTCAAGGAAAAAGGTAACTGTCAAATGAAGTTGTCATTTCAGAAATTTATCTATTTAGTGCTTTATTATTATTATTAAAAACTCATACCTATATCGAAAATATAAGCCATGAATTACACTACCGAAGAAAAAGTATTGATGATTATATGGTATTATCAAGGAAATAGTTATCAAAAGGTGTCGGACATGTTGGCTGCTCTGTATCCGAATGGACCGATACCTGGAAAATCTACCATCGCAAGGAATATCCAGAGATTTGAGACCAAAGGTACCTTAATAAATAACTACAGATATGACGCAAGGCAGGAACAAAGAGAAGATGCAAGAAATGATACCGACTTGGAAGTTTTATTGTGCGTGGAAGAGAACGATGGAAAGATCAGCACAAGGAAACTTGAGGATGAAATAGGAATAGATCACACTACAGCGTTTCGAATATTGAAACGACATAAATACTATTCCTTCAAATAAGAAAAGCACCAAGAGCTACGAGATGGGGACGAAATACGGAGGCAGGCGTTTTGTTTTGATATGATGGAAAAAGCAAACACGGATAGTGAATTTTTAAAGAACATTTGTTTCACTGACGAATGCACGTTTACTTTAAATAATGAACCCAATGTTCAAAATTATCGATATTGGAACACAGAAAACCAACACAGGTTTGTCGAAACAAGGAAGCAATATCCACAGAAACGAAATTTAATGTTTGGGCAGGGATATTCGGACACAATATTATCGGGCTATCTATATTATTTCTTACGCGAAATTTAAATGCAGAATATTATTTGGAACTACTCGAAAATCATATTTTATCTGCTTTATATGATGCCGCTAGGGAAAATCAGGTTTGGTACCAAATGGATGGCTGCCCGGCACATAGTACCCTGGCTGTTCGGGAATATTTAGACAATAGTTTAAAAGGAAACGTTATTGGCCTAAATCATACAGTAAATTGGCCAGCAAGGTCTCCTGATATTTCGCCAAATGATTTCTTTCTCTGGGGCCATTTAAAAAACAGGATATACAAGGATAAAAAATACCCAAATCTAGACGAGTTAAAAAATGCTATTTCGGCCGAATGCAATAGAATTTCAGTTTACCAACTAGCGAATGTAAGAAGAGAATTTTATGATCGCCCGGGTTATTGTCTAGCAGTCGATGGAGGAATATTTGAACATCTTCTTAAATCCTAAAGTTCTAACAATTTAATAGTACCTAAATTAATAAGTTATTGAATATTGTAATAATACTATAATTAACCTTGTAATTGATTACTTTGTTTTACTTTAATTCATATTAATTTATATCTAAATCTTTAAGATTTCCGATGTAGGAATGAGTTTTCAATAATAATAAAGCACTAAATAGTTAAATTTCTGAAATAACAACTTCATTTGACAGTTACCTTTTACCTTGACTGCTGCTCATAAGTAAATACAGCGCCATAAGAAAGGAGAAATATTTAAAAAGAAATCGGCGATAACTCGTAAACGAGCTAATAAAAAATATCTAAAGTTATTCTTTTGAATGTGGGTTTTAGTGCTCTTCAATAAACCTAAATAAAATTATTCTCTAAAATAATTAGGGAAGCCAATAATTGACCCCATCAAAATTTACATGGGATTTCCTATGTCCCGTCCGACGATGCAACACCCGGTATATTAGGGTGTCCGTTATTTACGAAGTTGATCATTGCCCTCAAGACGCCCTCTAAATTTTTAGTTTATTGTCTAAAAAAAATAACAGACCGATGTAAACCCTTAATATTCACAATCAACCTTGCCCCAAAGACGATTCATTTCCCAATTTAAATTACATGGGAATTTGACACTTCTTGCAAATAATTTTTTTTTTCTCTTGATTTTGTTCTCTGGCAGCCATGACAACTGCATATTTCTTATACAGATATTCTTATACAGAATTGAACGCTCTACAAAAAGTCTCACCATTTTTCGATAAACCTACTCCTTCAAAAGTTATTTACGGTTAAAGTTAACCACTCAGTAAATTCCTAAATTCTTCAACTTTTTTGACAAAATTATGATTATTTTTGAAAAATTTATTCTACTACAGTAAAAATGTACAATTCTGATTGTTTGGGAATTAATAAATATTCAAGTCTAATAAAGTTTAAACTATTTAAACTGATTTAAGTATAGCTCATTCTTTTTAATAAACATGGTAATAACTTTTGAAGGAGTAGATTTATCGAAAAATTGTAAGAGATCTTTTTTGTAGAGCGTTCAATTCTATACTAGCATATGTTATTGTTATGGCTGCGAGAGAACAAGATCGAGAAAAAAAAATATTTGTAAAAAGTGGCAAATTCCCATGTAATTTAAATGGGAAACGAATCGTCTTTGGGGCAAGGTTTATTGTGAATATTAAGGGTTTACAATGGTCTGTTATTCTTTTTTAGACAATAAACTAAAAATTTAGAGGGTGTCGTCGTGAGAGAAATGATCAGCTTTGTAATTAACGAACACCCTAATATACAGGGTGGTCCGAACTGTATTTCGGAAATTTCGGCAGCATATTCTGCAGATAAAAATAAGTAAAAAGTTCGTATAAATGTATGTCCTAAAATGCTTAGTTTCAGAGATACAGAGTGTAGAAATTTCATTTATATTTCAATTTTTTCTAAATAATTTCTGAAGTAACATCAATATTTGGATGAAAATTGGTGTCTGGCAGTTTTTTGCCATGAAAAATTTGATTTTGATGTCAATATGACTTCTACTTGTAGAGGGCGCAATCTGCATATTTTTAACTGGTTTGAAGAGAAATAACTTTTCGTCTGTACCTGTATAAAATTACTGGGTAAAAAAAATATACATTTACGACGTTTTTTACTTAATAAAGGTCTTTAGGTCTAAGTAAAAAAAATCTCTTGGTAAAAATCGTTACGAGTAATGGTTCTCGAGATATTTGGAATCGAAATTATCAATATTTATCATCATTGACATATATTAAACATGTTGACTACATAGTTATTAGACTGAAATCATAAATTTGAAATGTTTTTGTGCCAAAAGTTCGACAGAAACTGTTTTATCATCACTTTTTCGCAGAAAATTTATGATTAATTTAAAAAAATAAAAATTTCCCAAATTTATTATTTCAGTCAAATAACTATCTACTCAACGTGTTTATGTTTTGTCAATAATGACATGTATTGACTATTTCCATTCCAAATATCTTGAGAACGGTTGCTCGTAACGATTTTTACCAAGAGATATTTTTTTTACGTAGAAAGCCACGGAAATGTATATTTTTTCATTCAGCAGGTTGATACAGGTACGGACGAAAAGTTATTACTCTTCAAAGCAGTTAAAATACATGTAGGTGGCTCCCCCTACTATTAATAGTCATATTGACATGAAAATCAAATTTCTCATATCAAAAAATTCCCAGACACCAATTTTCATCCAAATATTGACGTTAGTTCAGAAATTATTTGGAAAAAATCGAAATAAAGATGAAATTTCCACACCCTGTATCTCCGAAACTAAGCATTTTAGGACATACCTTTATACGAACTGGTTTGCTTATTTTTATCTGCTGAATATGTCGCAGAAGTTTCCAGAATATAATTCGGACCACCCTGTATATTGACTTTAAACCTGCCAAACATAATTTATAAATATGAATAAAATTATACAACTGAAAGAAAATGTTTAGTGGTAATATGGAGGAAATAGTCTACAGGGCTGGAAAGGATTTATTTTCTGTATTCTGGGTGCGTCTCACCCCCTATAACTTTTTTATTTTTTCAGATAAAAAGGCGAGATTTGGTATGTTAATATATGACATAAATTAGGATTTCTTGGCGTATTCAGTATAAATCATTACATATTTTTTTATTTTTCTTAATGGCAAGGATTTGAAGAGGGCGAATAAGCCAAACATTTTATGAAGAATGCATTTTTTGGAATGTAAAGGTTTTTTCGTATTTACAGAGATACTAATGGGATCCGCTCTATCTATATACTGTTTCGAATTTTCAGAAAAGACAGACTTCTTTTTCAATCATAATACTTTGAAACATACTCTTTTTATTTTCTTCTCTGTGTGACATTGTCCAACTTTTATGGACTGGTCGAAATATAATTGAAGCAAAGTATCATACACATTCATAATATAGTTATAAAATTATTACTCGTGACAAATATTAACGATGCATTACCGTCAAAAATTATTAATTTTCCACAGGCCCGACTCCGGTTTTATCCATTTTATCTCTAATTGCGATCAAGACAAAGCCTATTTGTCACAAACTGGCACCTATTTATAACGGCAAATAAGATATAACCGCGGCCAAGTACCGCGATCCCAGCACGGTAGGGCCGAACAATACGCCGCGTACAAAACCGACTGAAACTGATAAATTCCCTTCTTTCATTGCAGCAATGTTTGGGCCGCGCTAAGCCGATAATTTTTAATGCGAACGTCTTCATTTTCCGTATACGCGCGCGACAAGCTAATAATTTTTGATATGTTGCGGGATTTTGTTGCTGGCCGGCGAGAAGAAAACCAGAAAGATATTTATCTGAGCGAAGCCAGATTAGCGAGTACCACATCGGTCTCTCAAAGTACTATTCTCGGACGGTATAAATAGCGAGAGTTATGCCTTCAATTAGAGATATGTGTATACTCTTATAAATGGTCAAGGTACGTGTTGGATTTTGCAGTTGAGCACTTTATTAATTCTAATTATTTTTTGGCACTGTGTGGAACAATTGTTGGTATTTCTGAAAAAAGAGGATCGGTATTTCGTCACTCAATTCGGAACCTCGAAATTACCCAAGTAGCAAAAAGAAATTCTACAAGGATTAAATTATTTTATAACAGTCGAATAGCGTTGTCTTAAGGACTGCTTGATTTTATTAAGCGTTTGGTTTCGACCATTCTGTTTTTTAATAAAATTTGTCATATGAAACTATTTTCTAGTGGTTTTTACAACGTATCCTATAACGCATTAAACGATAATTTCTTTTAGTATGATATAACACTTAATAAGACAATGCTATATGATAACAAACATATTATTTTATTAGACTCTTATACCCACCATGTAAGAGTTCTATAATATTCATATAACTAGTCGTCACAAGATCATATAATAGTTACTTAAACTTGTCTTATTAAAGTTGTATTACGTTGTATGATAGAATGTTTTATTGCGTTAAACTACGGTGCTGTATACAACACCAGTTATAGGTATAGCCCTATATGATAAAATTGCTTAACAAAATAAATTCGCTGTGATATCTGCATTATAAAAACTGGTAATGTATAAAATAACCTCATTTTAAATTAAATGGTATACCTAGTTATTTATTTTGTTATTGTTGTTGTTGCAAAAGTAATATCTACGTACGAGTATAATCAGTCACAGCTATTATGAATTCTGGACCAAGTTGGAAAAAAGTTAACAAACGCAGTGGTAGTTATAAAGAGCACGTAAGAAAAAACTCCTCGAAATTACGGCAAATAATCCCGAGAATTCCCTGGGTTCCCAAAAGCCAAAATCTCTCAGGTTATCTGGCTTCTTCAAAGCATTGTTGCCACGTTGTTGTAAAAGTTTTACTGTAGTAATGTTTGTATTGTTTTATTGTTGTTTTTCCAAGTCCCAGTAGGTTGCCGCTCACTCGTCGGGCACGCATGAAATGCATTGCGTGCATGAATCCATGAAAATCTGATCATGTTTGTTTGTTTAAATACTAATCAAATGAGATTTGGCAACATCTATTTGTCACAAATCTCAATATGTCCAAAATAGTTCTATAGTGCCTGGAAATTCTGCGTAATGATAGATATTTATCCTATACCGTTTTATTTTACAACAAAGACTTATTTAAGGGATTCATTTATAATAAAATGATTGCATTATAATTCGCCATGTTTAAGGCAGAATTTTTGTTTGGCCTATGGCCGCCATTATATGAAGCAAAATTAAAAACATCAAAATAAATTGTAAAATGTTATTTTTGAGAACTATTTTGTGATAAGATTCCCACATACAGTAATAAAGTGTTTAATTAAATTAAAAACAAGAATTTTTGAAAATTTTATTTTATTTTATTGTTTAAATTTATACGTAAACCTTAATCGAAATGAAAGCGCTTTAATTTTTTGCCAAATACATACCTATAATCTACCAGTAAAATTTTCGGCGCAACAAAAATTGTCCCTACTTTTCAAACCCTATTAATGATTTTTTATATTACATATTTGTTGTACCTTCTGGCTCTACCCGCCATTTTCATTGTCGAGTAGTCTCCTTTTTAACAATCCACATCCTCTAGATTCATTTTACGACACGCTTAAAATATAATTTGCTGTTAATATTCTTCGGTATACTAAAATACTCTTTTACCTCGCTAAATGATCAAATCTTTTTATTGTTCTGTTTCTTAGATGTGACCACATAATACACAATAAAACTAGTTTTATAATAGTTATATAACGCTGTGTAAAATAGTTGCATAAGAGTTGTATACCCTTTTTATAGAACTTCTGTACTACTAAACGGTTGTATAAAAATGGGCCTTTTTTGGTTGTAAAGCTATCATATTACGGTCTTATAGCACGTTATATGAATTGAGGTATCCTATAAAATTTATCACAGAGCCGTTTATACAGCCTTTATAAAATAAAATTTGCTACTTGGGTAGTTTGTTCATTTATTTTTAATGTAAGCATTCAAAACGTCATAATTAGTGGTAGTAATTTTCAATTAGTCGAAAAAGTTAACAAACCTTTTTGCTTTTCCACTAATTATACTTCAAAATTTGCGAGGAATGTCATTTTGGCCTTTGATTATCATTCGTCAAGAAAATTTTTTGTTAGAAATCAAAAGTTTATTGTTTTACAAGATAAATATCGCCAAGTCGAGCACGACCGTACCATCCTTTTCTCGACGGTATTAGCGGCACTTTTGACGACCCTGTAACTTCGTTGTGGACAGAGCAAGAATATTAATTTTCACTACATCTGAAGAACAAAATATCTCATAAAAACCTCATAGTTTATGAACTATCGCTTGTCAAATTTCTTTAATTTTGACATTGACTCACTGACAGATCAACAAAATCACAATGAGAAGATCACTTATATTGATACTAACAATTTATAACAAAATTGTTGAATAGGTGCTCAAAAAGAGACTAAATAAAATAAACTGATTTGGTTTTACATGAGATCTCACAACTTCTTATAGTGAAAGAACTGTATTACGAGACTTGGCATTCTTTACATTTTATGTTTTTTGATGGGATTATGCTTTCTTTATGCATACAACAGACTACCGCAAGCTGTTGCTAGGATATTTTATTAAGTTTAAATGTGCTTTTTTAGACATTGTGAATGATCATAAACTAAAAAGTGTAAAGTGTAAATAAATAAATAAATAAATGCCTTTATTGTCAAAAAAATTTTTAATTTGTAGACAAAGGTAAACTAACAAACAAAGTAAAAAAAAACAAGGTACACAAACAAACAAACAAAAGATAATACATAACATTATACAAATAATATTGTCAGTCTTATTGTTAAAATAAACATTTATAAATGTTTACAATGTCAAAGAACAAAAAAAATTAAAATAATATTCAAAAATATTTAGCCAGTTTATAGCAAAATATCAATGACCTCTAAATAAATTAATTTCGATGTCATTAGTAAATATAGCAATAGCAAACATTAGACCAGTGTTTTCAAGATCAAATTCGATTTTCAATTCAAATATAATTCATTTACGGCGTAGAAAGCCTTGTCTAGTAAATAAGAGTTCAATGCTTTGCGAAATGAAAAAAATGATGTTATGGATTTGATTTCAAATGGCAGGTGATTTGGTATGGTATTTGGTATATGATATTTTTCGAGTTGTATAATATTGACTTTTAACTAACTCTGAGCGTGGGGTAGGTAGATAAAGATCTTGCTCCGCGTTCCTGAGTGGATAAGTATGAGATGGCCTTTCTTGAGAAGCTGATACATGTTTACGTATTAGGCAAACGGATTCAAATATAAATAAGGAAGGAAGAGTCAATATTTTTAATTCTCTAAAAAAGCCCCGGCAATGAGTTCTGCTGTTTAGTCCCAGTGAATATCGAACAGCTCTCTTCTGGAGCTTGAAAATGCGGTCAAGTGTAATTTAAACCACTAATTGCGAGGTTCTAAATGCAGCTTAACTATTATTAAGCTTCATTCGGAATCTCGCAATTAGTGGAATAAATTAGTGGTTTCAATGGTGGTTTCAATAGTGGTTTCATCAGTGGAATAAATTGGTGATTTCAATTAGCGCAGAAGTTTGTTTCTCTAATTTGAATGTAAGCATTCAGAACGTTAATATTAGTGGTAGGAATTTTCAATTACACTGAACCAAAAGTCGACATAAATATAATAAAAAAGTTCATTAATATAATGAATTAAATCATTAATTTTGAGCCGATGAACGATTTCATTGGCACAATGAAAAGTAATTCATTAACTCTATGAAATTTAACTTCATTAAATCAATGAACAGTTTTCATTAATTTGAAGAACACATTCATTGGTACAATGAACAGATTTCATTAATATAATGTACTTAAATCCTTATATTAATGAACCGTATCATTAATACAATGAAATTTATTTCATTGTATAGTGTGTGTGGGCCAACTATTTTATGGATATGGATGTTTGTCTGGGCCGGCGGATAAAAAAAGCCCATATTATTATAAAAAAGAATATGCGTCAAGGCATATGGGTTGTTAGGTACAGTTTGGCTTTTTATCTTAACTCTTTCCGTAGGAGAAGCAAGGGACAAATTATACGTGAGAGAGTGGAATCACATAAATAATAAATTTAGACTAATGCAATATTTTTTCTTGGCGCGTAGGCATGCATTAAAGGGAATAATTAATTAAATCATTAAGGTCCAAAACATAATAACTCGGATCTCATCGGATCTGCTGATGCATTTTCTAAAATTTAGGCTATTAGGACCTATATTTTTCATGATTATTATTTTTTTAATTAAAAACTTAGGCCAAAGTAAAAGCTTGCATGGTTTCCACCGCCAACAGGCGTAAAAATACATGAATCCAAGGCGTTGCCAAATATTTATTGGGATAAGATTTTATCCTTTGAATATTGTTGTAAATAATAATTATCATTTAATTAGTGCTAACTTATCAAAGTTCACAACATGGCGAAATTTCAACAAAATCGGTCAACGGATCTTTGGGATATTAATAAAAACGGTCTATTGGAAAACACCTTGATACCCTGTATCTTTAAATTATATATTTCCGGACACATGTTTATATGAACTTTTTACCTTAAAACACTCAAAGAATTACCTCCTGAAGTTTGGCCAGATACTTAATTAACACCCTGTATTTAAAAATGGCTAGCTAGTGATCTAGTAAGCTATGTTTATTTTAATGAAAAAAAAATACATTTCATAAAAAATAAAAAAAACTCATAATACAAATACTATACACTAATTAATTCATTTTAAATGTATCTAAATAGGCACTTTAATAATTGAAAAATGGTCAGGAGCACTTAAAATCACTTCATAGAATATACCAAATATGCAAAAAAAAATCCAAAAAGAAACTACAAATGGCACATTAAAATTTGCATTATCTGAAATCAAACTATACCTAAACTGCTAATAAAAAATAGTGACAGGACTAATTAAAAGTGACAAGACGCAGACATCGATAACGCGATGAGCAGTTGTAAATAATTATTATATTATTCCGAGTTCCGAGTTATTATTACATACGTGTTTTATAATTATTGTAATACAGTAGCATTCCTTCAAATAAATTTTAATTTAAGTATTGTTAATATAGTCATATTAATTATTATAGCCCATATGATTTATAAAATAAAAAAATCAAGCGTGTTTTTATCAGAATTATTAAATGATTAAAAATAAGTAGAAATAGTTAATATTTATTAACTTCGTAAGTGTTATATTTTAATATAATTAGGGACTATCTTAAGTTTAAATTATGGTAAACTTGTATGAGTTTCAATCATTTATATTTAAAATGAAGACAATATAGATTTTAGGCAAGAGGGAAGCCAATATGGGGGGAAGGACTGCGTAACTAGTAATTAAAACTTAACAATCTTTTTTACTTGATATTTTTCTGGTCGTTCACTTTGCACTTTAACTCTTCATTGTGTCACACACAATCTAAATTTCAGATATGATGCAGAACTGATAAATTGGATTAAATACATTAATTGCAAGGTATGCAAAGAAATATTTTTTTGTAACTTTGCAACTTTATTCCCTCATTTCTATAAAAAAATATTATGATTAATAACTTTTAATTTTTATTGTGAAAATTGGTGAAAAGTATTTTTTTTGTACGGCGAATATAAATTTATGGGCCATCCATAAATTTAAATTTACACCTAAGTTCGAATATTGGTTAAACATAGGAATACCCAGGTAATAGCCCGAAATATGCAAAAGAAGAACTGAGTTTAGGTTAGATTAGAATTAGGTTTTAGTTGGTTTTACATTAATAAAAAATATAGACCTAATCTAAACTTAAGCTAAACTGACCCCCTTTTTGCATATTTTGGGCTCCTACGTAGGTATAGGAGCCCGTCATAGTGTCGTGACCGTGATCGTGACCAATCACGAATCCGCACACGTTCATATCCATCATTAATATTTTCCTCACTAAATTCTTCACTTTTACAAAAAACCAACACGCTAAAAATCAAATATCAAAATTATTTAACGTTGCGCACGTTAAACTTGTTCACTATACGTATCTGGAATATATTTGTGAATAGTGATCAATGATACGTTTACGTTAGACTGCCGGAGTGCTGACGTCACGAATGTCAAATTGCTTTCCAAGGAACAAGGTTTAGTTCTTTTATATTTCTATTGAGCTCTTCCAAATGACGCCACAAGTTAATATAAAATGTAAAAACACAGGTGATTGTCGACAACCGCCGATTTGTGTCTGGTATTTTCAATACGCCTATGATGGTTGCGCATGTTGCAAAATCTGTGAATTTTTTTACAGCGAAGTCGTAATAGGTATGGTAAAAACACATACCAAATTTAAACAATTTCGAGCAAGCCGTTTTTAACAAATTTAAGAAAAACTGCATATATTTTTAAATTAAAACTGAACAGGTAACAATGCAAAACCTGCTAAATGTAATGTGATATCACCTTGTAATTTTGTAAATATTAAATTATTTTTACTTATGTTTCCTTAATTTTAAGGCTTTTGTCTGAACAAGTTTTAAATTACAAAAATGCATACTGGGCACACTTAACCAAGGTTATTAAATTAGACAGGTTGCCTCATAATTTGACATTAGCCGCCATTTTACCCGTCATCGTGTTGTACCCAGCAGATTTCAGCTTGTTTACAAATATTAAGTGCATTATAGAACAGTTTTAGTGGGCACACTAGGTTTGTTTTAGTTTTAGTGCATTTAATGTATTATAATTAATGAACTAGATATTTTTTAAAATTATTTATCAATTTTTTCTTAGAAATTAATACATCTTATTTCTAAATCCTGCCTATAACAGCTTATAACGTTCAGTATTGTTTTTGCTGAGTGATGTATATATATAATAAATTATTTCGAATAGGTTTCGATATTTTAACATGGTAAAAAGCTAAAACTATTTTTTTTTTCGAATACAAGTTTTGCTTAAAAATGGTAACTAAAATGGTAACTAACGAATTTCTTTGGAACAAAAGTGCTAATCTCAAAAACCGGAACGGCAATGACTACAACATATTACCAAATAAGGAAAATCGACTTTCCAAAATTTTTCCATGGGGTGCCGAGGAACTTTTTCGGGGCGCCTGCCGATTTTGTCAAAAACCAAAATGTCTCAATCGCAACTAAAATATTTGATTGATTGAATGATTTTCTACTTCGGTTACTAGCTAAGTATTGTGATAGTTGATAGTAACAATTTTTTATGATATTTTAAGAACCGTTATTCTAATTTAAATGAGATTTTCGTGATTATGTTTTGCTAAGTGCTTTAACATTAACCCCCACCCCTACATAAATTTTAGTGTAAATATTGGCAACTCAACTGACGACAGCTTTTTTTTTCGTAAAATGGTCCTTCTAGTATTTACTACATTTTTTGTCTCTTGTAAAAAAAACGCCATATCCCATGGTTTTTGAGAAAAAAATTAGCGAATTTATTCTTCTAAAGCAGACCTACAAAATATACAGGGGGTTTCAATGTTTCGTGAACATAGAAGAACTACGTATTTCTTGAGTCAACATAAGTTATTTATAATTGCACTTAACCCATTCGAAGCCATGTTCAAAAATTTGAACATCTCTTGTTTTTGCTACTGTCTACTAGATGGAGTCATTCGTATTACATTTCTATTATAACGTATATTCAGGGACAACCAAAACACATGTTGATCATGAATTTTTGAGGTTAGCTTGCAGGAGTACATAATAGGGCTTAAAGTGAAATTTCTACAAGGACGCTAATTAATACTAAATTTTCATAGTTGGATACCGTGCAGCGTGTCACTAAATATTTGGTTCCATTGTGTTGTAAAGGAGTATTCACATCTATACCACGAATAAGTGTAAACAGAATAAATATTGTGTTATTATTTTTATCTCTTAATCTCCCTTTTTGTTATGTTCCAATTATGAAACATGGCTACATCTATTGCATTGTACTTTTTATTTTACCAACAACGGCCGAGCTACCACCAAATGACAAGTTTTCTAAAGTAAGACCCCTCATCAGACACCTAAACACGGTATTTATGAAATAAACGCCACTTGCTCAGAATACCCCAATAGCCGTCGATGAATCGATGGTGCTATACTATAGTCACCGTAGCTGCAAGCAGAGAATTCAAGGGAAGCCTATTAGATATGGTTTCAAGTTTTGGTCACAGAATGTGTCAAATGGATATCTAGTAAATACTGAACCATATCAAGGAAAAGGGACGATCTTGGACTAGGGGCATCTGTTGTGGGAACTTTCGCAGATAGACTGAAAAAGAACTTTCCTGACCGAAAATTCAATTTCTTTATTGACAACTTTTTCACTGGACTACCGTTGATACGAAAGTTAAGCAACAGGGATTTTGGATGCACTGGCACTATCAGACAAAATCGGTTGAGGAAATGCCCGCTGACTAAATCAAAAATGAAGAAGTTGCCCAGAGGTTCTATGAATGTATACGTAAATTCAACAAAGGAGCCAAGTTCCAAATTTGGAATAGTTTTTCATTTGCTTGGTGTTCTCTCAAATATCATTAGTGATTTTTTTCAATATTTTTTCAAGACTTAAGGAGCTAAACTAAAGGCAGAAATGTTACAAAAATTAATTTTTAAAGTTTGGCGTCGAATGGGTTAATTTACCTATATACAAAAGTGCTTCGTTTGTCCGTTAGAGTCAATGAAAAATAAACCTTTATGTTAATTAATTTAAAATTTATAATTTTTTTAAGCTTTTTATGAAGCTTATTGGCAAATATAATTTGTGATACTAACATAAAATTCCATATTTTCCATAGCTTGATGTGACAAAAAACATTTTTTGGAAATCATCTTCGGATTTTTTTTTCCTGAAAAAGTATGCACGGTTGCGTTTTTTACGAGGAGAAATAAAATGTAGTAAATACTAGAAGGGGCCATTTTACGAAAAAAAATCGGTCGTCGGTGGAGTTCGAAAATATTTATACCACTATTTATGTAGGGGTGGGGGTAGTTTTCACCCTTTCCGTACTTTTTCTTAACGATTCTTAAAATATCTGAAAAAATGTGTTTATTTTATAAAGTTTTGATGCCCTCTAACGAACAATTGAAGGATTGTGTCCAATGAACTAATTTTGATTCCAAAAATAGGTACGCAATAGTTCTATGTCCACGGAACATTGGACACCCTGTAGAATGATATTTAACATTAATTGAAATTAATGGAAATTTCTTTCAATATTGCTTGTAAGTATTTTACCTATTTGCGTTAGGTAAATTAGCTGTAGTAGTGTTTAGTATTAACTAAAAATTAACAACAGGAGGGACAAAACGAGCGAAATAAGAAGTCGTAAAAAATGTGATTTACATAAATACTACTTACTAAATATAAATCATGAAAATAAAGAACAAAAACCATAACAACCTAATTAAATCATAACCTCTTCCGAAGAACTGTCATCCTAATGAAAACTATAAAATTTCGTCTGTCCCAAATATATTTTCGAAAAATGACCCAATCCCCGCTGCGCACTACCGACCGCAAGACCAAAAACCAGTAAGTTTTTTTGGGCCTCCTCGAACACCTGTACGATGTCTATCGTCGAAATCTTTCCCGAAATAATACAAAACCGGTGGTTCTATCGATAAATTAGAACCTTCACGACACTCCCGCTCGATGATTTCTACAAATTATGCCCTATCTGTCCCAGGGATCTCG
The DNA here is from genome assembly GCF_002938485.1 of Sitophilus oryzae. NCBI lineage: Eukaryota > Metazoa > Arthropoda > Insecta > Coleoptera > Curculionidae > Sitophilus > Sitophilus oryzae. The sequence continues at coordinate 6,454,852 of NW_022147046.1, read as the reverse complement.
CCTAAAAATGCCAACTTTCTTTATATTTGTTCGCTATATATAACGAAAATAAGGTGAAATATCGTCCTTCGTTTTTGTGTAGGGGCGGTTTTATTAACATAGCCGCGGTCCGTATTGTTTGAGGACCGCTGACTAAATCAAAAATGAAGAAGTTGCCCAGAGGTTCTATGGATGTATACGTAAATTCAACAAAGGATGTTATTATTTTGCAATGGAAAGATAACTAAATTAGAACGACGTTATTCTGCTACAGAAAAAAAATATATTACGGTATAAATGCCACATGCATTGCAACAGTACAACACTCATATATGGGTGGTAAGGATTTGATGGATAGAAATATTTCCAACTATCGTCCGCAACTGCAATAAATGGTGGTGGTAAGGTGGTAAGTTTTTATACACCAGTTATGTGCCTCGGTTTCCAGTGCATGGATTTTATGCAGAATTTCCGAAGATGCGAAGAAAAAGAGCAACCTAGTACCTAGTGCTGAGGAATTTGTAAGAAATTCCAAAACCCTTGACTTGAAGGTAGCCAGGTTCCAAATTTGGAATAGTTTTTCATTTGCTTGGTGTTCTCTCAAATATCATTAGTGATTTTTTTCAATATTTTTTCAAGACCTAAGGAACTAAACTAAAGGCAGAAATGTTACAAAAATTAATTTTTAAAGTTTGGCGTCGAATGGGTTAATTTACCTATATACAAAAGTGCTTCGTTTGTCCGTTAGAGAGGGTATCAATGAAAAATAAACCTGAATGTCAATTAATTTAAAATTTATAATTTTTTTAAGCTTTTTATGAAGCTTATTGGCAAATATAATTTGTGATACTAACATAAAATTCCATATTTTCGCCAGCTAGATTATAAGAGCATAATAGATTTTATGTGTCTCCGTAGCTTGATGTGACAAAAAACATTTTTTGGAAATCATCTTCGGAATTTTTTTTTTCCTGAAAAAGTATGCACGGTTGCGTTTTTTACGAGGAGAAATAAAATGTAGTAAATACTAGAAGGGCCATTTTACGAAAAAAAATCGGTCGTCGGTGGAGTTCGAAAATATTTATACCAATATTTATGTAGGGGTGGGGGTAGTTTTCACCCTTTCCGTACTTTTTCTTAACGATTCTTAAAATATCTAAAAAAATGTGTTTATTTTTTAAAGTTTTGATGCCCTCTAACGAACAATTGAAGGATTGTGTCCAATGAACTAATTTTGATTCCAAGAATAGGTACGCAATAGTTCTATGTCCACGGAACATTGGACACCCTGTAGAATGATATTTAACATTAATTGACATTAATGGAAATTTCTTTCAATATTATTGCAATATATTGCGTTAGGTAAATTAGCTGTAGTAGTGTTTAGTATTAACTAAAAATTAACAACAGGAGGGACAAAACGAACGAAATAAGAAGTCGTAAAAAATGTGATTTACATAAATACTACTTACTAAATATAAATCATGAAAATAAAGAACAAAAACCATAACAACCTAATTAAATCATAACCTCTTCCCAAGAACTGTCATCCTAATGAAAACTATAAAATTTCGTCTGTACCAAATAAATTTTCGAAAAATGACCCAATCCCCGCTGCGCACTACCGACCGCAAGACCAAAAACCAGTAAGTTTTTTTGGGCCTCCTCGAACACCTGTACGATGTCTATCGTCGAAATCTTTCCCGAAATAATACAAAACCGGTGGTTCTATCGATAAATTAGAACCTTCACGACACTCCCGCTCGATGATTTCTACAAATTATGCGCTATCTGTCCTAAGGATCTCGCCTAAAAATGCCAACTTTCTTTATATTTGTTCGCTATATATAACGAAAATAAGGTGAAATATCGTCCTTCGTTTTTGTGTAGGGGCGGTTTTATTAACATAGCCGCGGTCCGTATTGTTTGAGGACGAGCGTTGGTGTGAGAAAAAGTCAGAAGGGACCTGATCTTTTCATCTTTGGGATAGGTTTTCGGACGTGTAGGGCTCTACATCACTTTTAAGTGTCGTCGTTTTTGTGCGGAATAGGGAGATCTATTTTATATCTATGCATTTTTTTAAGAAAAATACCCGTTGAATATTCTACCATCAGATTTTTTGATTTCTTATCTAAGCAAAGTGGGTTTTTGAAATCGAAAAATTTAATTAATATATTTTTGATTGAATAAACAATGATGAATGAAATATAATAAATACCTAAATGGATTTGACAAAAACTGAAACTAGGGAATACAATCTCGCAAATGCGGGATGCCTCTGTGATTCCGCGGGATCAAATTTGCGGGATTTACCGTGCGGGATCTGCGGGATCGACACAAGGATTCCCCTTACGGCTTGGCCATTAAAAATAAGTGAAACAAACAGGTTAGTTACTAGATTTCTTTCTGGCGTGACGTGAAAGTGAAGAAAAGCGTTTAACTAGTATTTGTGGACAATTTCGTGAAATAAACTGCCGGACATAATTATCGGGACAAGCAAAATTTTAGGGTAAATTTAAAGTTGGAATATCTGTTGAACTAAAAAAGATTTTCGGATGCGGTCCAGATTTTAGATGCATCTATTGTGATTAAGATACTATGTGATTTTCGAAAATATATTTAGCGAATTCTCGTATACAGGGTGTTTTATAAGAGTGTGAAAATTTGGTTAAGAATCTTTTTTACCGCAAATTTACAGTTTTTAAAAAATCGAAATTTTTACCAAGTACGACTAATCTGTATTGAAATTAGAAAAAACTATTTGATCGGTTTTTTATTTTTTTTGTTTTAATGAAAATATTACGTTTTTTCGAAAAATATGCATTTTTAGTCATACGATGGTCCTAAATTGTAAAAAAGCTTTGTACATTCTGCATATGCCAAAAAAATATTGTTATAGAGTGTATCTAAAAGCAGATAACTAACACAAATTGAAAAAAAAAAGTCTTCAACATCAGAATAATACTTTTATTTATAAAATAAGTAGATAAATTATAATAAAATTTAAGTTTATTTAATATTAAATGTATTTTTTGAACACCCTGTATACATCGGTCCAAATTTCTGTTCAGCTAGTTTAAGATACACGCTATATCAGTATATTGTGCGCCTATGCAAAATGTACAATGCCTTTTGTACCATTTAGGACCAAATGTATGACTATAAATGCATATTTTTCGAAAAAAAAACTCGTATTTTCCTTAAAACAAAAAATTTAAAAAACACCAAATTGTTTTTTCTAATTTCAATACAGATTAGTCGTACATAGTTAAAATTTCGATTTTTCAAAAATTGTAAATTTTCGGTAAAAAAATTCTTAACCATAACACTATTATAAAACAGAAAGAAAGAAAGAAATTTTAACTTTCAAGCCGCATCAGCATCAAAGGCTATTTAGCGGCGTATCATCTGCTACTTTAGTTCCGTACTATATTTGACAAAAAGTAAAAACTAAACAACACGTTTATAGACAGATTGTATATGTTAAGAGTACAGACATTTATTTTGTAAAAATAAAGTAAATGGTACAGAACAACACAGAACAAAACAATAAAACGTAAAAATATGTACAATTTAATTAGTAATTGATTGCTTTAAACCAAAATGTATCTTTTTAGATACCTATATTTTAGATATATATCCCGATCTTTCCAGAAAATCAGAAAGTTTAGGTTGCTCACTTGTAGAAAAAATAACTGACATGTCTGACGAAAGATTGCGGGCCTCTCTTAGGTTAATTAACTGACTACATTCCTTACGGATATGTTTTACAGTTAAAGGATTATTACATTTATCACATAGAGGCGGTGGTTGGCCCTTAAGTAAAAATTGATGAGAAAACCTACAATGCCCTAACATGAGTCTGTATTAATTACTACGGCTTTGCGACGATCATGACTCGATGTGGAGAAACCACAAAAGAATGTATTTTTGACATTCCAGAGTTTGTTAGGTTCCTCCAGAAGATCCCACTCCAGTTGAACCAGGGATTTGCACAGTCGGGCGATTTTTGTGAGCAGACAACCCGTGGAATAAACTGATAACCTATCTGTACCGTTTAGACGTGCATGTTTTGCGTAATGATCAGCGCTTTCATTACCGGTAATGCCCACATGGCTAGGGATCCACAATACAGCTATATTGGAGCCTAGGCTAGTTGCCCTATGTCGCAAATCCATTATATGTGCTTCCAAAGGATGTTGGGGGTATACGAGAATTCGCTAAATATATTTTCGAAAACCACATAGCATCTTAATCACAATCGATGCGTCTAAAACCTGGTCCAAACCTCATCCCAAAATCGGAGAGAGAAAATAAGAGCATTTATTGTTTACAATCCCGCAATTGTGCGGATCCGCGGGATTGATTGCTTTAATCCCGCGGGTTTGCGGATTGAGATTTTGGTGCGGGATTCCATTCCCTAACTGAAACTATACCTGCACTTCGCCTTAGATTTGTTATCATCTGAAATTGATATCCCATCAAAAACATAGAATGTAAAAAAAATCTTCCACTATAAAAAGTTCATTATTATAAAAGATTAAGTTCATTCATTATAAAAGATCTCATAATCCAATCAGTTTATTTTATTTAGTCTCTCTTTAAGCACATATTCAACAATTTTGTTACAAATTGTTATCCTCAATATCAGTCATTTTTATTTCTGTAATAATTATAATGACTTGGCAATTGCACAGCACCATAATTATAAAAGAATAATCTACAATTTCGTTTACTAAGTAATCGAGCTCTTAAAAATAAAGTTTTTAATTAGAATAGAATATCGTATCGTGCAATTGCCAAGTCATTATAATTATTACAGAAATATGGATGACTAATATTGATACTAACAATTTCTGACGAAATTGTTGAATAGGTGCTTAAAGAAAGACTAAATAAAATAAACTGACTTTTATATGGATCTCACAACTTTTTATATTGGAAGAATTGTGTTCTCAGACGGCATTTTTTTACATTCTGTGTTTTTGATGAGATCTCACTTTTTCTGTAGGTTATCGTCCTATTTTTTTCTCGGGTAATATATCATTGAAAATAATATTAAAGAAGTTTAACTAGCAATAATTCATAAACTTTGAATTATCGTGTAAAGTTGGATAATATCAAATGGATTAATTCTAGTTTTCCAACGACTTGTGTTTCCGACTTTCGTTATAACCTAAATATCACTTTAATAACGTCCAATTCATGGTTTTACCACTGCTTATTCAAAATCATGTTTTTGTCAGTTTTACACAAATTTTATCTTTTACCTCCAACACTATAAGAAATAGGTATAGGTGAGTATAATAAAAAAAATATCAGATATGAGAGTAGTTTCCAAAAATGTAATAATATACTGGGTGTTCCATTTAAAATAACAAAGATGCTACTACGTTTCAAATGATCCGGCAACACTCTAATGCTGATAATATTTTAGATAGATGGTGCCTTTATATAATAATAATAATAATAATAGCTCCCGTATATAGCGTTTAACGCCTTGGGAGTAGCAAGGTACAGCTTGCCATACTAGAGCCGTTCGGTATACAAGGAAGGTAATGTGGCTAGCACCACGCTTCAACCGCCTATTATTACCTCAGGATTGTGAATCCCAAGTACTCATTTAAGGCTGAGTCGACCTAGGTACGCAAACTATTTTTATTTTAATAAAAATAGTCGGCTGATGAAATGCCAGGTGTGTGCCTTTATATAAAAATCTAAATTTAAAAACAATCCTATCACCGGTCCTCCTATTACAATTGTCGTTACAATTGTCGTCAAAAGTCGGTTACCGTTAGCGGCTATGTTTCGAGATTTTTATTTTTTTTCCTTCCATTATAAGCTTAAAGCTACCTAAAATTCGAAACTTTAATTTTGACACACCTAGAAGTACCTTAGAATTTTGATCTGTCAGTGAGTCAATGTCGAAATTAAAGAAATTTGACAAGCGATAATTCATAAATTAAGAGGTATAATTACTAGATATTTTGGTAACCTAACCAGTTGAAGTATGTATTCATGTGTAGTGAAAATTAATATTCTTGCTTTATCCACAATGAAGTTACAGGGTAGTCAAAAGTGCCGCTAATACCTTCGAGAAAAGGATGGTACAGCTGTGCTCGATTCGCGGGGCCACTACCGTGCCCCCAGATAAAACTATTATATTATGTTGATATCAACATAATATAATAGTTTTACCTGGGGGCACGGTAGTGGCCCCGCTGGTTCCAAATAGAGGAGTTAGACATTTCCTGAAATTCTTACTCAATTCACAATAAAATGAAGATTGTAGATTGCATTCCCTCTTACTTCTTAGCTCCAATCTACTGAGATGATCATGGAGAAGACAGTGTCCTCTTAGAAAAGTGTGCCCTCAAGGAAAATCTTGATTTTTCTCGGTCGTAAGTTCTGAGAAATTTCTTCGAGTGTCTTAGATCGTTGGAGGATTCCTATTCCAGGTGAGGTACGGATGGATTCTTCGAGGTTCTTGTGTTCTGCTTTAAGATGGTTTACACTTGGGAAGCCGAACTTATTACTCCTTTTTCGAGATATTGTTTGCTAAAAAATTTTAAGTAAATTTTCATTACTTTCTATCTCTTGGTGGACTAGTATCCAGATTAGGAGGACTTTGGTTTTGTTTGATTTTCTTTGCCTAATGGGGAACTTACCTAAAAAATTAAATTAAGTTTTCTTTGATTGAAATTGTGGTGAACTGAAAAAATGGACACGTGTTATTGTTAGGTGCGGATGGATTCTTCGAGGTTCTTGTGTTCTGCTTTAAGATGGTTGACACTTGGGAAGCCGAACTTATTACTTTTCGAGATATTGTTTGCTGCAATTTTATGTAAATTTTCATTACTTTCTATCTCTTTGGTGGACTAGTATCCAGATTAGGGAGGACTTTTAGTTTTGTTTGATTTTCTTTGGCCTAATGGGGAACTTACCTAAAATTAAATTAAGTTTTCTTTGATTGAAATTCATTGTGGTGAACTGAAAAAAATGGACACGTGTTATTGTTAGGTGCGGATGATTCTTCGAGGTTCTTTGTGTTCTGCTTTAAGATGGTTGACACTTGGGAAGCCGAACTTATTACTCCTTTTCGAGATATTGTTTGCTAAAAATTTAAGTAAATTTTCATTACTTTCTATCTCTCTTGGTGGACTAGTATCCAGATTAGAGGACTTTAGTTTTGTTTGATTTTCTTTTGCCTAATGGGGAACTTACCTAAAAATTAAATTAAGTTTTCTTTGATTGAAACTGTGGTGAACTGAAAAATGGACACGTGTTATTGTTAGGTGCGGATGGATTCTTCGAGTTCTGTAGGTTCTGTTTTCTTAAGATGGTTGGACACTTGGAAGCTGAACTTATTACTCCTTCTTTTCGAGATATTGTTTGCTAAAAATTTTAAGTAAATTTTCATTACTTTCTATCTCTTGGTGGACTATCCAGATTAGGAGGACTTTAGTTTTGTTTGATTTTGCCTAATGGGGAACTTACCTAAAAAATTAAATTATGTTTTCTTTGATTGAAATTGTGGTGAACTGAAAAAAAAAATGGACACGTTATTGTTAGGTGCGGATGGATTCTTCGAGGTTCTTGTGTTCTGCTTTAAGATGGTTGACACTTGGGAAGCCGAACTTATTACCTCTTTTCGAGATATTGTTTGCTAAAAAATTTTAAGTAAATTTTCATTACTTTCATCTCTTGGTGGACTAGCATCCAGATTAGGAGTGACTTTAGTTTTGTTTCTGATTTTCTTTGCCTAATGGGGAACTTACCTAAAAAATTAAATTAAGTTTTCTTTGATTGAAATTGTGGTGAACTGGAAAATGGACACGTGTTGTTAGGGTGCGGATGGATTCTTCGAGGTTCTGTGTTCTGCTTTAAGGTGGCTGACACTTTGGGAAGCCGAACTTATTACTCCTTTTCGAGATATTGTTTGCTAAAAATTTTAAGTAAATTTTCATTACTTTCTATCTCTTTGGTGGACTAGCATCCAGATTAGGTGGACTTTGGTTTTGTTTGATTTTCTTTGCCTAATGGGGAACTTCTACCTAAAAAATTAAATTAAGTTTTCTTTTGATTGAAATTCAGGTGAACTGAAAAATGGACACGTGTTATTGTTAGGTGCGGATGGATTCTTCGATAGTTCTTGTGTTCTGGTTTAAGATGGTTGACACTTGGGAAGCCGAACTATTACTCCCCTTTCGAGATATTGTTTGCTAAAAGTTTTAAGTAAATTTTCATTACTTTCTATCTCTGGTGGACTAGTATCCAGATTAGGAGGACTTTGATTTTGTTTGATTTTCTTTGCCTAATGGGAACTCTACCTAAAAATTAAATTAAGTTTCTTTGATTGAAATTGTGGTGAACTGAAAAATGGACACGTGTTATTGTTAGGTGCGGATGGATTCGATAATTCTGTGTTCTGCTTTAAGGTGGTTGACATCAGAAGCCGAACTTTATTACCCTTTTTCGAGATATTGTTTACAAAAATTTTAAGTAAATTTTCATTACTTTCATCTCTTGGTGGACTAGTATCCAGATTAGGAGAACTTTGGTTTTGTTTGATTTTCTTTGCCTAATGGGGAACTTCACTCAAAAATTAAATTAAGTTTCTTTGGATTGAAATTCGTGGTGAACTGAAAAAATGGACACGTGTTATTGTGCCAGATGCATGGATTCTTCGAGGTTCCTGTGTTCCTGGTTTTAAGATGGTTTGACACTCTCTTTGGGAAGCCTGAACTTATTTACCTCCTTTTCGAGATATTGTTTGCTAAAAATTTTAAGTAAATTTTCATTACTTTCATCTCTTGGTGGACTAGTATCCAGATTAGGAGGACTTTGGTTTTGTTTGGATTTTCTTTGCCTAAATAGGAACTTACCTAAAAAATTAAATTAAGTTTCTTTGATTGAAACAGGTGAACTGAAAAAATGGACACGTGTTATTGTTAGGGTGTGGATGGATTCTTCGATAAGTTCTTGTGTTCTGGCTTTTTGGTGACGGTTGGACACTTTGGGAAGCCGAACTTATTACTCCCTTTTTCGAGATATTGTTTACAAAAAAATCTTAAGTAAATTTTCATTACTTTTCATCTCTTGGTGGACTAGTATCCAGATTAGAGGACTTTGGTTTTGTTTGATTTTCTTTGCCTAATGGGAACTTACCCAAAAATTAAATTAAGTTTTCTTTTGATTGAAATTGTGGTGAACTGAAAAATGGACACCTGTTACGGTGCGGATGATTCTTCTCGAGGTTCTTGTGTTCTGTTTTAAGATGGTTGACACTTGGGAAGCTGAACTATTACTCCTTTTCGAGATATTGTTTGCTGCAAATTTTAAGTAAATTTTCATTACTTTCATATCTCTTGGTGAACTAGTATCCAGATTAGAGGACTTTGGTTTGTTTGATTTTCGCCTAATGGGAACTTACCTAAAAAATTAATTTAAGTTTTCTTTGATTGGAAATTGTGGTGAACTGGAAAAATGGACACGTAAGTTATTGTTAGGTGCGGATGGATTCTTCGAGGTTCTTGTGTTCTGCTTTTAAGATGGTTGACACTATGAAGCCGAACTTATTACCCTTTTTCGAGATATTGTTTACAAAAAATTTTAAGTAAATTTTCATTACTTTCATCTCTGGTGGACTATATCCAGATTAAGAGGACTCTTTGGTTTTGTTTGGATTTTCTTGCCTAATGGGAACTTCTACTCTAAAACTAAATTAAGTTTTCTTTGATTGAAATTGCGGTGAACTGGAAAAATGGACACGTGTTATTGTTAGGTGCGGATGGATTCTTCGAGGTTCTTGTGTTCTGCTTTAAGATGGTTGACACTTGGGAAGCCGAACTTATTTCACTCCTTTTCGAGATATTGTTTGCTAAAAATTTTAAGTAAATTTCTCATTACTTTTCATCTCTTGGGTGGACTAGCATCTGTGATTAGGAGGACTTTGGTTTTGTTTGATTTTCTTGCCTAATGGGGAACTTACCTAAAAAATTAAAATTAAGTTTTCTTTGATTGAAATTGTGGTGAACTGAAAAAATGGACAATGCTATTGTTAGGTGCGGATGGATTCTTCGAGGTTCTTTGTGTTCTGCTTTAAGATGGTTGGACACTTGGGAAGCCGAACTTACTCCTCTTTTCGAGATATTGTTTGCTAAAAATTTTAAGTAAATTTTCATTACTTTCTATCTCTTGGTGGACTAGTATCCAGGATTAGGGAGGACTTTAGTTTTTGTTTGATTTTCTTTGCCTAATGGGAACTTACCTAAAAAATTAAATTAAGTTTCTTTGATTGAAATTGTGGTGCACTGGAAAAATGGACACTGCAAGTTATTGTTAGGTGCGGATGGATTCGAGGTGCTTGTGTTCTGGTTTAAGATGGTTGACACTTTGGGAAGCCGAACTTATTACTCCTTTTCGAGATATTGTTTGCTAAAAATTTTAAGTAAATTTTCATTACTTTCTATCTCTTGGTGGACTAGTATCCAGATTAGGAGGACTTTAGTTTTGTTTGATTTTTCTTTGCCTAATGGGGAACTTACCTAAAAATTAAATTAAGTTTTCTTTGATTGAAATTCGTGGTGAACTGAATAAATGGACACGTGTTATTGTTAAAAGTGGATGGATTCTTCGAGGTTCTTTTGTGTTCTTAGTTTTAAGATGGTTGACACTTGGGAAGCCGAACTTATTACTCCTTTTTCGAGATATTGTTTGCTAAAAATTCTATAAATTTTCATTACTTTCTCATCTCTTGGTGGTCTAGTATCCAGATTAGAGGACTTTGGTTTTGTTTGATTTTCTTTTGCCTTAATGGGGAACTTCTACCTAAAAAATTAAATTAAGTTTTCTTTGATTGAAATTGTGGTGAACTGAAAATGGACACGTGTTATTGTTAGGTGGATGATCTCTTCGGAGGTTCTTGTGTTCTTGGTTTAAGATGGTTGACACTTGGGAAGCCGAACTTATTACTCATTTTCGAGATATTGTTTGGTTAAAAAATTTTAAGTAAATTTTCATTACTTTCTATCTCTGGTGGACTAGCATCCAGATTAGAGGACTTTATTTTGTTTGATTTTCTTTGCCTCAATGGGGAACTTACCTAAAAAAATTAAATTAAGTTTCTTTGATTGAAATTGTGTGAACTGAAAAAAATGGACACGTGTTGTTAGGTGCGGATGGATTCTTCGATGTTCTTGTGTTCTGCTTTAAGATGGTTGACACTTTGAAGCCGAACTTATTAATTCTTTTTCGAGATATTGTTTGCTAAAAAAATTTTAAGTAAATTTTCATTACTTATCTCTCTTTGCGGGACTAGTGTCCAGATTAGGGAGGACTTTGGTTTTGTTTGATTTTCTTTGCCTAATGGGGAACTTGTACTCTAAAAATTAAATTAAGTTTTCTTTGATTGAAATTGTGTGAACTGAAAAATGGACACGTGTTATTGTTAGGTGCGGATGGATTCTTCGAGGTTGTTGTTCTTGCTTTGTAAGATGGTTGACACTTGGGAAGCCGAACTTATTACCTCTTTTCGAGATATTGTTTGCTAAAAATTTTAAGTAAATTTTCATTACTTCTATCTCTTGGGTGGACTAGTATCCAGATTAGGAGGACTTTGGTTTTGTTTGATTTTCTTTGCCTAATGGGGAACTTACCTAAAAAATTAAATTAAGTTTTCTTTGATTGAAATTGTGGTGAACTGAAAAAATGGACACGTGTTATTGTTAGGTGCGGATGGATTCTTCGAGGTTCTTGTGTTCTGCTTTAAGATGGTTGACACTTGGGAAGCCGAACTTATTACTCCTTTTTCGAGATATTGTTTGCTAAAAAATTTTAAGTAAATTTTCATTACTTTCTATCTCTTGGTGGACTAGTATCCAGATTAGGAGGACTTTGGTTTTGTTTGATTTTCTTTGCCTAATGGGGAACTTACCTAAAAAATTAAATTAAGTTTTCTTTAATTGAAATTGTGGTGAACTGAAAAAATGGACACGTGTTATTTAATTTTTTCCTAGTTATTTCGAAAGTTACAAGAGTTTTTGTTTTTTATGTATAGATATACTGCGCGTGGAGTGACGTCATACACCACGCTTGAGTAATTTTCTCCAAACAAGTATTAAAAAATACGTATCTATTTATTTTCCATTGTTTATCAAAATTAATAATATATTTTTTTAGGTTTGTTTCCTATTGGTTCAGCTTCTCTAGGCATTCTTTGACCAACTTCGAATTGATGGTTACTGAGCTAATCGCTTTTAAGTCCGCTTGACTATCGGATGAGATGGCTATTTCTTGTTCCGATAGTTAAGGTAAGTTTTAAAGCTCTTTTTAAGCATCTTTCTGCTTGAAGTATGCAGGTGTTGCCCATTGTCTCGGAGTATTTAGTTTTCAGCCTATCCCTGTTTTGGTTTTGGAAACATCAGTATACCACATTTGGTCTTTTAACTGCTGAGCAAACGTTTCTCTCTTCCAGTTCTTTTTGTTGCTTAGTACTCAACTCAAAGTTGTACGTTCTTGGTATGTCATCCACTGGGAGTTGAAGGTATGGAATTTTCCTTTTATTGGTGTTCCCAGCTCCTGATTCTAATCATTGTCGCACTGGCATATCTATCGATGACAATGTGCAGGGTATGATGACCTACATTGCTGCTGTTAGTCAATTCACATACTGCCAGCAAGCAACTCTTCAATTGGTACATCGCATCGTTTGACTGTACATCTCAATCGTCCGCTATGACGACAGAATATTTCAGTGAAACGCCGTAATTATCTACGCCTAATTAGACATTTCTGTAGTTACTTATTTATAATCAATGAAGAATTTATCTGAAAATCAGGTATAAGTTGTATCAAAAAAAAAAATATCAATTAGAACGCAACTACACCAGCCAGCACAAAAAAAACAGAACACCTTAAAATTTTTATGTATTTTAAATTTCAATATATTTTGTTCTAATATGTTAATTTTGATGATTCTTTAAGGAATGCCGTAGTTAAATTATTTGTCTTTTTAGCTTATTTTAACTTAAAAATAAAATTCACCCTTTTTGTTATGCAAGGAAAATCAAATTGTTGGTATTTGGGTGAAAGTTTGAAACACTCTGTGGAATCGTTTAAAAAAGTAAATAAAATTTAAAAACTACTTTATCATCAAAGTGCATCTTTTCTAGTTCGATTTTAGTTACTATCTATATTATAAACTTAACTGAAAAAAAAACGTAATATACCTGCAAAGTTATAAAACATAATACAATATCAACATTTTCGATTTTTTTTTAATATATTCAAATTAAACACATAAAAGGGGTCAACCTATGCATGCCACCGACCTTTATATTCTTGACTCGACTGAAAATAGAGCAATTACACTACTACAATGCGGCTCGTACAAAACGAGAATACATAAAAAACGAAGGGCATTAAAGTATAACCAGACCGGTGACGTCGAAGGTAGGTATTGCTTGTAGCTAAGAATAAAAAGATCTCGAGACATAATTAACTCGGTCTTGACATGTGGGACAATACAAAAGGTCTGGTATTGTGAACACGTTCCCTAGTTTAAGAGATATGGGGTTTAGACATGCATCGCCACGAACTCGACAGGGCTGGGACCACTGGCTATCCTAGGCATCATACAATAATGCCAGTAACTCAAAATTATTTTATAAAATTAAGTATAAAGTCTTTACAAGAAAAAATACTTTTTTATTGTTGACATTTCGAGAAAAATGCATTCTTCATCAAAATGTTTGCTTGTTCATACCGTTTATTATACTTTTTCAAATTTTCATACCTTTTTAGATAAAATAAAAAACAACATGAAAATGTGGTTGAATTTTAAAGTCTTTAAAATCGAAAGGAGTTTTTGGTAATATAATTTCGATTTCATTCTTTGATAGATTTTTTTTGTCACGATTCATATTTCCATTCAAGGCTCCATGTTCATTACTACAGTTCTGCGGACTATATTTACAGTACCCAAAATAGCTGCTTTACTACATTGACTTATAATATTTTCTGGTAGTTTCAGCTCCTTTAAGTTCTTCTCAAAACCAGTGTGTACCAGACCATTGCTTGAAATGATGAGTGGTATTACTCGGGATGCTTTTAGATGATAGGTTTGCCTTATGTCGAAAGGTAAGTCTTGATACTCCGATTTTTTCCCTTGCAGTTTTGACTACGTTGTGATCTAGTGGTAGCTACGTCGATTAGGTAGACTTTTTTTTGTTTTTATCTATCCATATAATTTCCGGCTTACTATGAACTACTGATCTGTCTGTCTGTATTTGCGTATTCCAGTATAGTTTATGATGTTCGTTTTCCTCTAATTCGTGTAGCCTGTATTCATAATATGTTTTTTCAGGGTTCTTGATTTTTAGGTACTTTAGCATTTCCAGGTGAATAATCTTTGCTATATTGTCGTGTGTTTCCGTGTAGTGGACTGACGCAAGACTCTCATATCCCGAGCTGATGTGTTGGATGGATTCGCTAATCTTATGGCATAATCTACATTTGTCAGTTCGTATGTTTTGTTTTAATATGTGTTTCCTGTACGATCTAGTGTTAACCACTTGATTTTGAATTGCACATATTAAGTCCTCGGTTTATCCCATGAGGTTAATGTTGTTCAAGAAATTATATAGATCCACTTTTATCAATTTCCTTCTGCCTGGCTTTTGTTGGCATACCTTCCATGCGGAGCCTTGCCTCGAAGTTGTTCCTGAACCGATGAAACGTATTAAAGTCAACGGCGAACTCATTAACAACATTAGATTTGCCGATGACACAGTTCTTATTGCCGACTCTGATACTGGTTTCCAGAGTTTAGTGGAACGACTTGAAGGCTCCTGTAAGAAATACGGGATGAAGATCAATTCTTCTAAAAATAAAGTCCAAAAAGTCTTTCCAAATGGTATTTGGAAAGAACCAAAATGTACCAATTCCTATTAAAATAGAGGGCAATACCTTAGAACAGGTCTACAAGTTCAAATATTTGGGGTCCTGGATAGTTAACACCTTGAACAACGACGTGGAAATAAAAACCAGAATAGAACAAGCGAGAAATGCATTTTTAAAAATGAAGAACGTCTTCCAGAACCCCAGATTGGACCTTGAGTTGAGAACTAGGCTCGTTATGTGTTATGTTTGGCCAATCCTATTATACGGAGCAGAAACATGGATATTGAAAGTTCAAGAGATGAATCGCCTCGAATCGTTCGAAACATGGATATATCGAAGAATGCTTAAAATTCCATGGACAGCCCATATCACAAATACCGAAGTCTACAACAGAATAGGCAGAGAAAGAGAATTTCTCAATATAATGAAAATAAGAAAAACATCATACTTAGGGCATATATTGAGAAATGAAAAATACCACGTCTTACAGTTGATAGTTAAGGGTAAGATTGAAGGAAAGAGAGGTCTCGGCAGGAAGAAACTATCTTGGTTGAGAAACATCAGAAACTGGACTCACCTAACTTTTGAAGAACTCATAAGGAAAGCCGAGAATCGTGAAGATTTTGCCAATGTGATCGCCAACCTCCACGAAAGAGACGGCACGTAAAGAAGAAGAATGGTGCCATAAACATAGTAGGATCTAATCAAGTTTGTCTTTAGACACATGATTGTCTTTGACAAAAAGACAAAAGAACTTTATTTAATCGAAAAATAATATTAATGATATTTGCAGTTCTAATGGATTGTAGTGAAATAAACCAATGGAACACCCTGTATTAACTGAGCTAAAGAAAATTCGGACAGCAACCCTAAATATATGGGTGACTCGGTAACTTTTAACCCTTTTACCTTCTTAGTTAAAAGAGAGTGTGAAATTTGACAGCTTTATTTAGTGCACTTCATTAAATGGGAGACAATACCGGTTTGTGTTGTGCCTTTTAGGGTTGAAGAAAACTAACCGATATTCAAATTAGTTATAGAAAAAAGTGTATATTGCGGTTTGTAAGGAGACTGACTTTGTTTCTGAGATAAAATAATACATGGATGATTTATTAATGTGTGTATTTTTGAATATTATATAATTAGAGAGAGAGGTCTTAAAATCTTGTAAATGTTGTTGTATAATAATTGTTAAAACGAGAAGTATAATTATGCTCCTTATGTATTTCATAAAATAGTAGTATTATTTCATAAAATAATGAAGAAACGATTTATGATTTTTGAAAAATAAATTTATGATTTTTGAAAATATATCTTTCAAGTGGAAAATGATGCTTTTAATTATGTGCGAATACTATTTTATCCGAAATTAACTAGACGTCAACAAACAACTTTTCAAAACGCCGGTCTCTATAAATTTAGTTTATTTAACATATTACTTTTCAGCAGCTCTTAGGTTAATCCTATAAAAAAGACCAAGTGCTTCTGAAATATCTTGTAGGGGTAGTAATACTTGAAGGATAAAAATAAAAATAATATGAGAACAGATAATTGTCCTAAGTTCTTTCAGATCTCTATTTGTTTTATTCTAGTTTCTGTAATTCATTGTTAGGCTCAGTTGGTTTAGTTTTTTATTGGTTTGGTTTGGCAGGATATTATCTTGGCTTTATTGGACCATGCACTGATGATGCTAATATTTTTTCATTTTTTCATAATATTTTTTCATAAAAATTTTTGCTTGTTCTAAAATGTTTAATACTTTTATACTTATTTTCCTAGAAAATCCTAAAAATCAAAAGGCGTTTCTATGGTAATATAATTTTAATTTTGTTCCTTTATAGACGGTTATTATTAATTTTTTCATTAAAGTCAGTTGTTGTTAAAGTATCATATTTTCCGATAACTATGATCACCCTTTTCGTAGCATTAAATTAAATAAATTTTGTGCTTCTTTAAATATTTTGAAATAGCAAAAAATATGACTTGATTTAAAATTCTATCAATAAGAATCTATCGTAAAATGAAAACGAAATTATATTACCATAGAAACGCGTTTTGATTTTTAGTACTCTTTAGGAAAAAAATCAACTATATTTTCATGTTTTTTTTTAATTTTCTCTAAAACGGTATGGAAATTTGGAAAAGTGTTAACGGGATTAACCATTCTAAAAACAATTTGTTTAAAAAGAATGCATTTTTCTCAAAATGTTAATAAGTAAAAAAAGTTTTTCCTCTTTTAAAGACAATCCGGGGACATACTGTATATACATTTTGAAATTTGATCGATTTAGATTTAGATTGTAATGATCTGTATCTTGGTAAGCTATCGAGATAAGCTACCTAGGTAAGCAATCTAAGATCGCAATTTTAACTAACTATTTCTGGTTGTTTATTTAATATAAATTCTTTTCAGACTGTGTTTTTCATCTTGATTTGAATTGGTTCAAAACGGAAAAATACCGTTAACGTTGGAACACTTTGTGTTGCATCAAAATAAAACATTAAGTCACCAAAATACTCTAATACTAATTTTTAACGCTGGGCGCTCGTTTCGCTATATATAACCATGTTAGCATCATCAGCAGACAATTAAAGCTGTCTTAGTTTTAATAATTTGCTGATGATGCTAACAAAGTTAGAGAAACGCGCGCCTAGTGGTCAATGTAGTTTTGGTGTAATGTGATGAAATATTGTTTTATTTTGGCTAAGCCTAAGGATGTAAAGTTACTACTTTTAAATTCCTTTTTCATTTTAAGATTCGATGTAAAACACATATCCTTAGGAGGAAGTACCATACTGGTATGTCTAGCTTATTCATCAAAGACAGATCTCGAAGAAAATATTTGGTCATAAACCATCATCAGTTAAACCTAGGAAATGAGGAGGTATACTTTATAACCCAAAAAATTCTGGATGTTGATGAATTTAGAAGTATGCTTTGGAATTAAATAAAACAAGATTTTTTTTTAAATACTACTTATATTCTACTTAACAATTTCTCACTATAGTACGACAATTGGCTGGCTGTGACAGTCTTGACTATATTATAATGTAAAATAGGTAATTAACTGGGATACTTAGATATGCTTCTGCTTCAGTTGGTTGGGAGAAAGGCCTCGCCCTCTTCGCTGCACTCATCCGCTGGTGGGTAGCGTGATTGTCCGGCTAATGTTGGAGAGCTCGTGAGACTCCACCAGTCTCAGTGCGTGAGCTACTTATGGGGAGGGTCAATTCTCGTATCTTCCTAGAAGATAATACACAGCAGTATGCTATTCCAAACAATGATTAAGCACCCAGTTAAGTGGTAGTGTTCTACAGTACCAAGTTGACTCTCTGTGGTTGCCAATATAATGTACAATGAGAGTCAATCAAAATTTAAATTAAAGAGGTATATTTATTATACCCTAACAATACCTTAACAATATTTAAATTAAATCTACTACTACTAATACGAATTAAAAGTAAAATTAATCTTAAAATTAAAATTAAAATTGATCAATTTTAATACAGAAGCCGAAAGGCAGCAAAAACAAATAGGTATTTAACCAATAAATTGTTAGTCTTCTCTAAAAGCCAACCAATAAAAAATTATGAATAATAGACAAAATTCTACTATCAACCTTGAAAATTTAATATCAATTATTAAATTTAATAAAATTTTAATTTAATTGAATAAATTATGAAGTCTGGCTATGACAGCTTAAATGAAGTTAGAATGGAGTATTGTCCAAATTATTTTAAAAACATAAGGTAATTTAAATAAAGAAATATAGTTAAATAGGTAACTCTCTCTGTCTCTCTCTCAAAAAAATGTAAAATCAATTTAATAAAAAAATAGCAAGACCACTACCACACTATAGGTATGATTTTATAATAAAAATTGGAAAAAAAACCGTGGTTCTATATTTACAATTATTTATTACTTTGCACGTGCTAAAAAACAAAATCTAAAAAAAATGCAATACGAAGAGGCGACGATTTAAATTATAAAAAAAATATTAATAATAAATTTACGATCTATTAAAAATTAAGGTAATCGACAGATAAGGCGAGAAAGAAAAATTAGAAAAAATCTTATCTGTCGAGGAGCCCGTCAAACGAGGAAAATAACCACCACAGAGTCCAGGTATGGAGAAGCCACCCTCTGGCAAGTAAAGTTTTTTAAAAGGTAACAATAGTCGATAATAATGATATTATAAAAGCTTTACTTACCAAAGGCCTGCTTTTCCTGGGACATTCCTGATTGTACTCCTGCAGCAGTTGGTTCTCTCGGACAGCCTGGCTCGGTATCGAACACCTGTCTGTGGGTTCCTGTTCCACGTTGTGGCGTCTCCGTATTTATATATAGGTAGAAAAAATAAAGAAAATAATTAGTTATTTATAACTCGAAAGATAGTAGAGTAACTATCTTACGATAAGTCTAAGCACGTGCTCTTATGAGAAAAACTGTAGCTATATAAAAAATAAAAATAAAAAAACAATAGGTAGTTACCTACGTTTAGAAAACATATTATGTAATGAAATAATTGCTGAAATAAATTGTTAAATAGAACCGTAGTAAAATTATCTAAAATCGTACCTTCAGCGTGCAGTCTTGAAGAAAAAAATAAAAAATCTCAACAGATTGGAATAATGGCCAAATGCCCAGAGCAGAGATGAGAAGAGACGAAGGCAAAATTTTAAAATTTTTAGTTTTATATTAACCATACCCCTTCTCCCGAAAATCTTGACATATCAGATCGAATTAAAAATAGTCATGCGTTGTTAAACTAATTCTCGATAAAATTTCAACTACTAATAAAAATAATACTTAACGACTCCTTACATACCTTAAAAATCAAGGAAACAATTGCATCTTAATCAATTAGCACTGATAACAAGGAAAATTCACTTAACCTCTGTTAAAAATAAACAAATGAATCTCAAACAGTAGGTAGGCAACCAAAAATTGCAACTATTGTATTATGAATTGCCTAAAACAATCTACGGTGTTTACAGTCTGCAATATTTTGTACACCGTACCATTTGGTGTAATTTGGTACTCCATGGATTCTCGATGGATGGCACGATCCATGAAAAGAGCAACTTAATTTATAATCGTTGAACAAAAAACATATTAAAATCCAAATAATAAGTTCAACTTTGCTAAGTACCATTGAGGATTATTAAAGAACGATAAAAATATATATTTTAAATTAATTAATTATATTAATTGATTATAACAATTGATTAACTATATATATATATATATATATATATATATATATATATATATATATATATATATATATATATATATATATATATATATATCAATTATTTATAATAATTATCGTATATATATATATATATATATATATATATATATATATATGTATATATATATATATATATATATATATATATATATATATATATATATATATATATATATATATATATATATATATATATATATATATATATATATATATATATATATATATATATATATATATATATATATATATATATATATATATATATATATATATATATATATATATATATATATATATATATATATATATATATATATATATATATATATATATATATATATATATATACGATAATTATTATAAATAATTGATTAACGAATTGAACGTTTATCTAATTCTAGTATCCGACGCACAACATCCAACCGGGGAAAAGTATGGTACCGGAAGGCCGAGTGTCAATGCGAGTAAAATTGCAAACTGTAAAAACCTCGTTTAAAAATAAAATAATCCGAAGGCAAGCACAACGAAAATAAATTTTCGTTACAACTTTTAACGTAGAAGATGTCATGAGGATAGGAAGATGATTTTAGAGACATATCAGAATTAAAAACTCCTTGTCAATAATAAAAAAATAATTGTTGGACATCTATAAATGTGACTGAGTCGGTTTCAAATATGGCAGAATTATGATGATTGGTTAGAGAATTCCATTAAAAAAAGCTAGTAGTGGAAATATGTAGTTTAATAGAAATTATTAAAATTACTATTATTTATTAAAATGCAACTGAATCGAGTTATAAACATGCATTAGCAGGAAAAAAAGAGAACCTTAAAATATCGATGTATTTTAAAGTTTAAAATATTTTATTCTAGGAGGCAGATTTTGAAGAATTTTTAAACAATTTGTAGCTAAATTATTTGACTTTTTAGTATCTCCTTCTAAATTAAAAATGCATTTTTCTATCTGTCAATTATACGAGGGAAAAGGAAATGTTGATGTATTGGTGAAAGTTTGAAATACCCGGTGGAATACGCTAACAAAGCATGGAATTTAAAAATCATCTTAGCATCTAGCTAGGTACCTCTTTTCCCGACAGTTTAATTTTTGATTCATTTCAATAGCTTTATTTTTATTGGAGATATTCGCTGTTGAATAAGGCAGTAACGATTTACAGCAATTTTAGCATTGATTTTTTGTCATCAACACAATTATAAAATAGTGTATATTGTTTTTGTAATGTAACTGTCATTGAAAAGTAATATTATGATTGTTTATTGACGTTTACTCTAGTAGAGATGGTTTTAAGTTTTGAAGAATCGGCTCAGTTAGAGATCAACTTTTGGATTTAAAGCCATATTTGCCAGAGTAATAATATGCTCAATAATATAATAATAATAATAATAATTTATTCATAAATACATATAAATAAATAAATAGTATACGTTATAAAGTCAAAGACTTGTTCGTATAATTATTATCTAAATTAAAAACACAAACAGAGTATAAACAATATTAACAAGGAATAATCAGACCCTTAGATACAACCTAACCCAACTAAAACAAAAAGAAAAGAATTCCTTAGTATTTCATCTCACCGTATAAATCCTTGAATTGAGAACAGTATCAGCAAACGATCTGCCCTTCATAATTATTCACAAACGGATTTGTTTTTTAAAAACATATAGAAGATGTAGTTCTAAGCTCCAATGGTATCATATTATATAATTTTGGTCCAAGGCAATAGAAGCTATGTTGTGTATGTGTTCTTACTGGTTTAGGCAACTGGACATTTTTTTTATAGCGTGTCTCATAGGGATGATTCCTTTGAGATAATCTTGCTCTATGAGTGTACTGTGTGATAAGTAAATCACGACAGAAGAGCTGTTTAATGTCCAGAACACTGGATTCCCTGAATAGTGTCTCTGTTGTGTACGTTCTCACTCTAGCATGAATTATTTTTAAGATCCATTTTTGTAGTACCAATAGACAATAATAATAATATGATTTTTCAAAGACAGCGATATTAAATAAATCATAAACGCTATTTTATAGGTCTTTTGAGCAAGACCAAAAGCAAAGTCATGGTCTTTAAGGTAAACAATTCGAAAAAATGTTAGTCTCCTTCAAAAGCGAATATCTCCAACAAAAATAAAGCTATTGAGACGAATCAAAAAAATCGAGAAAAGATACACTTAGATGATAAAGTTACTTTTAAATTCTTTGCATTGTTAACGTACCCCAGAGGGTGTTTCAAACATTCATCAAAATATGAACATTTTGTTTCTTGTCGACAGATGGCAGCTTTCATTTGTAATGTAGAAAGAGATACTAAAAAGTCAAATCATTTAGCTACAAATTGCTAAAAAAATCGGTCTAATAGAATACAATATATAAAACCTTAAAATACATGAAAATTTTAGGGCTCCCGTTTTTCGTGCCGGTGAGTGTATTATGATCCTGCCAGAGGTATAGATATTATTAACAGTATTTATAATATATAGGGGTAAAACATCTGATATTTATTTCTTTCAAGAAAAAACTTCCTTTTAAATCCAACACTATCTGTTTGTATATACCATCCTTCGTTTCAACCAAAAGTCAACAATCGACCACTTTAGTGTATTTACCGTCGTCCCCCGTTCCGCTGTTAACAGCCAACACCCATGAATAACAATCGCGACGACACCAGGAAGCGAGAATAAAGGCCCGAACATACCGGGGTGGCCAAAAAACAACCCCCCGATAATCAAAATAGACACCGTCCCCTGTGTTTATAAGGGTTTGGCACGGTCGAGTGGACAGCGTGAATGGGGTTTATCGCGCGGAGTCGATTCCATTATGTCGACGAAGAAGACAGCGCCAAGAAAGAGCAAAAGTAAATCGGAAAGTGACACTAGACGGTACTATATGTAATTACTGAATCAGTGGCGTGGTATGGCGGGTTTTTATTAGAATATCCAGAACTGTATTATAATCATTTTTATAACTAGAAAAATAAATAACCCTTAGATAATTCTAAAATAAAATATCTTCATTGGACAGACCGTAAATTAGTTAAAACCCATATTCGGTGCCTTTAAAATTTAAATTTCAAAAATTCAAAAAGAAAATTCTGAAAAGAAAAAACAAAGTTTGCTTAGCTAAGAATAAGTCATACCCCAAGTAGCATTTTTAGACACAAAATAGAAACAAAATCTCTGCTGAGAAACATTGCGAAACAATTTCGTCACATTTTTGATACATTTATGTTTCCTAACATATGTGACATGGTTTCATTACATAAGCTATAACAATAAAGATATTAATGTCACTAATTTTTCGAAACTTTTAAGAAACAGATGCGGTTCACATTTACAAAGATTTCGTACCCGTCGCACAGTGCAACGAGTAAATGGGATATAGGGACAAAAATCATAACTCCTACATTTTTGTTGATATCGATACCGTTTATTTCTTTTATTTTAGCACTCCATATTACTACATAAAAGGCACAAGTATAAACTTAAAATATTTTTGTTTCAGGTAAAGATTTAATGAAATTTATATTCAGCATTGTTAAAATCATATTGTAATTTATACTAATATTTTTTTCTTGACATATAAATTTATACTCGGTAAGGTTACTTATATTTAATTTGATTTTTAGTTCCTCTTTCGTAACTAGCGTTGATGTTCCTTTTTGAAAGATAGATTTTATGGGCTTACAGAGAAAACTTGAACCTGATTTAGGATTGGACCAAATAATCTGACCATTTTCGCTGCTAACTAATTGTAGAGGTGAAAAAGCAGTTAAAAAAAGTATTCGTCAGTTGTATCTAGAGTATCAAATTTTTGTTTATATGTACTGTGACCTGAGCTACCGTCAAAACCATGTTTGCACATTAGTGTTAAGTTCATATTAGAATTAAATAAAGTGATATTTTTAAAGGTCTTTATAATGTTAGTCACTGTAATACTTAATAATTCTTGCAAGTTTACTTCGGCCACAGATTCAGTTGCCTCAATACTCTTGAGCAGTAACTCATTTCAACAGTTTTTTACTGCATAATAACTAGGAAAACGGTTTGTATGCAATGCATTAACTACTGACCTTAAAATACAATATTTTCTTTGTGATAGATCTAAGTCTAAATACAAAGCAATTGCTTGTTCTGGTGATAATGATTGTTCCTGTTCAGGCTTATGGTGTTCTTCTAACTTTATAATACACGCAGACTCTCGAGCTGCAGGAAGACAGTTGCAGAAAACTATGAAAAGCTACTAAATTTTCTACTCCTCTTCTTTTAGTATTTTAAACTGCATTCTTCAAACGGCTTCGAAGGGCCACCACGACTACAACCTGGATCTGTCTCGTGTTCGTCTAAACTGTCCAAAGATGTATAAGTTTTTAAAGAATCTAGGAGGGCAATTTCATTTTGCAGCCATAATTTGTGGTCTGTCAGGAACCGATCACACTTTCTTTGAGATTTTTGCCACTTCTGGTCTATTTTAAAGCAAAAAAAGTCATCCGGTCAAATTCCATTCCGGTACATCCCTAATCCAGATAGCCCTAGCTTGGCCCAACTAGCAAAACCGGTGCATAAAACTATGATCTCTACCGTAGTTGAAGCAGCCAGCGCGGGCGTGTTATTACTAATCTCAAAAGTTTTATTAGCTTTAATTTTTGTTTTAGAATTTTTGTAACAAATTGCACTTACTAATGTTTTTCAAATAATACAATAACAAATGTTCTTGGTGTACTGGCGATTTAAACCCGTGTATTGTTTAGTCGGCTGTTTATGGTATTCTCCGATTATAACGTCTTCCTGCTTACTATACAAAGTTATAATGCTCCATAAAATAATACTTAATACATTTTGTATAATACTCATTCCTTAACAGTATGTTTGATGTTTAACTTAACGATCCGTTTCAAAACACCTTAAAAAATCGAAGTACGCCCCTGAGCTACTCCAAACCGTTAGATCTAGTTCTGCGGTATAACAACATTGATATATCGGCTAGTTGGCTAAAAGGTTCCGTTTGTTGTCCTTCGCCGTTGCGTAAGGAACAATGACGATAGATGGAGCCCTTTTTACCTACTCCATCGAGATTTATGTGGTGCTAATCCCATCGAAAACCCATTGTGTTTGTATTGGTTAGCGACAGCGCGCAAATTTATGTCTCGGACCGGAGTTGGCCAGGGTAATTCGCTAGTTTTTACCGTCGATGGTGTGGAAATTGGTGAATACGGGGCGACATCTGGTGATGTACGATTGGAGAGGAGCATCATTGTTGATGATTCTGTACGGTTCATCATATTGCTATTCTGGGTTAACGTCGATGTTTGAAAATTAGGGGACATAGTATTCTAAATGTTTATCTTCAAAATTTATAGGCATGCTTCAGATATTGCGTTGGCAGGTTTAGGGTCAGGAATTAAATCTATTTTTTTAAGTTCCTGACGTTTCGACGTGTATTTTCGTCTTTATCAAGGCTATTTCAGCTCAACAGTCCTTATGTCAAAATTAGTAAGTTGCTTAATTAATTTTGACATAAGGACCTTTTAGCTGAAAATAGCCTTGAAAAAAAACGAAAATACACGTCGAAACGTCGGCAATTTTTTTAAAAAAGTTTGTTTAATTCCTGGTCCTAAACATGCGAACGCCATTTCATAATATTTATTATTCAGATTATTATACAGCAGATCTACTTGCTGAGAATTTTTTCCATATAAGATATGGGTAGAAACCACATGCTTTTTTTAAATATACAGGGTGAGTCTTAAGTAAACGCAAATATTTTCAGGGCCGGTAGATCTCGATAAAAGAAACATATTTTCTTTTTTCCGTTTTTCAAATAAATACAATATCACCGGGTTTTTCAAATTGAAAAGAAAATTTGAGAGTCACCGAATTTTTTTCTGTATTTGCATCCCTTTTAGTGTGGTAACCATAGAATAAAGCCATAACCATGATAATATCAGAGATTAAGAAATTATACCGTGGGAAAATTTGCGGTGAACAGGCAGTTCTAAAAAAAATCTAAAATATACATGGTGGCGCCTCTAATACGCTGCGGAGGCTCCAAGGAGAACGACAGTTTGTATATAAATGAAATTTTGTGAGTATATGTAGGTTAACTCAGAGCACTTTTTAAAAATATAGAGAGTTCTACAGGGTGTTCCCAAAAAAAGTTACATATCAAAGTTGTGTTTTTTGTAACGGAACACCCTATATATTAATTGATTTTCGGACTCTGGGAGAAAAATAAAGGTGAGTTTTATAAGAGAAGTATATGACTAAAATGTAAGGTTTTTGACATATTTAACATTTTCTGGAAATAAAGAACAATATTTAAATTACAATAAAAGCTACCTAAATTGGAATTTACCCGGTATAGCCTAATATATAGTTAAATTAACTATTGTACTTTAAATAAAATTAAAATTTGATCCAAAAAGTTATACAGGGTGAGACAAAATTAATATTGAACATTGGTCACCTTGAAAAGCATGTTACTTTTTTATTTTAAATGGAACACCCAGTATATTATTCCGATATTCAATGGAGAATTCATGTCTCTTCAAAATACTATTAAGGTTGCCTACCCCTCAAACAAAGATTTTACTAGATATTTTCATTTACATGATTTGATTTGAGTAGATTTTTATTATTTGATAAAATCTAGGTGGCTGTGATATGTTTGACGTTACTTCAACTTAGATGTCTAATTCGTCCAACAGCTGCCGCAATTTGGGGTTATATTACGATACTGACTTAAGATTTTCAACACATGTTAAACATATATTAAAAAATGCATATATCAAATTTAAATTACTTTATAAATAGGTACACAGACATTCTTAGCACACTAATTAAACTCCGTTTATGCGACTCTCTAATTCTTTCAATTATTTCATATTGTGACGTAGTTTACTGGCCTGCTCTGCGTCTAGTTGATCGACATTCATTACAAAAATTACAGAACGCTTGTGTAAGATACTCTTATAACCTACGGAAATTTGATCACATATCGGATTGCTTTAGGGAGTCTCACTGGCTTAATTTGGACGAAAGATTTATTGTGCATATGGCCTGTATGGTTTTTAGAATTAATGAATCCCAAACACCAATTTATCTATTTGAGAAATTGTCTAAGCGAAACGAAACGCATAACTATCCTACTAGATCAGGCGCGTTGTACAGTGTTCCTAGGCATGTCTCACCTTTGTTCCAGCGTTCATTTTCCTATAATGCGGTCCGAGTTTACAATGATATTTCCAACGATATCGGACACCCTTCTGGCATTCAGTCTTTTAAAAAGACAGTGAAGGGCTATGTGATGGGAGAGCGTGTGTTGAAAGACTAATATTTAAACTTATGTTCAATTTTTTTTCTCACTTCTTTCATATTACCTTATTTTTTATATATATATTGTAATTAATTATTGAATAAAGTAGGTCTTTAATCATATTTCTGTAATAACTTGATTATTCATTTTACTACTCTTTTCTTACATATTTTTTTTTGGATGGTTGCATGGAAGAGCACAAATGTGAACGTCGCCATCGTTATTATTTTAATTTGTATACAATTGTTTATATACCTAATAAAGACATTTTGAATTGAATTGAATTACCGTTGAATATTTTACTCTGCAATCTTTAATTTTTGTTAAATTAACAAAAGGTATATCACACAGCCACCCTAGATTTTTTCAAATAATAAATTTCTACTGACGCAAAATCCTAAAAATTAAAATATCTAGGAAAATCTTTGTCTAAGGGGAAGGCAACCTTAATAATATTTTGAAGATATTCTAATATTATATATATATATATATATATATATATATATATATATATATATATATATATATATATATATATATATATATATATATATATATATATTATATATATATATATATATATATATATATATATATATATATATATATATATAAGTGAAATTGAATACCCATTGAATACCGGAAAAATATACTGGGTGTTCCATTTAAAATAAAGGAATAACTTGCTTTTATAAGTGACTAATGTTCCTTATTAATTTTGTCTCAACCTGTATAACTCTTCGGATCAAATTTCAATTTGGTTTAACATGCAATGCTTACTGTAATTAAATATCAGGCTATACAAGGTCAACTAAAACTTAGGTAGCTATTAACAAAATTTAAAATTTACTCTTCATTTTCACAAAATGTGAAATATGTCAAAATCCTTAGATTTTAGGTATACGCTTCTTTAATAAAACTCACCTTTATTTTTTTCCTAGAATCCGAAAAACAATTAATATATAGGTTGTTCCATTAGAAAAAACACAACTTTGATGTGTAACTTTTTTTGGGGACACCCTGTATAATTCTATATATTTCTATAAAATGCTTTCAGTTAACCTACATATGCAGCCAAAATTTCATTTCGATATAAACTACCGTTCTCCTTGGAGGTTCTGCGGCGTATGAGAGGCGCCACCCTGAATTTTTTTTTAAGAATGCCCGATTTTCAACATCTTTTTTTGCGAAAAAAACCTCATACACGTGTTCATGGGTTCATTCTAAAAATATTTGCACTTGTACTTGTCTCAACCTGTATAAGTTAAAAATATGATGCCAAATTTTGCAGTACTTTTTTTTAACCAAATTTTGTCAAAAATCAAAATGCCTCAAATTGCAACAAAAATATTCTTGGTGAGTTAAATTTTATGGGAAATCCAGTGACACAAACCGTTCTAAATATTTCTAATAGATCTGGTCTAATTTGTGAAAAATTTCTGAATGAAAAGTGTAAATCTCAAAAACGGAAGGGTTTAGTAAAGTAGACATCTGGGACTCCAAAATATTGTAAAATGAGAAAAATCGATTTTGCAAAATTTTTGGATTGATATTCTGCTCAAAGTAATAATATTCAAGAAATAATAACAACATACCGCTATAATATAGAGGTATTATATTACGAGTTATATTATAATAATCAGAATCATGTTTCGTCACTACAATAATTATAGCAACATTCATTAAATGCTTTTCTATACGAAATAGCGAAAAATCCGGATTAAATAACCAGACAATGTAGATTTTCTTTCAGTGGCAAAAAAACAGAAGTCTTTTCAACAGATATCTACTATTTATATATAATGTTTAAATTTTGTAGAAGCCTTTATAGTCACATTCTGATTAATAGTCACTATACAAACTTAACCTTTCGGCGGTCGCGCTTTATTTTTTACATGAGAGATCGTGCGCGGGCTCTGAGTCCGCATGCTAAATTCAAGAGGTCTTAAGCTTTGTTAGTTGTGTAAAGACATAAAATAGTATGATAATCACAATAAAAATTATTTATTGACCTGCTTCATTACAAATAGCAAACATAAACATAAAATACGTAACGTAAAACAACATAAATCACGTAAAACGCAAAGTAATAAATATTATTTAAAACCAAAAATAAATAATAATAATGAAAAAATCAATCTGTATAACAGTGATTACAGAACATTTGTGTGTGTTCCAAGCATACGAAATTCTAATACTATACACAAGAGTAACGAGCTGACCTGTTTTTTCTCACAATTCTGTAAGTAGTACCGATCCTCTAGTTAGGTTAATATTATCACAGATTAGGTATCCTATAAGTATACAGATAAAAAAATTGTCCCTAATTCGTCGTACGAAAATTGTTTTTTATGACGATGTGCAAACGAGTAAAATTTCCAGTGCGCAAAAATAAACTCGCGTAAAATAACAATAAAAAGCGTAATAGAGAGATATCGCTAAACCGAATAGCGTGCATGGACGTTAATAAGGCCAGGTGTTATTTCCTTTACGTGAGGTGGTATTAACTCTCTTCATTTATAGTTATCGGATCGGAAAGACTTCTGTTCGCGTCACGTCCGCTATTTAAATTTAACCTAATTTTGAATTTAAAATTTTGAAATTGTTTTGTTTACTAGGTATTTTAAAACTAAAGGGCTAAAGTGCTTATTTCCAGTGCTTTATTGTTCAACGTCTGCCAGTGGGTTTAGGGCAACAAGCAACAAATTCTCTTAGAAGGGCTAAGTCGTCATCTGCTGTAAACCTAAGCCTCTTTATAGGTTCTTGAATATTGGAAGAGGTGGAACCATGTTTTGGGCCATATTTATTTAATTAAAACTAATCCCAGCTGCCGGCCCAGGTTGTCAAATACCCGCACATGCCCATTTTAAGCAGTTTTTAAACGTTATTTAGAAATAGCGCTTGGTGTAATTGATCCGCAAATTACGTCAGGCGGTAACGTTATTAGCGGGTGTTGCGTTAAAAATTGACTCGCGCATATCGTAACCATAAGGTACGCGTAAATACTGCATGACGTTATTCGGTTTTCCGATATCTCTCTAATAACTGTGCCGGTCAGGCGCTGTGCATAACTAGTAACCTAACTAGTGCCCGATTCCGAAAATTGGAAACACGAAAAACAATAAAGAAAAACCAAGGTTTTTAATCTATATAATCTGTGATATTATATTCAGTACTTTACAATCTAAAATGTATTGTTCTGTATCAGAATTTATTTCGGGCCCTTGCCTTTCTATAATATCCACTTCTCCTTCCTTGTCATCGTCATGTAGTTAATTCGTCATCTTCGTTCAAACAATCTTGCATGAGCTGTTGCAATCATTCTTGCTTCGTCTCATATGAGTACATCTAACAATAATACTTATTTAATAAAAAATGTCCATTATTCACTTTTCTATGAGAATATTATTATATTATAATATAATTTTCAATTAAAACAAATCAGTATAATAACTTACCTTTTCGACATTATAAAATTATTGATGTAAAAAGAGTATCACAAAGGGTCGCGCGTGGACTAACACTCCGCATATGAATTTTAAAAGATACTATATTACTAACTACACTAAACGACGTGCAAACGTACACTTCTCATAAGATATGCAGAAACAGGAAGAACATAATGTTAAACAGGAACGTTATATTGTACAATCTCTAAACCTCTGAAGCATTCAGGTGGCAGAAATGAAAAGCTATAAACTTAATGTGGAATGAATTATCGGAAAAACAACTAAATATTTAAAAATTTCGTTACAACAAAAAAATATTGAAAATATCTTAAAATTCCTTCTCATTATGTATCTTTCATATATTATGATCTTATCAATATACCGGGCGAGTGCAAATATTTTCAGGGCTGGTAGATCTCGATAAAAGAAACATATTTTTTCTTTACCGTTTTTCAAATAAGGCCAAAATAACCCAGTTATTTTATTTTGAAAATTTCGAAAAAAATGTTTTTTGCTTATTTTTTTAGACTTTTCTTGTAAATCTAATCTACTACTTATGTTGCCATATTATCAAGAAGTTATATTTTTTAAAGAAAAACTAAAATAATTTCAACCAAATTTTCAAGTTTTTATTTGGCGGAAAAACTCATAATCGTGTTTCTGGGGTGGAAATATACTAGCCATAAAAATATTTGCACTTATTTTAGACTCACCCTGTATAGGGAATCCTGTTTCATCATTATGAATTAAAAAATTATGTTTCCCTTATAAGTGATTTTGAGGTAAACCAGTTATTTAGAAATGTTCTTTCCAATTTTCTACTAAAAATGATACTGACTCGTAAATTACAATATTCATCTATTATTTTTCTATACAGGGTGAGTTTCCTACGATGTTCTCTATGGGTATCTCGGAAACTACTGGAGATAGAGAGTCGGTTAAATGGGGAAAGAATTGCAGTTTTGTGGGGTCATAAATATGCGCCTTTCAGATTTTTGAAAAAATTCATGGCTTACTAGATATTTCGAAAAAAACAAATTTCGGCTATTTTAAAAATTGTCCCTAATTCCATTATAAGCTATTTTAGACAAAAAGTTTTCAGATAAAAGTTGTAGATAATCACATCCTTAATGAGACTGTGTTCTCCGTTTCTTCTAAAGCCTGTCATTTTTGACATATGACACAAACATATGTTTTTTTAAATGGAAACCATAGTTGGCCATGACTTCATAAAAACCATTTTTTAAGCTTTTTAGTGATATAAGCTATAATATCTTTTCTTCGAAAGATTACTGAGTTATAGCCAATTCTTATCATTTTTAAACAATTTCACTTAGTTAGCCATGGAAACAAGTTCAATCGCCGTTGCTCTCAGAAATGTGAAGCTGTCACATCCAAACTTTGTAAATTAAAATAAACAAAAAATGTAAATATGTATTTTTCAAATGAAGAAAAGCTTGTAGATCTCGCACATCAATAGAGTGGTTCCAACATGACTTTCATTATGACACACCACCCCCCATAATGAAAAAAATGCTAAAAATTATTTATATCATAATTATACATACATTATACAAACGCAGGGATAGGAAGAGGTGGACTAATTGCATGGGCCTCATCGATCATCTGACCTATCCCTTTTAGAATTTTTTATGCGGTATAGTTAACAATAAGGTTTACAAAAGAACTTATGAATTAAGAGAGGGTCTCGAAGTGGCGGTACGAGAAAAGTTTAATTAAGTCGACCGATCCTTCTGTGAGAATATGTAGTAATTCAGTTTTAAAAAGATACAACTCAAAACAATGGCGGATTTTTTGAACATTTTCTAAAATAACTTAAAATGTATGTAGTGATATTATTTTTTTAAGTTTTAGTTTGTCTAATGTAAATTGTAAAGAACCGTTTAGTAATATATTCTGACTTTTTATAAGTTATAAATAATAACTGAATAAGAATACCATGCAATCTATGTGAAATTAGTCAAGAAATATAAGAATTGGCTATAACTAAATTTAACTTCTCTAATATGTCTTGAAACCTGTTCTCTAAAAAACGTAACATTCACCGGTCAACGTATCCTCGAAAATGTATGGTAAGGAAAAGTTGAACCAATAATCCTACACGCTTTTCTACATTTGAAAAATTCATATTTACAATTTTTGTTTATTTTAATTTACAAAGTTTGGATGTGACAGCTTCACATTTATGAGAGCAAAGACGATTAAACTTGTTTCCATGGCTAACTAAGTGAAATTGTTTAAAAATGGTAAGAATTGGCTATAACTCAGTAATTTTTCGAAGAAAACATATTATAGCTTATATCGCTGAAAAGCTTAAAAAATGGCGCTTTTTATGAAGTCATGGCCAACTATGGTTTCTATTTAAAAAAAACATATGTTTGTGTCATATGTCAAAAATGACAGGCATTAGAAAAATATGGAGGACACAGTCTCATTAAGGATGTGATTATCTACAACTTTTATCTGAAAACTTTTTGTCTAAAATAACTTATAATGGAATTAGAGACAATTTTTAAAATAGCCAAAATTTGTTTTTTTTGGAAATATCTAGTAAGCCATGTACTTTTTCAAAAATCTGAAAGGCGCGTATTTATGACCCAACAAAAATGCAATTCTTTCCCCATTTAACCGACTCTCTATCTCCAGTAGTTTCCGAGATACCCATAGAGAACAGCGTAGGAAACTCACACTGTATACATTTCTTTCAAATCAATAACAGCACGTTAAAAAACACGTACAACACTTGTATCCTTGACATTGCGGATCCGACTCAAAGATAAAATCTCCAAGAAATAATAACACCAAGCCGCAATATAATAAGCACGATCATCTTCCGTTACTAGCAACATTCAATAAACAATTTTCTATATAAACCAGTGAAAAAAATCCTTATTCAATGGCGGAGACGTTCAATAAACGCCGTGATGATATCGTTCAGGTAGTAGAATCACTTGTTAGCCAATTAGAAGAAGCCTTACGACAAAATAGAATTTCAAAAAGAAAAAATATTGAAAACGAAAGGTTACAGATAGTTATCTAATTCGTTTCGCCGATCACAATGGAGGATGAGGCTCGATCACGAAAATGAAGTGTGTAAATATTATAAAATCTAATTAACCTTGGCTGGGCTGTTGTTTTTGCGGAGAAACGGATCATCTTTGTCTAAATAACGGTCGGTTCTCTAAAAGGGGATACGGTGTGATATCTTTGATTCCATCTTTAACCTTGTAACATATCTATACCTGTAACGGCTCATTTGCATACGACATGGATTTGTATCGTTATCTTGTGTCGGGACCGATGTTTTCCGATAAACAGATAAAATAATCTTGAAGAAATACGCGGGCTGTTTAATTCTTATAGAATTCTGCTGTATTTCGACCTTTGGCGATACAATATAGTCTAAGAGCTAGCTACATAAAAAACCTTATTATCGTTACATGGCTAATTTTTTGTGAGAAGTATCCTTTTGTGTAGCCATTATGAAATAGTCATGTCTGCCAGCGCGATCCCGGGGCTTAAAGCGGGGGGGTGGCCAATCGAAAGGGTGAAATTTTGACATTAAAAATATTATAAGGTCTCTCTCTTCAGTCCTGACCCCCATAAGGGAATATAGTGGTCAGCGTAACATCATGTATGATTTTTCTCCATGCGCCTCTGTCTTTTGTCATCTCGATGACATCGTGCATTGGCTTGCTACAGCTAGACGTGATCTGGTCTATCCATCGAGTTGGAGAGCGGCCACGTGGTCTACGTCCCTCCACCTTGCCTTGAATTATGAGTCTTTCCATATTGTCCGGACTTTTCCTCATTATATGTCCAAAATATTTTACTTGTTTTAGTCGGATTTTACAGGAACGCTTGTTAGTAATATTAAGTTCATTTATAATGGAAACGTTTGTACGGCGTTCAGTCCATGGGATACGGAGCATACGTCTATAACAATACATCTCGGTAGCATCGATCTTCTTATGTTCCGCCTGCCTGAGAGTCCCCGATTCGCAGCCATACGTCAATATTGGGAGTACCAAACAGTTGACTAGCCGGTTTTTGGTGGCTCTTGAAATCTGGCGGTCTTTCCAGATCTTGGTCAGTCTCCCAACAGCTACCTTTGCCATGTTGCACCTACGCTTCACCTCTTCTTCTGATGTGCCTGTATTTGTCAATAGTGATCCCAGGTATACGTATGACTTAACGACTTCAAAGCGGTCGATATGACTTATATTTGGATGGTTGTTATGTTGCCTATCAACTATCATAATTTTGGTTTTTTGCGTATTTAGTTCCAGACCGAGCCGATTGCCTTCGTTTTCTACCCTATTTACTAAATTGATTAACTCTTCTTGACTGTTAGCGAGTAGTGCTGTATCATCTGCAAAGCGTAGATTATTTATTTTTTGGCCATTTATTGAAATGTCTCCTTCCCATGTTTCCAGCGACTTTCTCATTATGTATTCTCCGTATATGTTAAATAGTTGAGGAGACAATATACATCCCTGTCTGACTCCTTGTTCGAGGGAAAATTCCTTTGAAGCTGAATCCAGTATTTTAACTGATCCTGTAGTGTGCTGATACAACTGAATGATAAGTGAAATAAGGTGTTGCGGTACCCCCACTTCCTTTAAGATTTTCCACAGGTGATGCCATCTGACTTTATCTTTATTTATTATTAAGAAAGACCGCTTTTATTTATTATTAAGAAACGTGGAAAATTGTTGGCAGACATTTTTCTAGTCGCTAAAATGCCGACAGACAACGCGAAAGGCATGAAATTTTAAAAATTATTAAAAAATTAAATTTGAAGAATGAAAAACATTATGGCATACATGCATGCCGATTGATGGAATGTCATATTTATTTATTTTAAGAGCCGTATGAAAAAGGGCAGACAAAAAGATCGTGGCTAAATCAGCTGCAGACAGTTATTAAAAGCGCGATATTACTCTAGCGCTTTCAGGGAACGCTCGCTGCCTCATCCATTTAAGTATAGATAAATCATGTATACGATTATATTATAAATATATTTTTTTATTATTTCAAAACAGATATCATATATTTACTATCGTGTCTCACTATTTGTATCTGTATCTCACTATTGATATCATATATTTACTATCGTGTCTCACTATTTGTATCTGACTCATCGTACTGCAGATCCCCGCTCTCACAAACGAGTCTTCCTGCACTGAGTCGATATCTGCACCGTAAAATTTTCGTAGACTTACATGTATTATGTTTCAATTGATAACGCGGCAAGCGTTTCCTGAAAACGCTTATACAGGATGAGTGTTAAATAAGGGAAAATACTTTTAACTAGACTATATACACCCGTATTCCCCATATTTCGACCCCCGGAACACGTCTTTGAATTATTTTTTCGCAACAGAAGATGTAGAAAATCGTACCTTTTTTTAAATTTTCCTGTATATTTTAGAAAACTTATTAGAAATGCCTGTTCACCGCAAATTTACCCACGGTATAATTATTTCTTAACCTACCATGCTTACGGCTTTACTCTATGGCTACGACACTAATAATTAATTAAAAAGAAGAATTAATTCCAAAAACAAACAGGTGGCTCACAAAATTATTTAAAAATAAATCAATTTCTTTTTAAACTTTCAAACTTAAATAATATAATCAAACAATAACTCGGTTATTTTGGACTTATTTGGAAAACGGTAAAAAGAAAATGAGAAAAAGCCCTGAACATATTTGCACTTATTCAAGATTTACCCTGTAGAGTAATATCGCGCTTTTTATAACTGTCTACCGCTGATTGAGCCACGATTATCACGATTATTTTTCCTTCCTTTTGCATACGGCTTTTTAAATAAATAAACATGACGTTCCACCAATCGACATGCATGTATGCGATGATTTTTTTTATCAAAATTCCATGCTCTTTCGCGTTGTCTGCCGGTATTTTAACCACTATAAAAATATCTGTTAACAATTTTACACGTTTCTTAAGAATATATAAAAGCTATTTTACAATTATAACTCCGGTACCTTATAATATTTTTAGTGCCCAAATTTCACCCTTTCGATTGGCCCGGGGATCGCGCTGACAGACATGACTATTTCATAATGGCTACACAAAAGGATACTTTACACAAAAAAATAGCCATGTAACGATGATAAGGTTTTTTATGTAGCCAGCTCTCCGTCTAATAGTAAAATGCACAATTGTGGCATATTATTATAGTTGTGTTGGACACATAACGATATGATATTCTATTCCAATTAAAAAACTTTTTTTTAAGGGCACTGTTGAGATTTACTTAGTAATCGAGATGGTAGACTATATTCTTTTACAATTATTGTGCTCTGCAATTGCCAAATCATTATAATTATTACAGAAAAGATGACTAATATTGATACTAACAATTTATAACAAAATGGTTGAATAGGTGCTTAAAGGGAGATTAAATAAATAAACTGACTTGGTTTTACATGAGATCTCACAACTTTTTATAGTGGAAGAATTGTGTTGCAAGGCTTGGCATTTTTTTACATTCTATGTTTTTGATGGAAATCTATACAGGGTGATTAACGGCCATGGCACGTTAGACGTTTATGGAAAACCGGTAAATTGAATTGGAATTGGAAAAGGTTGAAAATTTGTATTTTTCCAAAAGGCACCTGCTCCATCTGTCTAAATTATTTTCAGCATTACGGTTCCGCCGCTTCATGCTAAAAGTGGTGGAATCTTTGTTATTTTAAATGGAACACCCAGTATATTATTATATTTTTCGAAACTGCTTCCATATCTCAAAAATTTTATATTACTCCACACTATACCAATCTATAATATTTTTCGAGATAAAATATAAAACATGTGTAAGACTGACAAAAACATGATCTTGAATAAGCATTGGATAACTCATGCTGACAAACTTTAATTAGGTACACTTGCCGTTTAGTTTGTACGGCCATTGTACAGAGTGGTCGAGATTGGTCTGTTTTAACAGAGAAATCCTATTTCCTGACTAGATAGAGCAAAACCGACATAGATGTCATGGGCTCGATTTCTGAGACACGTTTAATGGCGTAAACCACCTGTTGATATTTTCCCTGTCAACTGAGATACGGGGTCTTTTTGAATTTTTTACCATTTTGAAAATTGCCCATAACTTTTTTATTTCGCGGCATAATAATAATTTTGTAAAAACGTTCTTAAGGTACTTTTTAGGCACAATCCAGTGGCGTAGTCAGTTTTTTCTATGCTTGCTCTTTGTATCAGAAATAATAAAAAATATAATTTTTTAAATGGAAATCATAGTTGGCTATGAAATTTAAAAAAAATGATGGCGTTTAACCCTTTCCAACGATGTAAAGTTATGGGTATCTATTTCTAAAAATGAGAGAAATATTAGGTCTTTTATCTTTATATAGAAGCGGGCCTTGATTTTGTGTTGGCCTATTTGCCTAATTATTTTTTATCACAATTTAATATTCTATATTATTATTTATCAAAAAACTCAAAATTTAAGTGAGGATGCAGTCAACTGTTTTTTCCTAACTTAGTCAGTCACGACTAACCTGCTATTTTATTATTTATCTGCATAATTAAAGACTTTTGAGAAGGTAAATTAACATTCTATATTAGTATTAGTAATTACAATTGGAATCTATATAATAAACAAAGAACAAAACTAAAAAGTATTTTTTGAGTGACGAATAGAGTTTTCTAAAAAAAATCATTGAAATCGTCAGGAGTTACAACAAATTATTAGGCGAACTGGTGTAATAAGCCCAAAAACTTGCCTAGTAGCCTTCTGTAATAATTACAGAAGGGACGGTAAAGGAAGAATTATTCTTCTTTCGTGCCAATGGTTCTTCCCTTATATAAGGTCTTTTAATTTATCCCATAAAAAAGCCCAAAGGAGTTAAATCACAGGATCTAGCAGACCAAGATATGGGCTCCTTGTTCCAATCCAGTTCTCTCTAAATTCTACATTTAATAGTACCAGTTGTAACCCTGGCGTTTTAATTGTAATTGGTAATACTAATATAGAATGCTGATTTACCGTCTCAAAAAACTTTAATTATGCAGATAAATAATAATATAGATTATCAAATTGTGATAAAAAATAATTAGGCAACTAGGCCAACATAAAATCAAGGCCCGCTTCGATACAAATATAAAAAACCTAATATTTCTCTCATTCTTAGAAATAAATACACATAACTTTATATCGTTAGAAAGGGTTAAACGCCACCATTTTTTTAAGTTCATAGCCAACAATGATTTCTATTTAAAAAATTATATTTTTTATTATTTCTGATAAAAAGAGTAAGTATAGAAAAAGACGGACTACACCACTGGATTGTGCATAAGTGCCTTAAGAACGTTTTTACAGAATTTTATTATTCAGCGAAATACAAAAGTTATAGGCAATTTTCCAAATGGTAAAAAATTTAAAAAGACTCGGTATCTCAGTTGTCAATAAAAATATTAACAGGCGGTTTACGCCATTTAACGTGTCTCAGAAATCGAGCCCATGACATCTATGTCGGTTTTGATCTAACTAGTTAGGAAATAGGGTTTCTCAGGCAAATTTCGACCACCCTGTACAACGTACAGACAGTATTCTTCATCGCTACCGATCGCTATTTCGTTAGAGAGTTTCACCTCTGGTTTCTTCAATAAAGCCATTTAAAAGATAATAATTCTATTATAATTCTTTCGTTTAAAGAAAATCGTTACCATGACAAATATTCAAACTTTATAAGTATCAATAACTAGAGTTTACCTGCTAAATTTCTAAAATTGTCATGGTAACGACATTTATGAAATGAAACTATAATAACAGAATTATTATTTTTTAAATCGCTCTACTTAAGAAACCGGAAGGTTTGGTTAGGAACATGATATATCGTTGAAAAGAAATTTTATTAGTATTTTGATTTTTTAAATAATACACATAGGGTTGAATTTAAAATAACAAAGATTTGAGCAATTTTATAACAAACGTAAATAAATAATATTTTTGCTCTCCCTGTGTATCCAATCGGTTTATTTAGACAGATCGATTATATCGACTTTCATTAACTTATAACCCAAATTTCAACTTTAAATTTTTTTAATTCATGATCTTACCAATGCTTATTCACGATCATGTTTCTGGCAATTTTACATATGTTTTATTTTTTATCGCAAAAACTATTAGAGATAGGCAAAGGTTAGTATAATAGCAAAATTATGAGATATGAAAGTAGTTTCCAAAAATGTAATAATATAATGGGTGTTTCATTTAAAATAAGAAAGATGCAAAGATGCTACCACTTTCCGAATGATGCGGCAACTCTGTAATGCTGAAAATATTTTAGAAAGATGGAGCAGGTGTCTTTATATAAAAACTCAGCGGTTGTCCATAAACGTCTAACGTGCCATCGCCGTGAATCACCCTGTATTTACAACAATTCGATATATTTTACAGTAAAAGAATATTTTAAGTAAATATATATAAAATTAAAAAATTGAAAATCCATTATAATGTATTGGAGATATAGGCGTACAGCAAGGTTTTTTTTAATAAATTAGGATCTAAAAATTTGCACATAAAAATTTCGACAAAACGTTAAAATTACAAAAATTATTTTCCCCTATATTATTTTCCCCTATAGTAAAGGATTGCCAACTTTCTTAATTGACACTTAAAAAAAATAAAATTATTTTTTTATCGTCTTCCTGAAATTCTAGAAGTTGAAAACAAACGTTTAAACAGTCTAATGATACAGATACCAGATTTCTAATAGAGAAAAGAAAAATAATACACATATTCCTATAACTAAAGTTATGAATACTTAAGTCACATAGACATTTAATTTACCAAGGCAATTTACCAAAATGTTACCTTAACTACTCTTAATAAGCGTAAACATATTTATATATTCAAAGAGAAGAATGGTGAAATGAGCCAGATCAAATAGTATCCTGCTTAGTCGATTCATGTATTATAAAAAGAACGAAATTTCTTCCATATTAGACAGATCCATTGTCTTGCCAACATTATAGATCAATTTCAATTACCAGACATCTCTGTTTATGTTAACTTCAATTTGTCTTTATTATTACGTACATCAACGTCCTCTATCTAGAGGAACGTATTCTCAGGATGTAAAGAAGTATATTCTCGTTTGGATTGTAGGCAATAAAATGCATTCACGGTTAGTAACATAAGAGTGCCAAAACAAGCCACATTTTTTTTTCAAATCACAGTATAAGTGTAAAAAAAGGTGTTATAAAAAGTTTATATGATAGGCCAGAAATAAACTACTCAAAATAATTATCGCATATTTTCTAAAGAAAGTATTAATTAATATTTCCTATATTATCTTATTATATAATGGGCATTGATATTGTTCTGTCGATGTTTATGCTTAATTCTAATTTGTCTGCTTCTGTTTTTAGGCGTCTGAGCATAACTTCCATGTCTTTGAAGGATTGCATTGTGAGCCAGATATCATCAGCGTAATCAAGATGTGGTGCATCAGAACGTGAGACATCCCCTGTAAATTTTGAAAGTGTCCAATAAAATATTATCTCCCCAGATGATTTTATGCAAAAATTGTTTTAGACTTTTTTGAAGGGGCCTTAAAGTTGTACTGCTATCTAGAATTTCGTTTTATTTGGAATATGCATCTCAAAGTTATTTGCAAAAATCTACCTTCAAATTACTCAAAACTTATGTAACACGGTCCAGAGAAAGCTACAATTAAAATACCAGCAAAATATGATTTTGTCATTGTCAAATTCGATGTCGCGTTTTTTAAGAATTTCTGTGGTTTGAAAAACGTGGTTACTTTTTTCTGAATTGGAATAAGCATCTACAAAAGAGTTAGTTGAACTGAGAACAGTATTCGCGGTGAATGATTTGTTTGCTGTTCATTACTCGATCACTCGCAGGTCACGCTCATACCACATACATCCACAACAATTCAAGGGATAATAGAAATATTTGTAACACATGGAACTTTATTAAACCATACTAATTAACAAAATGTTTACA
This sequence comes from Sitophilus oryzae, assembly GCF_002938485.1. Classification (NCBI taxonomy): domain Eukaryota; kingdom Metazoa; phylum Arthropoda; class Insecta; order Coleoptera; family Curculionidae; genus Sitophilus; species Sitophilus oryzae. Next base: position 6,412,890 of record NW_022147046.1, on the reverse strand, counting down.
TAATTCCCCATTCACAGCCAAACAATACCCCAAATGATTGTGAAATTCACGCCTCACAAAACAACACTGTTAAGGGGTAATCTTAACATTCCACAGAGGTGTCGTTTTCAATCCATCTAAATTTCTGTACTTAATATGCCTAGGAAGACGGGTTTATAAATTTAATTTTTTCTTTGACCTTTTGTATATTTAGTTGGGATTTATTCTTGGTTTGGTTGCGAGTTGGTTGGCTTGAGAAAAACAATTACCCAAATAAACTTATAGAAAACATTTTTAAAAATAGAATTAATAAATTTTACAACTCCGGGAATATTATAAACAAAAATAAAGCCAAAAAATTCACAGTCCTTTACAAAGATGCAACCGGGGGGGCATTGAAAATGATGAATAAAAACGTAAAAATATGATTAGTGTTAATATGAGTGTATTACATACATATGTTTAAATAACGAACTTAACAAAAAACAACAGATTTAAAGATTCACTGAAAAAGTAGTAATGTTAAAATTAAATAAAACATTATCAATAATAATTATGCGATTGCACCTATCCGTAAAACAAGCAAGCAAAAAAAAAAGAATTCTTACGGAAAGTTACACTTTACGATATAATGTTTTAATGTTAAAGGCAAACCCCATTTAAACACAAAACTTTTTAATACCTACTACTGTATCTAAAAGACTTTTTTTTTAAATTATTAAATTCTTAGCCACGCTTCTGTTTTTCTTGGCTGTTGTGCGTCACGTCACAGATTAACAGGCCAACGTTTGCACCACAACGCGATGCTGCAGACCACTAGGTAGACCGGTCGTAGAAATTTATGTTATACAACTTGTAGTCAATCTACACAAATATTATCAAAAACTTTTTTTCTTTTAAAACGTGTTCAGATTTTGTAAAAAGTATAAGTCAAAATCGCAAAACTTAAATTTGATATGAGTTTCTTAGTTTTTAACTAATATAGTGGCGAATTACAAAAATTCCTTTTCAATGAAAATTAATGAGTTAAATAAGATAATTTAATAAATTACTAGCTTTTTCGCGCGACTACGTTCGCGTTACACCTCGAATCGTTCATGCATTGATTTAAATGATTTTTTACTTCTTTATAGCTAGTGAGCATAGATGTTTTTTATTTTTCATCTTTTTTTTTATTTATTAAGGGCACTAGTACTCTCTTTATAGGTTATTTTTTATTCTTTGAAGGATAATTGAGGAAGATATATTTCGTTATGATGTCACTAAATAAACCCTTGTATAAAATTTTATACTGTCTGGTTTATAATGTTATAATATTGCATTTTCGTACAGAAACTTCCATTCCCTTTTCTACTCCCTAAGTGTATAAATTTCATAAATTTGCTTTATCTTTGTGCCAATTTTTATGTGTATAATCCAGAGGTCACCAAGTTTTATATAAATTTTTACTAACTTTACCCATTTGGTTGATGAATTTCAAAAATTTCTTCTAATTATTTTTGTAGGATTTCATTTTTCTAGACCAAATAGTAAGGAATTTTCATACAGCAAACTGTTCCGACATAATTTTACTCTCTAAGAGGATGAATTTCCTAAAATCGCTTTGTGTAGCTAATTCACTAATGGCGTTTAAACGAACCTTTGTGCTAATATTTATGTATCTAAACCTGGCGGTATGAACTCACTCCTAAAATATCTAAAAACTTAAAATATAATCTAACTGACACACCACTGACAATGACAAATAATTTATTTCTGGAGGTATTGTGTGTAGGTGTTTTCAGGTATGTTTTAGTATTTAGTCGTTTTACACAAAGAAATAGCCATTAAGCACTATAAAAATACTTCATAACAAATCTACACATATATACATTTCATTCAAAAAAAGAATCATCAAGATTGGTGAAGCGGTTTCGGCGGGATGGATGCAACAAAAAAAACCTTTGAGGTTTTATATATGTATGGATTAATTATTTTTCCAACATATTTTACTTTGCAAATTTTTATAAATATTCAGACTCGCCAATATCGTAGTCCACAGTGTCCAGCCTGTTTAGCCAAACGTAGGCCGATTCCTCTTCGGAGGCGTGCGGCGTCGCGTCGTGACCCTGGCTGATGGAGGAGTCTGAAGACGCTCATCCGCGCAGAGGAGCAAGTTGACTGCGTAGCGTATTGCGTATTAATCGATTCTGAAACTTTTTATCTCATTTATAACATATTACGCAAGTTTATTATCTTAATCTCGATTTTAATAGATAAATATGTGAAATGCCACCTGAGTATCTTCCGCCATGACATGTTTTTACTTTTTTGTTATGGTAAAATGATTTTTATAAACTTTATTCAATAAAGTATATTTTCCTCCATTTGGTGATTTTTTAATTTTAAGCGAAAATTAAGTATAACATTTTAGGAAAAAGAAACACTGTAATATTTAAAAGAATAAGAAGAAATTAGTCTTATTTTGAAAGAAAAATATAGAAAAACTCTTTCTATAGAAAAAGTCTTTATACTAACCAGAATCCGGTGACATATACGCGGTCTCACCGGAAACATTACTTATTACTTCGCATAACTTGAAGAATATCTACTTTTAATAATGAACACTTCAGAAATACACCAGTAAAAACATTTATTATTTGAGATTAAAACTCGAATTAAATTATAAATATTAGTTACCTATGTTGTTATAGCTTTTATAGGCCTGTTTAACGACTTAATAAGTTACCTAGCGAAAAAATCTGTGCGCGTACCTACCACTATTGTTACAGGTTAATTCGTTAAAGAAATATGTTACACAAGTTAAAAACGCTAAAATTTTAATGGTATTACTTGTGCATTATTGGCCTTATAATGTAATTTGTTGGAATTATATCTTCTTTAAATATAATTAGACTTTTTAACGACTTTTAAGTTACCTAGGAAAAAATCTGTGCACGTACCTACCAGTATTGTTACAGGTTAATTCGTGAAACAAATGTGTTACATATTATTCGTGGTATTAGTGGTATTATATTGGAATCAGCTTGGCATTAGTGGGGCATTATATGAGAAATTTTGGTATTTAATTTGTATTTTTGGCATTACTTTGGCATTAGTATACAGACATTTGTCAGCGGTTTACTCCTTGTAGATAATCAAAAAGTTTTTTGATAAAATTTGCTTTTCATGTCAGATCATTTCTATGAAAAATTACATTAGATTTTTATTAAAGACGCTGGGTAATTAAAACATTGACTAATAAACCTTGTCCACTTTAAATACGGGGTCACGAAATATCCTCCTTGGAGTGTTTGGGTTAAGGGGTGTATAATAAATTAATCGTTGTTTTATAATAAAAACCATAAAACATTTATTTGTGAGTAAAATAATGCAATGGTTGGATATCTCTCCTTTATAATTCGGTGACTAAAAATACACTAAAATAATTAGAAAAAAAATCTTGTACTTATTTAGTAATTACGTCAATATTAATTAATTGACTTTCTAGTCTATTTTATTTTATGTACAAATATATTATTAAATTTTAAGCATTAAGTAATAAAACACTTTGTGCCCTCTTATATCGTAAAAGGTTACGAAATATACTCCTGGTTACACCCCTTACAGAAAACAGTGTAAGGGGTGTAAATAAATTGTATAATCACTGTTTTTTATAATAAAAACTATAAAATATTTCTTATTTGTGAGATTAAAAAAACAAAACAATGCATTGGTTAAAATAAGTACATTCAATACTGTTTTCAATTGTTAATTCAATAATGTGTTATAACATAATATAGCCATTACTATTATACTATTATTATTAAAATAATATGTGTGTAACATATTTCTTTAACGAATTAACCTGTAACAGACATTTATATGCCCAGTATATTTTTGTTTAACAAACCAATCAGGAAAAATCCAAAACCTACCGTTATAGGAGGTATAAGACGATTAAACTTATATAATGACAACTACTTATCGGATAACAAATTAATTACTACTGTCAGCTAGTTCAGCTACTGTCTAGGTAGAATTTACCTAGAGTACCTACACCTACCTATGATGATGTAGGTAGATTAAAGCTTATTTTGACGTTACCTCTCACTTCGGTGTCACAAGCTGAATTTTTCAGGGATGGAAGTACAGTACATCACAGTACATGATATGGGGACCCTTATTCCGAAAGTAGTACAAAATTAAACAGGGTAAAAAGGCACTATCATCAAAAATCGATATATTAATACCACCGTATAGAGAAAACAAATACTTATTTTTTGATCCAGTACAGAATAAAGTCTTCGTAGGGAGTAATTTTTTATAATTATTTACAAAAAAACATTTCCATTAGCGCTTATGACCAAAAAAAAACTTTAAACATGAATAATCATTTCAATCATGCGAAAATTTGGTTTAAAAATAGAGATTTTTTTTTAATATAACTTTCATTTAACGAAAAACGAAGGCCTAAATGAAAAAAAGAAACAATTTAAAAGTTTCGCTCATGTCTTGACAAGGTATCAAAGCAAACCCCATATTTTTTGCTTTTAAACTAATAAAGATATATCAATAAACAATTAGCGATGTAATGGTTTTTGCGCGCGCTGCCCGACTGCCGCCGCTGCGCCGAGATTTCCTATACCCTTGTATATATGACGTCATGGTGTGGCAAATGTAGCATTTTAATTCGATTTGGGCTCCCTTATATAGGATAACAGAAACATTTTCAATGTTAAAAAAATAAATTCATATCTTTGCCATACATCAGTGGATTGTCACACCAACTAAGTAATGTATTCAAACAACATAACATAACTCTATGTCATCGAGGTAACAATGTAATAGGACAAATCTTTAGCAAATTAAAAACTAAAACACCAAAAAACAAAACAAGTAACATCGTTTATCAGATTCCATGTAATGATTGCGATTCTGTATATATTGGACAAACTAGCCAATACCTAGAAAACAGGATAAAAGGGCACAAATATGACAAAAAAAATCAAACCGCCCTAACAAACCATGAACTGGAGGAAAAGCACTCTTTTAATTTTAACGAGACCAAAATATTATTAACAGAAGTAAGCCAAAAGAAAAGGGAATTCCGTGAAATGATCGAAATACAGAAAAACTCACATTCTATTAATGACAAGAAAGACGTTCAATATCTAAACAAGCTGCATATTTCAATATTATAATATTTATTTTAGAGTCTGACATGTACTAGTAATGTGGTTGTTTGTTTTTTAATATGTTATGTGTAATACTTAATTAAATTTTTATAATGATTTTATATTGTTATGTGTATATGTATTTGGTAAGTTTTTTTAGAGTGTTATTTAATTGTATTTTTAAAATTGAATTGTGTTTCTAGAAAATAATTATAATTTTCTGAAGAAGACCTAAGAATGGTCGAAACGTACGTAAGAAATAAAAACAACTTTTAATTATTATGTTTTAAATTGCTGACCTAAAACCAAGAATAAATCCCAACTAAAGAGGGGTTTTGAGTGTGCTCCACAGGCAGAAATAGTTCGGCGAGAGATCCTATGGTTTTTTCCTACTGTGTCCACAATAAACGGGAGTCAATGTTTTTCTTTTCTTCATTACGAAGACTAATCAAGTCATTGTTTTTTTCTTCCCGTTCAATTATTGTTGTCTTCACCCTTCCATGTGCTTATACCTTAGTACCTTTAGTTTCAAACCTCCGGTTTATTCTTTAAACTGTTGAGTTATTCGGTATAGGCTTTCCGGAGATTGAGCTGCGACATAACTAACAGAGCGGGAATACCATTTCCATCAGAATGCCGTTTAACCATCGCAACTTTTTCAGAAGTTGCAAAATTCATAATTATTTTATAAAAAATTACTCTGTTTGGAATCTTCAAATTTTTGTAAACAAAATGTGACAATGATGTGACATCCAATCTGACAATGACAATCACATTTTTGCTGGTATTTTAATTGTATATTTTTCTGGGCCGTATTACAAATTTTACTAATTTGAAGGTAGATTTTTGGAAATAACTTTTTAATGACTATCCCAAATGAAACGAAATTCTACACAAAAATACAACTTGTAGAATGTAGAATGTTTAGGAGGGGAGTTAATCACCGCGACCTTACAGAACTATTGTTCCCCTTTCTTGAGTTATAACGAGTTCATCATACAGTTTCAAGGCTTTAACAAAAGCCAGTATCTGAGATGGCTCCACAGAGGCCAGCTCTCCATCCTCGACATCAGCGGTATCAAAGTTCATGGCACGAATGGTCGTCGTCTCGGCGCACTCAGTGATAAGGTGTTCTGGTGTTTCCCTGTCTTCCCCACAGAATCTGCATTCGCCGTTGTTTCTCAGCTTCAACCTCCTGAGGTGTTCGCTGAGGAGATAGATTAGAAACCCCGTGACAATCCGAAGATTGTTTTTACTTAAATCAAGGAAAACCTTTGATTTTTCTCGGTCGTAAGTTCTGAGGAACTTTTTCGAGTGTCTTAGCCCGTTGGAGGATACCCATTCCAAGTTACTGATGGAGTCTTCCAGATTCTTCAGTTCCGCTTTCAGTTGGTTCCAGTTTGGAAAACAGAACGGTTCTGGTCCAGTTAGTGCAGTGTTCGCTCCTTTCCTAGCTAGATTATTTGCTTTTTCATTGCCTTTTATCCCTTGGTTAGCAGGCACCCAGATTAGGAGGACTTTATTTTCTTTGCCTAATTTGTTGAGCTTCTCTAGGCTTTCTTTGACCAATATCGAATTGATGGTTACTGAGTTGATCGCGTTTAGTGCTGCTTGACTATCGGATAGGATGGCAATTTCCTGTTTTCGATAGTTCCTCTCTAAGATAAATTGTACGCATCTTTCGATAGCGTAAATTTCTGCCTGAAGGATACTGGGGTAGGTGCCCATTGGTTCGAAGTACTTGGTTTTCGGCCCAAATACCCCTATCCCTGTCCCTGCTTTGGTTTTGGAAGCATCAGTATACCACGTTTGGTATGGTGTTTTATATGCTGAGTAAGCTTTTCTTCCTTCCCATCCTTTTTATTACTCAATACTACAGTGAGGTGTTTCTCAAAGTTGTAAATTCTTGGTATGTCATACACTGGGAGTTGGAGAAGTGGAGTTTCTTTTTGAGGGTGTTCCAAGCCCCGGATCTGAAAATTCTCCCAGTACTGTTACCGTCAATGACCATTCTAATCATTGTCGCATTGGCATAACTACCGACGACAATATGCAGTGGTGTAAGGTCTAAAATGACCTCCATTACTGCTGTTGGACGTGTTCTCATGGCACCTGTGATGCAGATATAAGCCAGTCTCTGTACTTTGCACAGGCCTTGCTGTACGTTGCTCTAGTTTTGTATACCAAGCAACTGCTCCATAGGTAATCATGGGTCTTACTATCATGGTATACATCCAGCGCAGAATGTTAGGAGCGTAGCCCCACCTATTTCCCACCAGTTTACTGCATATTATGAGAGCCTTTGTATCTTTGCTAGTAATGTTCTTAATATGCCTGTTCCAGAGAAGTTTACTATCTAGGGTTGTTCCCAGATATTTCACTTCCTGTGATGGCAGTATTTCCTTTCCATCTAGATGGATTCCTTTCAAGTTTTTCAAACTTCACTTTCATACAAAAATACAACTTTAACGCCTCTTCAAAAAAGTCTAATACAACTTTTGCATAAAATCATCCGGGGAGATAATATTTGACCTTCTCAAAATTTACATGGGATTTGCTATGTTCCGTATTCCGATATACACGGTATATTTTTTACGGTATGTTAATATCGAAATCGGTAATAACCCTACTTTAGACAAGATAAATTGACGATATTTTTCAAATACTCACTTCACTTTTGTCACACATCTTAATAAGTTTTTTTCCACCCTAAAAAGCATCTAAGGTACTCGATACCTATATTAATAATCTCCTTTCGATACAATTCCTATTGCCATACCTCTCAAAGCAACAAAAGACATCTTGACTTATATTAATTGACGTTTCTGTATCACGTTGAGTCCTTAATAGGGTGACACCTAAAAGGAACTAAAGGGGTGAAGCGTACAGCAAAAAAGAACAGAATAAATGGAAGATAGGAGAGAGAATAAAATGTGAGAAAATAATTGAGAGAGTCTCTCGAGCCTGTGCATCGTCGAAATGGTACTATATGTCATTGTCATTAATGTTATTGAATAAATCGCGTTTTAAGTTACCCAGTGCCTTTAGCTGAAACAAAACAAACAAAATGCAAATGGTCTCTGTTAGTGCGCTAACGGTATACGGAGATGGGTATACGGTTATACAAGGTGTGTCGAAAAAAATGGAGTTTTTAAAGATTGGCGTCACTTAGTAACCGGTCGCGGCGTGCCATAAATTCTGGAAAATATTAAACGCATTTAATAGTTAATTATGTAATCAGTAAAAAAATAGTATTCTATTTATGGAATAGAATATCTATTACACAGATAATACTTTATAGTTGGATACATTGTAATTAGAATCATCGAACACAAATTAAAATTAATTAATTCAACTGTTATGTATACAGGGTGGCCCAGTGTTCCGAAAAAGCTTTATGTCTGGTTTTCTATTTGATATTTCTACTACATTTTACTAAATTTATTAATTTTACTGTTTTACTGAATTTAGCAAAAACTAAAGTGATGTACAACGAACTAGTGGAAAGAAAAGACATTCTAATAAATAACACATTGGCAGTAGTAGACTAATATACAGGGTGCTACAAATTCGAGGTACGAGCATTGATATCTCGGTAACCGGAATAGATACGAAGATAGTTAAATTAGGGCAAAGTTGCGCCTTGGGATGTTTACCAAAATGCCATCAAAAAAGTTTTAACAATGTCATGGATTGCTGAGTTTTTTGGGAAAACGGATTTTTTTGAAAATCAATTTTATTTTTTCCTGTCGCTACTTTTTAAAAAATGAAAAAACTAATTGCACATTCTCATAGCCACTTTATTAGGGCTATCTGATAGTATTTTTAGATTTTTAAATTATCTGATAATTTGTGAGATACGGAGGCCAACTTGATTTCTCTAAATACGGACCTGCATTTTTTATTTCAGACTTTGAAAGAACTCGGCGTCCTGAGTACAATGATGTGCCACACTTAATTTTGTTTTGTTTCGGAAATTTAAACACGATTTATTTAAATTAATTTCAATTTTTTTTTAAATATTTAATCTATTCATTGTTACAATATTGGAGAGTTTTAAAACTGAACAATGACGTGAGATAAATCATTGAATCCGGAAAGTCAAATACAATAAAATAATAAAAAATAATATAAAATAAATAATACAAATATAATATAAACAATAAAATAATTTCCTCGGAAAATGGATTGGGAATGTTGGAGCATAATGGCCAGCGAGGTTCCTGACCCTGTGTCGTCATTGACTACGTTTGACTACGTCATTGACTACGTTGTCACTGACGTCATTTGTAAGCGAAATCAATATACCTCAACATTTACAACAAAGAGTACAACATGCATTCGGAAGTATAAAAAGATCTGCTGAAAGGGCTATACATAAAATTGAACGTAAAATAAATGTGTGCAATAGGGAGGGTGGTGTTAAATAAACCCTTTATTTATTTAAATCTTCCAATTCGCTCGATTTTCCTTATTGTTGCGATGAATATAATCAGGTTAAATAATTTAAAAATCCAGAGTCGGGCTTCTTCCGTTTTTCTCAAAAAACTCAACAATCCTTGAAATTTTTGAAACTTTTTTGATAGCATGTTGGCAAACATCCCAAGGCGCAACTTTGCCCCAATTATCCATCTTCGTATCTATTACGGTTTCCGAGATACCAATGCTCGTACCTCGAATTTGCAGCACCCTGTATATAATTGGGACAACTAATACACAACTCCGGATCTCTACTACCAGAAATCAACAGAAGAATTAAGTTAGCATTACAGTTACTTCCAGTCATGATCTATGCATCTCTGCGGCCGAATCTGAGATTGGACAATGATATTAGAAAATTAGCAAGGATAGCTTGGGCCCGCATAGCCAACATTCGATAACAATGAGTCCAACTACAAAGAGAGTATGTAAGAGCGGCTACACCAAAATTGGACATGGTTGAATAATCTGAAAATGATGATGATGATGATGACTACATTCTATTAAAGCATATTACTGGCAAATTTTAAAACTAAACAGCAAACTAATTAAAATCATTGTTTTTTGTTTATCAAAATTTTTGAATTATTAGATTGAATCCGACCATTCCTTAGATTAACTAGCAGATACTTTACGATCTACAAACACCGGAAAAATCTAGGGATATCATTTAATTAAAGTTAAAAATAAATGTTTTTAATAAACAACCACATATTTGTAGACCGATTATTTCTACTTCGATTGAAACGAAGTGGCCACACTAGTTATTTCTAAATTTGGGATATCTGCAGAAGTGTTGTGTGAAGTGCATTTTTTGTGAAATGTATAAAAAGCACCTGGCATCAATTGTTCGAATGTAACCTGTACTGGCTATGTTTTTATGATAACTGGCCAGAATTCATTCAAATAACTCTGTTTAGTATTAAACGACATTATGGAGCGTAGACATCTTAACAGAGACGAAATGCTAAGGGCCATGGGTATGCTCGAAGCTGGAATGCGCGAAGTCGACGTAGCTAGAGCATTAAATACAACGCAAACTGTAATATCGCGATTAAGTGCACACTACCGTGAAAGTGGTTATGTTGCTGAAAGGCACACATCGCATTACTACCCCTCAGCAAGATCATGTTTTACAATTAAATGCTCGACGCCGACCTACTCTTACAGCACCGGATCTTACTTTAATTCTCCAGGAAACACATAATGTAACCGTTAGTCCTGACACTGTTCGCAATAGATTAAGAGAGGTCAACTTAAGAAGCAGACGCCCTTGGAGAGCTCAACCATTAACGAGAGGAAATCGAGAGGTACGATATTTGTGGGCTCAAGATCATGTTCAATGGTCGAATGAACAATGGGCCAATGTTCTCTTCACGGATGAATCACGCTTTGGAATTCATCCGGATTCGAGAAGGCTTAGGGTATGGAGAGAACCGGGAAATCTTATTCGGTTGAATCATGTTCAGGAAGTGCACCCTTATCAAGGTGGAACAGTTATGGTCTGGGAAGGAGTCCAGTTAGGCCGAAAAACCGATCTCGTTTTTCTTGAAAGGTTTCTAACAGGAATCACATGTCGTGATTTAATTGTTGAGCCTGTCGTGTTTTACCATATTCCAATTATTTTGGGAGAAACTTCATTCCCATGTATGACAATGCACGGCCTCATACAGCCAGAGTGGTAAGTGAGTTTATCAATGCTCATCAATTAAACATCTTACCCTGGCCGGCACAATCTCCTGACCTCAACCCCATCGAGCACGTATGGGACGTGGTCCAAAGCAGAATTTTGTGAATGGGTATGCCTCCTGAAGCTCGTAGGGATTTAGTTCGGGCCGTGAATGCAGCGTGGCAGGCTGTACCTCAGGAACAGATAGACAAGCTGATCAGGAGCATATAGAGAGACGATGTAGGGCTGTAATGAACAGTAGAGGAGGCTACACCCTTTATTAAGTAAAAATAGTTTTATCTTTTTTTTAATTCACAGTTTAGAATAAAAAAAAATGTGTGTATTTTTTTGAGTTCAATAAAAATCAAGCTAAATTTGAAAAAATCGGTAAATTTCGCATTTTTATTTCCAATACGTCCTGTAAACTATTTGTTTATTTTAATTTTATTATATCAGAAATGCAAATAATAAAATTACGCCATCGTCCGTAATTTTATTGGATAAAATTGTAATATCCCTAGACTTTTCCGGTGTGTGTAACTGGTTTTTATGCATGGGGGTTGGAACCTTTGGTGTTGCACCGCAAAAATAAAACACTAAATCATCACAATACACCAAAACACTTTTACTTTTACAATGGACAAGTACTACTTGTTCAACTACAGTTAGAATCATCAGCAGATGATTAAGAATCTTGCCAAAAGACTTTGCAATTGTGCGACACCATAATTATGAAAAAATAATCTAACATTTCGATTACTAAGTAAATCTAAACTTAAGAATAAAATTTTATAATTAGTATAGAATATCATATCGTTCAATTGCCAAGTCATTATTATTATTACAGAAATAAAGATGCCTTGTATTGATACTAACAATTTATAACAATATTGTTGAATATGTGCTTAAAGAAAAACCAAATAAAATAAACTGACTTAGTTTTACATGAGATCTCCCAACTTCTATAGTGGAAGAATTGTTTTGCGAGAGAATTGTTTTAATTTTTTCTCTCATACTCTATCATTCAAAATAATATTAAAAAAGTTTGACTAGCAATAATTCATAAACTTTGAATTATTGTATAATATAAGATAATATCAAATCGATTAATTCTAGTTTTTTAACGACATTTGTTAAAACCATATAAATTGCAACTTTAAAAATGTTTACCTCACGATTTTATCAATGCTTATTCAAATTCATTTTTTTTTGTCAATTTTACACATATTTTATTCTTTATCTCGAAAACTATAAAAGATAGGTAGGTATAGGGGTTAGTAAAATAGAAAAATTATTAGATATGAAAGCATTTTCCGAGTAAAGAGGTCTCATGTAAAATCAACCCAGTTTCTTTTATATAGTCACTATTTAAGCTCCTATTCAACAATTTTGTTATAAATTGTTAGTATCAGTATTAGATCATATAGTATCATCTTTATTTCTGTAATAATAATAATGACTTGGCAATTGCACGATATGATATTCTATACTAATTAAAAAAATATATTCTTAAGTGCACTGTTTATATTTACTCAGTAATCGAAATGGTAGATCATTCTCTTATAATTATGGTGCCGTGCAATTGCCAAGTCATAATTATTACAGAAATAAGAATGTCTAATATTGATGAGGAGCTTAAAGAGTAACTAAATAATTTGTTTGGCGAGACTTTTTTACATTCTGTTTTTGATGGGATAAATTTTAAACCCAAACTTTTTTTTTTGGTAAGCATAGTTGTCAATCATTCTTCCTTAGGACTATTTTTACTCTAAGTTGGGTAATTAATTATTTACTATAGCGTTTTTCGATATATTGCAGTTTCGAAGGAACTACTTCTACAATCTTACGTGAGCTGCTAAAGTGATTATTAAGATTGTGCCGTAAATTAAATTAATGTTGACACAGCACACTATATTGCACTTAAAAAAGAGTCCATTATTCCCAAAGAGACCTTGTTTATAAATCCAGTTAAATCTTTTTATTTCTTTTGGACCCTGTTGCTCCACAATTTCTGAGAGAATATAATAACAAAATTAGCAATAATGCAATTTGAGATATCATGTTAGTCATCACAAGCAAAAGTAGGTTTTTATAAGAAGTTTCTTAAAAATTGCAACAATGTAAAAAACACTACTTATACATATTTGGGCATGTGTGTTCACCAATTTTGATTATTGTTTTTTTAATAAAAGGTCTCTATCCCTAGATTATTCATTATTCTTTAATCACGATTTTCATATTGCCGAGGTGTATGGCGACATCTGCCGGAAGAAACACTAAGCGTGTTTATATTGCCAATAAGTAGCGTCGTGACATCTTTCGAAAATTCAGTAGCGCGCCATCTCTTAGACATTGGTGGAAAATCCCGGATGTGAACAATTTTGTGGACACAAAAGAAATTGCGAGAAGATCCTTTGGGATAAAGAGCTTCCCGCGCTTGGCAGTCAGTTAGTTTTGAATAGAGTTCTGTAATAAGCGAATTGTGACAAATTGGCGAATGTTTTTAAAAAAATGGGCGCCGGGAGGCACGTATTGGCGCCCATACTAAAAAATGTTAATAAAAAGTTGGTAGGCAGTTCTTTTAGTTTCAAAATAAAGGAATTTTTTCAATTTCTTTTATCTCAAAAACTGCGACTTTGAGTGATTTTGATGTTATTACAAATTTTGTTGCAAATATTATTCCTAATCTTAACAAAATAACAACACCAAATCACCACAATACACCAAAACACTTTTACTTTTACACTGGACGCGCGTTTCGTTAACCATGTTAGCATCATCAGCAGATGATTATAAACTCTTTTTTTCTACTTTTTCTCTACTCTCGCCAGTTTATAATCATCTGCTGATGATGCTAACATGGTTAGCGAAACGCGCGTCCAGTGTAAAAGTAAAAGTGTTTTGGTGTATTGTGGTGATTTAGTGTTGTTATTTTGTTAAGATTAGGAATAATATTTGCAACAAAATTTGTAATAACATCAAAATCACTCAAAGTCGCAGTTTTAGGTGATTTAGTGTTTTTATTTTGCTGTGTAACACCAAAGGTTCCAACCCTCAACTGTAATTCCTAATCTTAAATTGAAAACCGCGTTTCTCTAGCTACTGTAATTTTGGAGTTACGATTTTTTTAAGTTTTTAATCCCCTCCCATACCCCCCTTACCAACCCCCCACCCCCACCAAAAACTAGATTCTCGGGTGCCACAGTATTTTTATGCCAAATTTGGTTAAATCGGTTTAGCGGTTTTTGAGTTATCGTGTTACAGACGGACAGACGGACAGACAGACAGACAGACACCTTGAAAATATTTTCTATTTATATTTTGTATTTAGGTCATTTATAACCCAAATAACTGATTTTGAGTGAAATTATTTTTTTTTTGCCGATCTTTTTAATAGCCTACCATACCTATTAGTATGGTAGGCTAAAAAAAATAATAGTGTTTTATTTAAGTTGTATTGTGACTATAGTTTAACAATAAATTTTAAGTGTTTTATCGTGTGGAGTTATACAGTATTGCATTATAAAAACTTTCAGTTTAGTGTAAAAATATACAGAGTCATCCGAACTGTATTCCGGAAACTTCGGCAGCATGTTCTGCAGATAAAAATATGTTAAAAAAGTCCGTATAAATGTATGCCCTAAAATACTTTGTTTCGGAGATACTGGGTGTAGAAGTTTCATTTTTATTTCAATTTTTTCCAATTAATTTCTGAAGTATCGTCAATATTTGGATGAAAATTGGTGTCTGGGAGTTTTTTGACATGAGCAATTTGATTTTGATGTAAATATGACTCCTATTTGTAGGGGGCGCCACATATGTTTTAATTATTTTGAAAAGTAATAACTTTTCGTCCATAACTGTATAAAACTACTTAGTGAAAAAATATACATTTATGTGATTTTTTACGTAAAAAAATGTCTTCGCAAAAATTGCTACGAGCAACCGTTCTCAAGATATGTAGAATGGAAATAGTAGTCAAAATACATTTCATTATTGACAAAAAATAAACGTGTTGAGTAGTTAGTTATTTGAATGAAATTATAAATTTGGGAACTTCTTATTTTTTTTAAATTAATCATAACTTTTTCGTCGAAAAACGATGATAAAACAGTTTCTGTTGAACTTTTGACACAAAAACATTTCAAATTTATGATTTCAGTTTAATAGCTATTTAGTCACCATCATGTTTAATTTATGTCAGTGATGATAGGTATTGATAATTTCGATTCCAAATATCTTGAGAACCATTACTCGTAGCGATTTTCACCAGGGACTTTTTTTACGTAAAAAACTTCGCAAATGTATATTTTTTACTCAGTAGTTTTATACAGGTATGGGCAAAAAGTTATTACTCTTGAAACCAGCTAAAAATATGTAGGTGGCGCCCTCTACAAGTAGGAGTCATATGGATATCAAAATCAAATTTGTCATGTTAAGAAACTCCCAGTCACCAATTTTTATCTAAACACTGATGTTACTTCAGAAATTATTTGGAAAAAATCGAAAAAAAAAAATGAAACTTCTACACCCTGTATCTCTGAAACTAAGCATTTTAGGACATACAATTATAAGAACTGTTTTACTTATTTTTATCTGCAGAATATACTGCCGAAGTTTCCGGAATACAGTTCGGACCACTCTGTATATCTATGCCAGTACATTTAAAATGTCAGCTACTATTGCCCGCAAATTTTACAATATAAAGTCAAGTCTAAGATAGAAAGCCTGACATGAAACTTTTTGTAAACACTAGGTCAGATAAGTTCCTAAAATCTAAATTGATATTAACAAAGTTGTGGTCACCCTTAAATCTATAAAACTCATAAGTTTATTTTATATTATTCCTTACACTTGAGTTATTTTTTTCCTTAAATAAAAATACTAGATAAAATATTGTGAATTATAAAAATTTTATTTAAAAAACAGGGGATTGGCAATCTATAACTTTAGATAGTCGCAGCTTATCGAAAATCTCCAATGATCGAGATTCGAGATCAAATTTTCGAATCAAATATGGACGACGCATTCGGGAATGTTGTATCGGAGACGTTTTCAGAACGTTTAGCTTTTTCTGCGGCCTTTAACATTGTTAGAAGTGCCAAAGGATGCCGTGGATACCTTTCGGAAGCTGTGTGAGGTTACGCTTCGTCGACCAGGACAAAAAATTAGCACAATGAATCGACGGCTGCTCGAGATAAGAAAGCGCTACATTGATTTAAAAATACACAGGGTGATACACGTATAAGTTGGAACCAATAAAAAAAATAATACAAAATTCTGAGATATCAATTTTGGCATTTACCTAACGTTATGAGTTCTCTATAAAGATAGAATTTTCATAGTCCTACCAGGTTGCTCTTAATCAGGCGTGTTTAATTTAGAGATTGTTGTAGATTTTTTAAAAACTTAGTTTATCTTAGGAATGACGTGACTATTTTCTTAAGAAAATGGGCAAGTTTCTTTCTCTGGAAATGTTGATTAATGTTGTTATTTTATGAACATATTATGTTGAGTATTTATGGGGTTGCAGTAAAGCGAGGGGTGTCTCACTATTGAAATTATATGTACATTTTATTGGCACTCGCTGACAGTCTAACGGAAGTCGCCTATAATATTTACATCACAGTTATAGGCCGTCTTTTTCGCAGTCACTGGCAGTCGCTTGATAGTAAAATGATATTTTGGCAGTGCATGTACTTTTTTTACCAGTAAAGTCACTAAAAGTGAAACACAATATCTAAAATTATTTATATTTTTATAGTCATTTCGGTCTACAAGATAAATGATTTTTATATTTAAACGTTCATTGCGGTTTTTTCCTCGTCATTAACTCAAGTGAGAATGCAATCACCTTTGAGTAATTTAAATACTTACAACATTTTAAAAAAGGGCGAGTCTTTTATTTCCTTTTCTAGTCGAAATTAATAATAATAATAGCTCCCGTATATAGCATTTAACGCCTTGGGAGTAGCAAGGTACAGCTTGCTATACTAGAGCCGTTCGGTATACAAGGAAAGTAATGTGGCTAGCACTACGCTTCAACCGCCTATTATTACCTCAGGATTGTGAATCCCAAGTACTCATTTAAGGCTGAGTCGACCTAGGTACCCAAACTATTTTTATTTTAATAAAAATAGTCGGCTGATGAAATGCCGGGTGTGGGAATCGAACCCACACACAGTGCTTCGTCCCATGGACAAAAATCGAAAAAAAAGTTAAAATTTACTAATATCTGAATATGTAATTTTATACTTATAGCAATGTTCAACCAACCATGTTTTAATATTTTCACTAAAAATAAATTTTGCGATCATTATCTTACATCAATGAAAAGAATAACATTTATAGTAGTTCTGTATATGGAGTTAAACGTAAACGAGTTAGTACGTACTTAATTGAAAGCCACTATGGATATTGTTAAACAAGGTATGTACTTTAAATTTATTTCTAAACAAGTTCGTGATTGTTTAGTTTTTATTTATTTTTTAAAATGATTCTTAAATGGGTATAAAAATTTTACGTTTTCAAACTTCAAAAAGGCATTTAAAAAAAACATATCAAAATATATCGTATTTATTGAATATTTTTTTTGTCATATTCATACACTTTTAATTTTTGTATAGTTCACCTGCGTCTGCTTGCGACGAACTTTATTTTATAATACTTTGCAGATGGAGTAAAATTGATAAGCAATGCCGATCTGGTTAATACTTGGCTTGATCATAAGAAGAACAAGAACTCAAAATTATTTGTATTTCGAAAAATGTGTTCTTTATTAGATATTGATGAACATTCCAGTCAAATGAGACCATTTGTGCCTGAAAAAGCCCACTATTTAGGAGTGAAACGTCGCATAAAAAAGTTTCCATCTTTCAATTTATTATGAAACCTCATACCCAAGAAAACGAAAAAATAATATATTGATATGGTCTATTAAAGAGGTAACTATTAACATGCGATCCCCTCATACCAACAAAAAGAACAGTAACAACGGGAAAAAGTAACATATTAGAAAAAACATGTACAGAAATATCTTATATGTGACGATATTTCATCTACCTGTGATTTGGATACTATAAATTTAGAAGATTCTGTCAGCAGTGATTCTTCTGAATCAGAGTAGTTACGATCTATGCATTTTGTTGTCCTAAAGTAAATTTATAGTATCTTAAGTTTTTTTTTAATTAAATATAGCATTAATGTTTTCTTTTCTTTTCATTAAAGAAAAACATTTTTATCTTCTATTGGCTTATATTGTAGGAATCATGTTTTAATGTTATTCCAATTCTTTTTTATCACAGGGATTTATTTAATACTTACACCGTTTTCATACTATAAATTATTATTTCCTTAGATGGAACACAGCTCCCACATTTTTTTTATTTATAAGATTTTTTTTCATAAACGTGGGACTAAGAACATCATCATTTAGTACAATGAGAGTACTCATCATTTGTGTCAAATAAACCTAGTTTGAATAAATTACCTACAATAAAAGGGAAGTTTTGCATTTTTGTCCTCTAGAGCCATATGTTCGAAGCACTGTGCCACACCTTGAGATTGGTAGACGAGAGCCTGCACCTCTACGCCACCGGGCACCTTTCTAGTCGAAATTTACAACATATATTTTGAAACACAACATAAAGGAAAAACCAAAAAAATTTGAAGTGCATGAAGAGACAACAGTTACTTACATGACGTCAAACTAAAAACGTTTTAAAATAAATATTATTTAAAACAATTGAAACAAACCATTGGGTCGATTTGATCAGGTGCGAGTAACTGAAGGTTAAGTTCCGCTAGCAGTAATCGCTAATGAAATGAGACCGTATGCAGTTTAGCTGAGATCTAAGGGAGGTCGCCCACCAAGGATGCTTAAAACATGCGACATGCAACATGTAACGTAAAGCAAATGTTGTCTGTTGCATAGCCGCGCACATATGATCTGCAAATTTTAAAAATAATTTTGCAGTAAACAAAATGTCTTCAAGTGAGGGGGATGTCATAGTAGTTGGGCAATAAATAAATAAATAAATGCCTTTATTGTCAAAATTTTTTTCAATTTGTAGACAAAGGTAAACTAACAAATAAAGTAAAAAAACAAGGTACACAAACAAACAAACAAAAGATAATACAAAACATTATACAAATAATATTGTCAGTCAATATTTGCGAAGAAGGCGCAAACGGGAACAAAAGCAACGTCGGCGTCGGTTTTGGATTCATCCTCTATTTGCAAATAATACAGTAGCTGCTCAGCTACTGTAATCACAAAAGAGCAATTGAAGGGTTGGCTGCAATAACCACACAGCTCCATTTTAAGAACTTTTGCTTGCTGCAAATTGCTCCCAGGAGCTACCCTGGTTTTTGCCGCAAACCGAAAGCAAGTTAGCTCCAAATAACGTTGTAATTTATGTACTGTTAAATGGAGTTATCTGATTATTGTAAGGAACGATTGGACTATTTTTTAAAGGGCATTCAGTAAAAATCTCATTTTCGTAAAAAAGTTCGACCTGCTTGGTTGCTTGCAGAAATCTTTCTGGAAATATATAGAATGAGCCAAGAAAGCTTTAATTTATTACTTCGTATGCATGGTGGGATCCTGCTTCAAACACGCAACAAATACTGCAAATACTGACTACTATACTAACACGAGTAGAATACCGCATGCAGTTTATTTTGTCAGACATGTACATGGGCTGCCCTGATGTGCGGCCATTTCAACGACATCCACGTGATTATATTGTTTTTATACGGCACAAGTCTATTCGCGGTATTTACCGCATGTTGCATGCTGCGTGTTTGATGTAATCTTGGTGTGCGGCCCGCCTTAAGGGTACAAACATAGTAGAGCATTTTATCTCGCCGCGATGCTCATATTGCATGTCGCCGCTTATTACTCACTCGCCATCTTTAAAATATACTGAAGCATTTACCATCGCCGTCTTTATCACTAGTTCTCTCGTTCTAGCACCAGTTCGTCAAATTGATATATAAAATTAATGCGGGTTCCGATAGTGACAATGATTCCGTCACACCAGAAACAAGTTTATGATTTTTGAAAATTCTACATTTTTCAAAAAAAAAATACTTCTGTTTTAATTTTTTGTTAAAAAACTTGGTAGTATGGTAGTTTTAGGTAATAAAATATATTTACATGAAAGAAAATCCAAATAAAATCCAGAGGCTCCGATAATTTTAGTAGAAAATCATTTTTTTGAATTTACAAGTAAAATACCTCTATCTTGGATTTATTTGGAAAACGGTAAAGAGAAATATTATATTGTTTTGTTAGGGGTAAAAATGATACTTTTTGTAGAGACCTAACCTTGCCTAGACCTAAAAAGTTTAGATTTATAAGAATATCATTATAAAACATGTAATTTTTAATATTTTTTTAGTAGTGAGTAGTGAGCCATATAAACAATTTTTAGAGGTCATGGAAATTTCTCTGGGGAAAACTTTATTGACGTCTAAAAATCACTTGTCTCGTCTAAAAATTCTATTAAAAATTTACAAGAGATAGCCTCGATAGCCTAATACACCAAAAACTTGTTTTTTTTTATTTTATATGAAACTTGGAAGAAAATGTGGAAGAGAGAAAGTGCTAGCCCTACAAAATGTTCAAAAATCAAGGTAAATTGAATTCGCACGGCACTACTTAATAAATTGTAAGGTATTATATTCAATAATGATTTTTTGTTTTCGTAACTGTAACTCAACATATTGCAGCATCTTCAGTCCAGAACCTGTAGAAAACGTATCTGTTGTGATGATTATTGTGCCGTTGGTTTCATATTTCCGGTGTTCCGAAAACAGCGTTATTTAATAGGTCTTTATATTCATCTTGAACAATATATTCGAGTTCGATACATGCTCAAGATTTTTTTTATAGATGGGAAATGCCTTTAGAGCCGGAGTGTGAGGATCTTCCTCTCTACTCTACCCAGAGGGCCTACCCACTAAAAACCCATCTTTGCCTAACCTCAGTCTCCGTCTCGGAACCGCCCGGGGCATTACTTCAAGACAGACGGTTGTCTGATGCGTGCATCCTATGTATCAATTGTTGCGCCAACTCCTCCTGAAATTTGGTTTTCATAATAACCCTCAACATTTCAGCAACCGCTATGATCTTCTCTTGGTCTTCACCCATAAGTGTCCCGACGTTATCCAGCGTGAGATTGGTGCCGCACCTTGCCTCTGCCACGTCCATAAATTCCCTCCATCTTCCACACACGAATAGAGTGTGCGCAGGAGTGTCCTGCTCCTTGTATTACACACAACGATCGCTATCTCTTTTGCCCATCCCTTTCAGGTATGTGCCAAAACACCCATGACCTGTGATAGCTTGAGTAAGAAAGTGGTTGGAGGTAGACCACCCATCCATTCTTGTGCCACTCTGCCACATTTTCAATACATTTCTTTGGCCAGCCATCATATCTCTGCCAATCCTCCTGCCATTTAATCAAAATGTTTTCTCTTACTTGCATCCTATGTTCCTTGCCCAGCCTTTACGTATCCCATCTTTTCTCTACCTGTGTCCCTGTGTGTACCATAGGCATGACACCAGCCAATGCCAGAGTTGTCGGTGCAGTGCGGTAGGCGCTCGTAATACGTAAGGCCAATCTCCTAGTCATAGATTGCAGCATATTTTGATAGTGTTGATATTTTATAGCTCTTCTCCAAATTGGAGAGGCATACAATATCTGTCAGAGCCATGTTAAAAACATTATTCAATTAATTTATCATATGTATTAATGTAAATTAATTTATCATATATATGAACAATATCATAGAAGTCACTGCCGATGCCACCGTCTTCTTCATAGCCCTAGGTCCGCCAACATTGGGCATTACGCGCGACAGGGTGTTAGTTGTACGTGTGGCCTTTTCCAGTATTCTGCGGACGTGGGAGGTCATACGCAGACCGCTGTGCAACCACACTCCCATGTACTTTACAGCTTTGCAGGGCATAATAGTCATTGCCATGATATCAGCGCTCCAGCCTTCTAATTTCTAATTTATTATATGCTCAAGAAATTGTGACCTTGAATTGACCAATGAAATGTAAAGTTTCAGGCCTCTTTTTCTCGCAAAAAACAAAAAATTTGTTTTCTAGGATGCTGCGAGATGAACATCTAGGTGCGCGGCGAGGTGCGTGGCTCCAGTATGTTGCGATGCATAAATTTGGACAAATTTGAGTTAGCATCGCCGGACAGTGAGGTGAACGGCGCGGCGCGCACCGCTACGAGATGACTCCACTATGTTTGTACTCTAAGTTCTACAATTTAAATGGACTGAAGGCTTTTATAGAGGTTCCCCAGGAGGTAGCAATGCGAGTCAAGGATGCCAATCGCAATATGCCTGAATTTACACAAAATGGACTCTTTAATTGACCAAGAACTTAACCATACCTAGCCATTATGTTGTACCGTCTGTAATGTAACCTACCATACCATTATGTTGTACCGTCTCGCTTTAGTTTTACATCCCCTATGAAGTAGTGTGTCATTTAGTTTCATATCATATGTAAATAAAATTATACATTTTTTTGTTTTCACTCTTGGCTTTAGGTCGTTGGGGTTGCAAAGATGTTTCTAGATTTTGTTCATTATTTTTTTATTTTGTGACGACGTTTCGACAGTATATGTCTTTTTCAAGCCTCTTGAACGTAGATTCTTACAGAGTTAAAATTTGTTAAACTGGACAACACAATAACACATATTAACTATTGTCTTTAATTGTTTTTGGACGTTACACTTTACTATAGAGCACGTACGTATTTATCGTTTCAATACCCGATGTCTACTGATTGAAACGATAAATACGTACGTGCTCTATAGTAAAGTGTAATGTCCAAAAACAATTCCCGATGTCTACTGATTGAAACGATAAATACGTACGTGCTCTATAGTAAAGTGTAATGTCCAAAAACAATTAAAAACAATAGTTAATATGTGTTATTGTGTTGTCCAGTTTAACAAATTTTAACTCTGTAAGAATCTACGTTCAAGAGGCTTGAAAAAGACATATACTGTCGAAACGTCGTCACAAAATAAAAAAATAATGAACAAAATCTAGAAACATCTTTGCAACCCCAACGACCTAAAGCCAAGAGTGAAAACAAAAAAATATATAGTATACAGGTCAAAGAAACGAAACAAAAAATAAAATTATACATTGAGGTGGCAATATCCGGTTAGTTTTCCTTTTGCAGTTCGAAAACTGCTTATGTACACCGCCAAAATTGTTAAGGTAGTGGAAATTCAACTAAAGTATTTTACATAATTATTCAAGAATAAACACAACGGAAGTTCATGAAATATTTCATTTCATCATCATTCACCGTTGTCTACCATTTTCAAACAAACCGTATAATGTATTAATAAGATTCTGAATTGCATATTTATCATTAAGATCTCCGTAAAAGTCGCTTCACAAATATTTATACAGGCAGATGCGCGCACCTCCCTCGATACTATTGACCAAGGCTGCTTTTTAGCGCTACAGGCGTTCATTAGTAAACATACCTCACACTCGAACAGGGTGTCCCAAAAAACCATCGAAAAATGTATCGAACAGCATTCATTAAATTATATCGGCTTGTATACCGAGTCATGTTTTTTGCGGGTCTCTGAAGTGTCGGTCGAAACAATATAGAGAATTAATGATGATTTTTTTCGAATGTAGGTATTGGATTGGTGGAACTAAGACTATCAAAATTTGTAGATACGAATAAAATATCTGCACAATCAAATAGAGAGTGTTGTAAATATTAAAGTTCATTATAAATAAAGAAAATGCCTTTGAAAAATATTTTCTAAGTAAAGGAGAACCCAAGTAGCATTTGGACGTTATCTAACGTCGGGTATACGTCGCGATCAATAAACTCGACGTCGGGTGCCAACGTCGCACAGTGCTTCGAACATATGGCTCTAGAGGACAAAAATCCAAAACTTCTCTTTTATTGTAAGCAGTTTATTCAAACTAGGTTTATTTGACACAAATGATGAGTACTCTCATTGTACTAAATGATGATGTTCTTAGTCCCACGTTTATGAAAAAAAAATCTTATAAATAATAATAATGTTGGAGCTGTGTTCCATCTAAGCAAATAATAAGTTATAGTATGAAAACAGTATTAAATAAATTCCTGTGATAAAAAAGAATTGAAATAACATTAGAACATGATTCCTACAATATAAGCCTAATATAAATATAAAAATGTTTTTCTTTAATGAAAAGAAACATTAATGTTATATTTAATTAAAAAAAAAAACTTAAGATACTATAAATTTACTTTAGGACAACAAAATGCATAGATCGTAACTACTCTGATTCAGGAGAATCACTGCTGACAGAATCTTCCAAATTTATAGTATCCAAATCACAGGTAGTTGAAGTATCCTCACATATAAGATATTTCTGTACATCATTTTCTAATATGTTACTTTTTTCGCGTTGTTACTGTTCATTTTGTCGGTATGAGGGGTTCGGATGTTAATAGTTACCTCTTTAATAGACCATATCCATATATTATTTTTTCCTTTTCTTGGGTATGAGATTTTATAATAAATTGAAAGATGGACACTTTTTTTATGCGACGTTTCGCTCCAACATAGTGGACTTTTTCAGGCACAAGCGGTGTCTCATTTGACTGGAAGGTTCATCAATATCTAATAAGAACATATTTTTTGAAATACAAATAATTTTGAGTTCTTGTCCTTATGATCAAGCCAAGTATTAGCCAGATCGGCATTGCTTATCAATTTTACTCCATCTGAAAAGTATTATAAAATAAAGTTCGTCGCAAGCAGACGCAGGTGAACTATACAAAAATTAAAAGTGTATGAATATGGCCACAAAAATATTCAATAAATACGATATGTTTTGATATGTTTTTTTTAAATGCCTTTTTGAAGTTTGAAAACGTAAAATTTTTATACCCATTTAACAATTATCTTAAAAAATAAATAAAAACTAAACAATCACGAACTTGTTTAGAAATAAATTTAAAGTACATACCTTGTTTAACAATATCCATAGTGGCTTTCAATTAAGTACGTACCCGTTTAACTCCATAATATACAGAACTACTATGAATGTTATTCTTTTCACTGATGAGATAATGATCGCAAAATTTATTTTTAGTGAAAATATTTGCTAACAAAAAACGCTGTTTATGAAAAATAATATACAGGATGGTTGAACATTGCTATAAGTATAAAATTATATATTCAGATATTAGTAAATTTTAACTTATTTTTTGATTTTTGTCCATGGGACGAAGCATTGTGCGTCGGTTCGACCGCCTGACGACCCTTATTTGTACCTATATGGGGAATTCGGGTCGCCTCGACGTCGGTATCTGACCTAATAGGGAATGTAATTCAACCAATTACGTCATATTACGTTGGATTTCAGTTACTTAAAATTCGTCGCTCAGCACTTACGTTACGTTTGGTTTCAAATTCGCTACTAAGAATACATAAAAAATTAACCGAACTACCTAATTACAGTACGTCTGTCCGTTCTGTAGCTCCGGGGTATCCGTGAGAGGGGAAACGATATTTTCCCGATGTTTTTCGTAAAAAATTAGACGACGCGTCCCATCAATAAAAATTCAACAAAGTTACAAGTAGCCAATAAAGTGAGTGGGCGGAGCGATTTGCGGTGACGCACTCGTCAAATCGACGTATAAAATATATTGCTGTTTATCTAAATGTTCTTTGCACGCATTCCTTTCATAGACACAGATCCAGCAGATGTATTGTACAAATGGATTCATAATCACTCCTCGAATATAACTATAAGTGCCTACCTAATTTCATATTATAATAATTCTGAATCATTAATCCAGACATCAGTTTTGTTAACGGAAGTCACTTTATTGATATACCTGATTAAAATACCCCGGAAAACAACGAGCGCCTTCAAAATTAGGTAGATTTATGAAATAAAAATATCTATTAAAAAGTAAATCGCAAAATATTTTTTTTATTTTCTAGCTGGTTTAATCATAAAACTGTACTGTGGTTCCCCCCAAACTCAACCTTATCAATATTATTCTACTAGAAATCGGAATGTGAATATAAATTTTAAAAACAAAAAACGATTTTAAAATGGCTGACAATCGGATACATGTTAAGAATGGCGGATTTCTGTGTCCGACTTAATATGAACTACCTATATACCAATTCCAACCGGGTCTCCAATTAGTCGTCTGTGTGAGCCGACAAACCGAACGACCGGCAATCGTATTATGACGTATATAATTCCAACGTACGCCATATAAAATTTGCGATCGGCCGGCATACGTAGGAACATCCGTCGGCCACAGACGAGACCACAGAGCATATAATTTTTCGTATTCCTGGTAAACGATTCCCGACGTTGTCTGTTATTGATCTATGATAGGTGAATTGTTTTTTGTCAAAAAATGTTTGACGGATGACGGTTCAACGGTTTCGTAGGCGTAACCTCACGTTGCGTATCAGTGATTTATGGATTTGAGCAATTATATTTTAGTTTTTGTTTTTCCTTAAAAAAATGGACAGCCACTTTTTTAAGATAGTATATATACAAAATTTAGAAGAATTTGAACCAGTACCTCACATGTGGGAGGAGGATGGGGTCTGCTGGTTTCCTAAGCTAAAAAAAGAAATTAAGATGCACCAGTGTAATGCAGCATCTCTTCCGGATAAAAAGTATTCTTGGGTGGAGGCAAGACATCACTATTATTATTTTGCTAAAGCCTCGACCTCTTTCTCTAAAATGTACATGAATGTCTAAATAAAAAAGTCTGACGTCGATTCAGGTCAGATTTAGTTCGAAGTCAGATAGATGCTACTTGGGAATGTATTTAAAAGAGTCTGTTTTAAATACAGTATAAGATGTATTCATTTAGTTTGTTCATTGTTTTCAATTCTGAAATTATATATAATTGCAAAATAATATATATTGCGACTAAAACAACATACTAACATTACAGTTGGAGGTTGGAACCTTTGGTGTTACAACACAAAAATAAAACACTAAATAACCACAACACTTAAAAACTTTACTTACGCGCACTACCTAAGTTTTAATCATCAGAAGATAATAAAAGTTAGTTCCTTTTAAACTAGTAAAAAGCTACTGACAAGCTGGTCTTCGTTTTGGATTCTTTTTCTTAAGCCTTCTTCTTCTGTGCAGATTCCTGTGGCTATTAATTGCAGCGACGTGGAGTACTTGTAAGTCCTGTATTCCTGTCCAATGACGAATATTTATCAACCAGGATAGCTTCCTTCGGCCAATTCACCTTTTACCTTCTTCGATTTTACCCTAGAGAATTAGGCGCTGAAAGCGTTCTCCACGTAGTATGTATTCGTAAATAGGCTATTATTTTCCTCTTCTTCATGATTTCGAAGAGTTCACGTTCTTCTTGACCAGATCTTCTGAAAATGTCTGCATTCCTCCAGGACAATTTTAGCATTCAGACAATTTTAGCATTGACCCAGGACAATTTTAGCATTCGTCGTAGGGTCCACATTTCGAAAGCTTCAAACATATAAACAGAATTATTGTTGCTACTATAATTTTTTATTTTTTTTTTTCAAATAAAAACTGAGATTTGATATGTTAGTATATGGCATAAATTAGGATTGATTGACGTATTCAATTGTTTTTGGTCGCTTCTTGTTTCACCGGAAATTACTACAACTTTTGATTTTTAAATAGCACCCTCGGTATATTTCTACTTTATTTGAGATAGAATGACATAGAATATAACTTTTGACATTTTCGCTTAAAACAAATCGTTTATTTTATAATTGCATTTTAAATTTCAATCTAGAGTGTCATGGCTGTGAGTGTCATGGCTTGATTAAAAACACTAATTTTTAATCAAGGAGCCTTGGAAAAATAGTTTTGATCGTCTAATGTTTCTCGTGTCTTCTCCTGGCCTGTTAAAAATGCCTAAATCGTATTTTTAATTATATCTCAATGTTTTGAAATGGAAATGGAACAAGTGTGGCTTATTGGCATATTTGGAAAAGGCATTTTTTAAGTATAATTTAGTACCACACACCACACACTTGGTATTTCGAGTCAAATTGTCTTTATGAACCGCATGTTACAAGTTCAAATAAACTATATGCGAAAATGTCAAAAGTGGACATATGATATGTCATTCTATATTCTATTCAGAGTGTCATTTTCTATCGAATAAACTAGAAATATACTGCCATTTAAAAATCAAAAGTTATAGTCATTTTGGATGAATACGTCAATCAATTCTAATTTATCTCATATACTGCTATACCGAATTTCGTCTTTTATCTGAAAAAATAAAAAAAGATATAGGGGTAAGCCATTTTTGAGACGCACCCGGTATATAATAAAACACGAACGAGAACGCGAATATTTGCGAAACCGCTAAAAATTTTAAAATACTCTAAATACATAAAATGTTATTTTTTTAATTCTCCATCTAACAAAGGAATAATAGAGGGCTGTTCCATAAAAAAAAACAAGTAAATCTATTTTATATTTTAGAAAAGTTTGACATAGAATTTTGAATACCCTGTATGGTTTAAGATTACGAGATTTATAGCAATATAAGTACAAAGCAACTATAGTAAATACCTAGTATAGTTTTGATTTCAGGACATATTTAATTTTAGGAACACATATAAATATGTAATAATATCTTCGGATTAAGATCAGAATTATTAGGATCAGAAAGGAAGCCAATATGTAATAATATACAGGTTGTTTCATTTAAATGAATTTCATCATGATCCATTCACACCTTTTTGAGCCAGCCTGTAGAATTTAAAATATTTTCCTGAAATACATCCTAATACACATACTTTAGATTTGCATTTACATACAAAATTCCTAAGTTTTTTTTTATTATAGGAGCTGCAGATGCCCGACGCACTATTGCCGGATCCTGTATCTTAACCTAGGATTATGTAAAGTGATCAGAAGGGAACCCCAAAATGCAATAATATACAGGGTAACAACTTAAAAAATCCACCCTCACCCATTCATACTTTTTTAGGCATCCTTACATGTTAACATATTCCTTAAATACCTGATACTCCTGGTACATAGTTTAGATTTGCACGATAAATGGAAATGAAATTTAGAAAAAAAGGGAAAACAGTTCTATATTCAGCATTCGATGCTCTGCTGGGTTTATTAAAGGGTGGTCCCCTTTTCTTAAAATTTTTGTTGTGATAAATGCTATTTTTAATTCCTGCTAAAATTGTTATTTGAAATTGAATTTTACTTTTTATATTATCACAACCAGTTTAGTGTTCTCTGATAACAGATGAATCCTAAAATATTTGTTAAATTTCTAATAAGGTAACAAACAGCTGACTTAAGTACTCTTGGTTTAAAAATAAATTTTGTGGTATCTTTTCTTCTTGAAACACATAAAAAAACAAAGCAATATAAATAATTACAAGACGCCAAAAGTAGAACAACCAGCGGTATATGATTAACAGAATGTGAAAAAAAGAACGAAAAAAAAGTAGTACCTGCCATATTCATTATGGCCGGCCATATACAAAGTGCCGCGCTTATTGTTTCGCTCGCTTAAAAATCATTCAATCATCAGCGTGCGTAAGGTGTAGTACCACGTGTACCACCTTTAATAATCTTGTCAGGCATCTGTTATAATTAAAATTTAAATGAGAGAATCGGCTGGGTACACCGATCGATAACGGATTTTATGGTACCCGTCGTCTGCCTTATTGAGTACGACCAAAAAATCCAACGTCTATATTTTCGGGGAGCATATTTTTGATTGACGCGCTCTGTTATTTTTGCTTAACTATTCTTTCTTTGGTTTAATTTTAGTTTAGAATTAGATGGGAGTAATTTTTGGATTCTTTTTTTGTTTCTTATATACAAATGGATATTTTTTGTATGTTATTTTATTCAGACGGAATATTTCAAACTGATATCTTATATTTATAAACAGTGGTGCCAACTATACGAAATAAAATTTCCCAGAAAGACGGTCAAAATTTTCCGATTTTTCTAAAAATTCGAGGAGGAGTTCGAATTCATATTTGAGGAGGAGGGTCCTTTTGTTGCTGTTCATTTACGCTTTCATTCAACGAACTAGACATTAGTGCCGTGTTAACAAAAAGCTTGAAAAAACGCGCAATTTTTGTTAAATTGTAAGACAACGCCCCCTAGAGTCTACGTTCACAAGCTTATTATTATTGTTTATATGGTGTAATATAGAGTAAGAAACGCTCTTTTAAACGAGCCCCCGCTTGTTGGATTCCGTCCATCCAATCCGGAGTTATTAATATTTAAATAAAAACAGATCTAACCTTCTCCCATCACTTTATTTTGGCAGATAGGGGAAAATGGTTCTAACAAAAAATATTCAGAACTTACTGAAGATTATGAAGCTATTATTTATAGTATTCCTTATCGAGGCAAAATTGTGTAAAAACTCCATTTTATTATTTTTTATAGCAGTTGCGCCCTCTAGCGGCCATTATACAAATTTCAAAATCATTTCCAGCAGTTTCTCATGGCCTCTTTAGTTATGGATATTTTTTTCCGCAGGTCCTATGGCTAATACTTTCCAAGATATAGCCGAGAGCTGTTCTTAGTGGAACACCCTGTACATTAAAAACTTCAACTCAAAAATAAAATAAAACACTACAAATTTTCTCTGCTTAACTTACTCAAACCTATTGCCCACTAACTGCTCACTCTGTATAAATGAATGTCTTTATTTTATCTGACGGAATATTCCAAATTAGCAATTTTTAATTATAGAGATAGTGAAATTGTAACCACTTTTACATAGAAATTAGAAGGTATTGTTTGTTGGATAAATGATTTATGTGAGAACAAACATGAAAATACTTCTAGTTGTGATTTATTACATTTATCAACAAAATTATATATTTGTGAAGTAAACCGTAGAAAGATAACATTATTTAAGCCTCAAGCATACTAAGATCAAGACTGATTTATACAGAATAAACATAGAACGATAAATAACGTTATATAGAATGTCCCTTCGGGAATATATTGGTAAAAAGCGTGGTAAAAAGTAGAAAAAATGCTAACCTGGTTAGTGAAACGCCAGTCCGCAAGACCCATTAGTACCAGTTAAAGTTATCATCATCAATGTCAATGTCAATGAATCTATTTATTGCTCTACATCAACTAGTATTCAGTGCATATTACATGACAAATGAGTGGTTTTTATTTTGCTGTTGTAACACCAAAGGTTTCAACCTCCAACTATAGTTTCCTTACTCAGTTTATTTTACACTTTTGTTTTTAATTCTCAGTTCGGTCTTTTTGTGTTTTATGAATTTTCTTTGTTTGTTGAATGTTTGGAAAATCGTTTTAATAATAATATATATAATAGTATATATGCTTGAAATTGAAGCCTATGGACTTTACAAAAAACTTACTTATAAGCTAACTAATGTAGAGTATGAATGTTGGTGTCTCTTTCAGAGAAATATGTTTGTGGTTAACAATTCAAAATTTGTTAAGAAAATGTCCATTTTGAATAATAAGTTTAAAAAATTATAAAGCTCTAAAAACAAACATGTTTTCCAAAGAGACATAAACATAGTAGAAAATCTTTCTTCGCAGACTTTTGATAAACAAGAGCTCAGTTTATTAAACAAAGGTATGCATTGCCCAACTCTGGTAGCGCTTTGGAGGAAATCGTCGTTGGTGTTGAAACTGCTATTCAGCACTTGCCCGAGGCTTCTAAAGTATTTGCAAGAGAGGCTTGTAGAAATCAGTTATCAAAAAATATCGTTTCAAGTAATTCATTAAAATCTAACAAAGAGCACAATCTTGTCAAGAGTTTGCGTAACAAAGATTGTTTCTATCTAAAAGCTGATAAGGGAAATAAGGTTTTTATATTAGATAAAAAAGACTATTACGATAAGGTTAACAACTTAATCGATAATGGCCCCTACATAAATTTGAAAAAGAATCCTTTGTCTAAGATGGTAGCAGATGTTAAAAAAACTCTAAAAGAATGTAACACCCTTATTGATCTTTCTTTAAAGAGGAAATTGCAAGTATCCAATCCCTCATTACCAAAATTGTATGCTTTGCCAAAAATTCATAAGCCGGACAAGTCTATGCGCCCAATTGTTTCGGCTGTAGGTTCTCCGACCTATAATTTGGCAAAATGGTTATCAAGGGAGTTCGAAAATTTACCTGATCATGAACCTTCTTTCTCAGTTAAAAATAATATTGAATTCAGTAACAAAATTAAAGATATAACATTGCATGAAGGTGAAATTTTGTTCTCCTTTGATGTATCTTCGTTGTTCCCAAGTGTTCCAATTCCACATACTTCAGGCTACTTGAAGGAATTACTGAACGCAAATGGTCTCGACAACAAAACTGTGAGTGAATAGATTGAGCTTACATCGTTATGTATGAAACAAAATTGTTTTCAATTTAATAACAACTTTTTTGAACAGCGGGATTGTACAGCAATGGGTAATCCATTGTCTCCTTTTTTGGCTAATTTATTCATGAGCAGGTTTGAAGTGGAGGCTAAGAATCAGTTTGAGTATTTTCCAAGAGTATGGTTTAGGTATGTGGATGATATTTTTGCTGTTTTTGATACACATTCAGACACCATAGATAATTTTATTTCTAAGTTAAATAATCGTTTCCTTCCATTAAATTTACGCATGAAATTGAGAACAACGACAGATTACCATTTCTAGATGTATTAGTTATTAGAAATACTAATAATTACCTGGAATTTGATATCTATAGGAAAAATACGACCACACGCAGATACATTCCTAATGAATCATATCATAGTGTTGAACATAAAATGGCTAGTTTAAATTTCTTAGTTCATAGATTACTTAGTTTCCCACTTTCCAACGAAAGATATGAAATGGAAAGAGATTACATTAGGAATGTAGCTGAGTGTAATGGATATTCTCCTTCACTAGTTGATAAATTAATTAGAAAACGTAGGTATAGGTTAATGATTTCTGAAAATTCGACTTTTCAAGTGGAGAAAGATACGTCTAAATATTTTTCGATACCGTTTGATAGAGAGTTATCCCGTGGTCTAAAAGGAATTTTTAAGAATGTCAATTATAAACTTGTGTATAGTGCTAGTAATAAATTACAACAATTATTAGGTAATCCAAAAGATAAAACACCTCCACTGGAAAGGTCGGGTATTTATGAAATTTCTTGTAAAGATTGTAATCAGAAATATGTTGGGCAAACTAGAAGATCAATATTAACTAGATTTAAAGAACATTTAGCTCAGATAAGATATGGTAGACCGGATAAATCTTGCGTTGCCGAACAGATTGTTGATAAAGAACATTGTATAGATCTTAATAATTTAAAATTAATTAAACAAGTCTCAAATTACAGGCAATTAGATGCATATGAAAGCATCAGAATTAATAAATGTAAAGATAGTATGAACAGAGTCAACGGTCCAATTCCTTCAAGTTCTTTGTTCTTACTACTCTAGAAGCGGAAATCTAACTGTTACGCTCAGTTGGCTCTGACTCGGTTGGCTAGATTTTGCCACGCCCACTCGGTGCCCACTGAGCGAGTATATAAACGCTCAACTTGTAGATTGTACTTTAGTTTATAATCATCTGCTGATGATGCTAACATGGTTAGCGAAACGCGCGTCCAGTGTAAAAGTAAAAGTGTTTTGGTGTATTGTTGTGATTTAGTGTTTTTATTTTGCTGTGTAACACTAAAGGTTCCAACCCTCAACTGTAATGAGTATATTATGTTTTAAATTTAATACATATTCGTTCAATTTCAAAATATTCAACTAGAAATCTTGAACACCAAAGAACCTTACGAAGAAATCACCCTGAATATAAATTTAGTTTATCCACGACTCGTCTATAATTTGACTATTATACATGAGTTTATGAAATAATATTCATTATTCACTAGTGAATAATGGTTTTATTATTCACCGCTACCACGGATATCTCGATCCAAACTCCAAACAAGAGCTATTTGAAGTTTTCAATGTCACTTTTTGCATTCATCTATGGGGTGTTTCAAAAGTTGTTTTTCTTGTCACGAGATTTTTAAAATATTTTTTGCTTCTTTAACATTCTCTTATATTATATCTCGCCATGTAAACAAATTATCAAAGACCCTTATGAAGAAGCAATGTTAAAATTCCCTCATTTTCTACTCAAAAATTCGATTTAAAAATTTGAAGTTTTAAATGTCACCTTTTGCATTCTAAAATTCGATTTCAAAATGTGAAGCTTTCAATATTATTTTTTGCATTCATCTATGGGGGATTTCAAAAGTTGTTTTTTAAAAATAAAAACTTATATTAATATTACCTAAATTTTTTTGATAGTCGTGGATAAAGTATAGTATTCTACTCGCCATATAATGGCTGTTATTTACTCATAAACTTCATCGGCGTGAATAACAGCCACCATTATATGCTCGTTGAATAATATATTATTATTTTACTAAACTAAACTAGATATATAAAAAATTGGCACCGGAAAGCACGTGTAGCCGCCCATACCAAAATATGTTAATAAAAAGTTGGTAGGCCGTTCTTTTAGTTTGAAAGTAAAGGAATTTTTCCAATTT
The DNA here is from genome assembly GCF_002938485.1 of Sitophilus oryzae. NCBI lineage: Eukaryota > Metazoa > Arthropoda > Insecta > Coleoptera > Curculionidae > Sitophilus > Sitophilus oryzae. The sequence goes on along the minus strand of NW_022147046.1, from coordinate 6,377,979 downwards.
TGGTCCGTGGTTATTTCCCCTATCCGCTACCTGGGGTCGCGTCCGAAGGGAGTTTAGAGTTCTCCACACAGATTTTCTTAAAAACGGACTACGGGAGCATGGAATATCTCAAAAACTGCGACTTTGACTGATTTTGATGTTATTACAAATTTTGTTGCAAATATTATTCCTAATCTTAAATTGAAAACCGCGTTTCGCTAGCTACTTAATTTTGGGGTTACGATTTTTTTTTATTTTTAACCCCCTCCCATACCCCCTCCCATACCCCCTCCCATACCCCCTTACCAACCCCCCATCCCCACCAAAAACTAATGGCCAGATTATCGGGGGGGGCACAGTATTTTTGTGCCAAATTTGGTTAAAATCGGTTAAGCGGTTTTTGAGTTATCGTGTTACAGACGGACAGACAAACAGACAGACACCATGAAAATATTTTGTATTTAGGTCATTTATGACCCAAATAACTCATTTTGAGTGAAATTAAAAAAACTTTTTTTTGCCGATCTTAATAGCCTACCATACCTGTTGGTATGGTCGGCTAAATATACATATTTATTAAATGTAGTATAGTTTAGTTTATTAAAATTTAGTTTAGTTTATTAAATAATAAACTAAACTAAGTATTTAATAATAGTTTATTAAATACTAGTTACTAGTATCACTATAACTAATTTTGTGTGTTAGAAAATGTTTGAACTGGTAGATTAATTTGCTGTACCATCTTGATTCAGATTCGCATTCGCTTATAAACTAGATAATATAGACAACCAAGTTCTAACCTTCACGGAACGAAACAACCGTTGAGTAGTACCTCCAAGGCATTCCCAACCACAATATCAGTAATTTAACACCTTTTACTTAACAGGTGTAATCATGAACGTTTTAAAATACCATAATGGCATATGGTACAAGGCATACTTTACTTTTTACCTCTTATTTCGTAAACGAAGTAAAAAAAAATCGTGTGTAATTCCCTTTATGTCAACTTTGGCGGTTGTGTGAGAACTTTTTAGCCACTTAATGATGGATTCTTGCAGATATATGTGTAGGAAGTTATTTGATTGTTAAAAAATGGGGTTTAATGCAGTATTATTAAGAAATTTAAGTCAAAGTATAAAGAAAAATACCGATATGAGATGGGATTACCTTGACACAAAATAAATTGTAAAGATATTTGAACCACATCTTTACGTAAATCTTAAAAACTTTTAAAACTAAGATACGACTAAAAAGAATTGACTGGCTCAAAATCTCAAATAACGAGTTTGATACCTGCTTGACGAGCTAATTTCTACAAAATATTGCTGAGTAGGTATTTTCTACACGTATAAGCATTTAATCAGCTGCTAGTAATTTGGAAGTTTAATAATAAATTATAAAAAAAAACTAAATGTTCATATTTTGAATTGGTTCCAGGAAAAATTTCCGAAAAAAAATAACCGAAGGAAAATTGACCGAAAATAAATCATCAAAATGAAGATTGTCCCAATGAAAAATTGTCAAAAACATAGTTTCCTAAGAACATTTTAGGTTAGGTTAGGTTGCTGAGGTTTCGGAACATGTATGATCCCTCACTCGGAAGATTGCTCTCATTCTTTCTTTGCGTTAAAGCAAAGTTCCAGCTCTTTGCAAAGTTCCCGATGTCGCTGCTGTTGGCTTCTGCTGCTTCCTCCGCTTCCTCTACTCCCTCCAAAAAACTTGCTCTAAAGTTTTAGAGCGGTGGTATTCCAGTGCCGGACAGTGACACAGCAGGTGGCCTATGGTCCCCCCACAATCTCTGCAGTAATCTTCCATCTCACGAGGTTTACCCCCGTCAAGCAGTTTCCAGTGATTACACATAAAATTATGCGTTCTAGGTTCTTTTTGAGCTCTAGTAGTTGTTTTGTTCTTTTGCTATCTACCACTAGCCACAGTCTTCGAGCTGTAGAGCAGTCCTCACGGTGTTTTTTTCAAAAACATTTTACCGTACAAAACAAAAATAGCCCGAAAAATTTTGATAATTGTGTAAGACCCACTTAATTTAGTGATCTTATTTTTTGGTAATTTTTTTTAAAACTGCAAACGTAGGCGCTACTTACAATATAACTAATAGAATTGTCTTAACAAATAACCAGGCTGACCGTCTTTGTTGAAGCATTTAGATCTTAACCTGTAATTAAAGAAAAAGTATCTGAGCAACCAGAATGCAAACAATAATTTGGGCAGAGTCTCGCGAAGTATCTACTTCAACTATTACCATCAAATATTTCGATCGTGCAATGGGTGCCCTTAGTCAGAGACACGCAAAGTACCCCGTCGCAAATATTTGTAAAACAATACTGAAGGGCAGAGACACGCGACAGTATATAAATAACAACGATAATGTTGAGTGTGCAATGATACTAAGGGCAGAGACACGCAAAGTATCCCGTCGCAAATATTTGCAAAATAAAAGAAACAAATACATATTGAGAGTAAAGAATAATCAATAATAAAAATCAGTTCAATAATATCCAAATTACCAATCTAAAATAGCCAATCAATAAATAAACAATCAATAACTCTCTCAATTAAATGATATTAAATAATATCCAAATTAAAATAGCCAATAAATAAATAAACGGTCAATAACTTTCTCAAATAAATGATATTAAATAAATAATTTGCAAATACAAAGATAATAATAAAATCTTTATAATTACATTAAGGTTACTCTGTGAGAAATCTCACCAATTTATTCTGGCTAGCACAAAACACCGACGCTACGCAATTTCCGACTGTTCACTCAATAATGATAAAATTATATTATTTTTTACCGAAAGCAGCCAAAATGCGTTCTTAGAAAAATGATAAAGAAATCGATAATGCCCGCTTGGACCATTGCCGTCCGCTTAGTAAAGTGCTTATTTTGTTTTTTGAGATGATATAATTATACAGTGCGGGACATATGGGCATATATAAAAAATGTATGTCTTACAATTGTTAGGTCATTGTCATTGTTAACCCTGCAAAATTATATTTATTGTGCTTATCATCGTCCGAGTATCAATATATAGAATAACAATCGTTCTAATCGTACCTAACCTAACAATCGAATATGTAGACAGTAAAAAGTGTAAGACATACATTTTTTATATATGCCCATATGTAAATCGAGGGCGCAAATTATAAATTCATTGTTGCCAACCATGGACATGTTCGGCGCTGGGCTAACTAACTGGAATTTATATTTCTCGCTGAGGACTTAGATGGCAGCACTGCTGTAAAAAAATGTCAAGTTGCCACATTTATATGTTTATTTATTTACTGACATTATCATTCGTTTTGACATTTTAGTTTTGCATTACCAGTGTATTACATATACAGAGTTTTTGGCTTAAATAAATTATGCTATGATACTTCAAGCTTGAAATTTCTTTACTAGCAGATCTTGCAGTCGAAGATTGTACTTTTTAGAACCTTTTTTAGTGCGAAGTGTACAAGATAGTTTAATAGCCGTAAAAAAGACTCATCGCAACTTTATTAGAATATTTTGAACGGCAAAACGGTAGTAATGACCCGTTGTGTCCCTTAAATAAATAAATAAATGCTTTTATTGTCAAAAAAAAATTACAATTTGTAGACAAAAGTGAAGTAAACAAACAAACAAACAAAAGAGAATACAAAACAAGTATACAAATTACATTGTCAGTCTTATTGTTTAAAATAAACATTTATAAAAGTCTAAGAATAAAAAAAAATAAGATTCAAAAATATTTTGAAAGTTTATAGTAAATATAGTAATAGCAAATATTAGACCAGTGTTTACAAGATCAAATCCGATTATCAAAATATAAGTAATTTACGGCGTAGAAAGGCCTTGTCTAGTAAATAAGATTTCAATGCTTTACGAAATGAAGAAAATGATGTTATGGATTTGATTTCAAATGGCAGGTGTAGAGTTAAGACTGTGAGTTTTGTTGATGTAAGTAGTAACTGTTTGTATATGAATAATTAATTTATTTTTGTTTCCTAAAATGCTTTGATTGGAAGAAAATATGTAAAAGAGGGCAACACTGTGCAGGTCAAGCTTAATCACGCGACAAGGGGTTTGTTTGATATGAACTATGTGTATGTATTATATACTAGTTTATATTTTCTACTGTCTACGATAGTGATTTCTGTAGGCAAAATAGCATCCGACACACACTCAATGCTGTAGCCACATCAAGAGCGAATGGACAAGTCGAAAAACTCAACAGTACTATACTAGGAGCATTGTTAGCTTCCACACCAGAGGACGAATAAGTTCGTAGTATTCAGTTTGACAAAAAGCTTGAGAAGCCACGAACTTTTAAAGTGGAAGACTTAGTTCTGGTTATTATACAAATGTCATCTACAGGTGCAAGCCGAAAATTGGCATCCCACTATAATGGACCCATGGTAGTTAATGAGGCTTTGCCGAATGACAGACATCGTCATTGATATGAAAGGCTCACAGCGTACTCTACGATCATCGTACGAAAAGACTGTTGCGGTTGATGGAATGCGCCTATGGTGCCCACAGCATTCATATCATGTTGTGATACAACCGATATTGATAGTTGCGAAGATGGAGTCGTTCTGTCATCGGATAGTGAGAGAACAGTGATGTAGTGGTTCTATCTCGGGACGAGATAACTGCAGGATGGCCGACTGTAAGACATACATTTTTTATATATGCCCATATGTACCGCACTGTATAATTATTATATCTTCTCAAAAAACAAAATAAGCACTTTACTAAGCGGACGGCTATGGTCCAAGCGGGCATTATCGATTTCTTTATCATTTTTCTAAGAACGCATTTTGGCTGCTTTCGGTAAAAAATAATATCATTTTATCATTATTGAGTGAACAGTCGGAAAGTGCGTAGCGTCGGTGTCTTGTGCCAGCCAGAATAAATTGGTGAGTTTTCTCACAGAGTAACCTTAATGTAATTATAATGATTTTATGATTATCTTTGTATTTGAAAATTATTTATTTAATATAATTTATTTGAGAAAGTTATTGATTCGCTATTTTAGATTGGTAATTTGGATATTATTGAACTGATATTTATTATTGATTATTCTTTACTCTCAATATGTATTTGTTTCTTTTATTTTGCAAATATTTGCGATGGGATACTTCGCCTGTCTCTACCCTTAGTATCCATTGCACGTTCGAAATATTTGGTGATAATAGTTGGAGTAGATACTTCGCGTGACTCTGCCCTTAGAATCATTGCACACTCAACATTATCGTTGTTATTTATATACTGTCGCGTGTCTCTGCCCTTCAGTATTGTTTTACAAATATTTGCGACGGGGTAGTTCGCATGTCTCTGCCCTTAATACCCATTGCACGATCGAAATACTTGATGGTAATAGTTGGAGTGCAGAATGCCAAGAGGCGGAACGCATGCATGCTCTGCACGACTCTGTAAATTTTCATAGAAAACTCAAACAAATTACTGGCATCACAAAAGAAGCAAACCAAACCAATACCTGCCCTAAAACAAAATGGGAAATTGATTTTAGACCCGGTAGATCTGTGCAGCACATGGAAAAGCTATGCACAATTATTATTTGAAGACCAAAGAGAAGACAGACTACCTCTCAATTGTGAAGACTGGTCGGGCCCGGAAATTCTTGAATCTGAAGTTCGGCATTCTATGAAAGCTATGAAAAATCGAAAAAGCCCCGGTCATGACAACGTGCATGCAGAAGTTCTTAAAATATTTGACTCAAAGCATCTCACATATCTATTCAATCGAATATACGATACGGGTAAAATTCCAAACGACTGGCTAAAATCCACTTTTATAACAATTCCCAAAAAGGCATCTCCAAAAGACTGTAGTGACTACAGACTTATAAGTCTAATGAGTCATGCTCTGAAACTTTTTCTTCGAGTCATGCATGCTCGTATATACTCGAAATGTGAAGAAAAAAGCGGAGAGACACAGTTCGGCTTCATCAAGGGGCTGGGTTCCAGAGAGGCTTTGTTTTCAATCAAGCTACTAATCCAGAAATGTTATGATCAACGCCAAGATGTTTTTGTGTGCTTCATAGATTATCAGAAGGCTTTCAACAATGTTAAACACGATATTCTCCTAAACAGACTGCTCGAGATAGGAATAGACGCCAAATACATTAGAATCATACAGGAACTATATTGGAACCAAACCGCGGAGATAAGAGTTAACAAAAATTTATCCACAGACACCTTCAATGTGTGTCAAGGAGTCCGCCAGGGCTGTATACTGTCACCAATACTTTTTAATATATACGTCGAAAAGATATTTCAAATGGCCCTGGAAGGAGAAAGTGGAGGAATTAAGATTAACGGAGTTCCAATTAACAATATATGATATGCAGATGATACGGCAATACCGGCACCAACTTTAGAGGATCTCCAGCAAATAATAAATAAGATAGGGGACATGGGAATTCGTTTCGGTCTTAAAATCAACGCTGCCATAACCAAACTTATGGTAATAGGACGCCAGCCTACAATCAACACCGCATTGACCGTGGATGGAAATATTATAGAGCGATTTCCACGATTTAAATATCTGGGTGCCATGATCAATGAACGATGAGACTGCGATGAGGAAGTTAAACTTAGAACGAATTATGCAAAGTCAACATTTTTTAAACTTAAAAACTTCCTATTAGCACGCAGTCTCCCGCTAACACTTAGACTACGGGTAGTAAAATGCTACATATGGCCTATCTTACTGTACGGCGCAGAAACCTGGTCTCTCAAGGCTAGAACCTTGAACCGCATCGAGGCTTTCGAAATGTGGACTCTCTGGAGACTCTTACGTGTGCCATGGACCGCACATGCCACCAACGAAGAAGTTTTAAGAACTGCAGGCTATGAACGAGAAATGCTTAACATAGTTAAAGAAAGGAAAGTCTCATACCTCGGATATATCCTTAGAGGAGACAAATATTACATTCCTAAGCTAATTCTACAAGGAAAAATAGAGGGACGGCGAGGCCCAAGAAGAAAACAACATTCCTGGCTAAGAAACATACGGGATTGGTGTAACATCAGCGACGCAGCCACCATATTTCGAAGAGCCGAAAACGGCAGTCTACACATTGTATGAAGAGTACAGACAATCGCCAACGTGCGGCTAAGCACAAGGCACAGGAAGAAGAATAGTTGGAGTAGATACTTCGCGAGACTCTGTCCTTAGTATCATTGCACACTCAATATTACCGGTGTTTGTTAATGATAATAGACACAATATTTAATATATTCTATAAAAATATTTACTTTAGCAAATTATTATTTGCATTCTGGTTGCTCAGATACTTTTTCTTCAATTACAGGTAAAGATCTAAATGCCTCAACAAAGACGGTCAGCCTGGTTATTCGTTAAGACAATTCTATTAGGTATATTGTAAGTAGCGCCTACGTTTGCAGTTTTAAAAATAAATTACCAAAAAATAAGATCACTAAATTAAGTGGGTCTTACAAAAGGGAAAACAAAAAACTGTTGCTCGACAGTTACTTGTATCAAAAATACAAGAGTGAATAGAATCTTTTATTTATATTTTAATAGGTTGTTGGTTTGGTTTTTATTAACCCGATCGGTCGCTACCCTTTCCCTAACGCGACAGATCTCATGTTAGATATCATCTAACATTAAAATGTAAGTCAATATGAGCTTGTAAACTTTTTATTTCAAAAATCTTAGGAATTTTTAAATAAACTAATACACAGAAAAGACAATTCAATAATTCAAGAAAATTTAAATTTATTTAAGAAAAAATATTAAGTCACCGAGATTCGTCACTGGTATTATCGCATTCAATACAAAGATATTATGTAGTTTGGACATGTGTCTTCTTGGCAAATTGGCGAAACACAAGTTGAACACTGATGCTATGTAAATTGGTTCTTTCTTATTAGGCAGTATTAACAACCTACTTTTAATGAAATCTGCTGGTTTACTTGAGATGTGAGTGACTGATGTGATTTTTTTGCCAATCACAATTGTTATTTTTGGCGCAGTGGGGTAGGTAAGTTTGGAATAGAAAACAGCTTCTCCATTGCAGTAGTGTAAGTTGTTTTGCAAGATCTGCAATAAACGTTCTTGCTGTTATCTGAGCGATATTAAATTTTTGAATTATTTGGTCATTTACTTTAACTTACCAAAAACTTAGATTAAGCTGCAAAAAAGAAACAACTCAGTTAACTAACTTTTTTTAAATTTTTAAACTTTAACTTAAGGAATTGACCACAACTTTTGATTTTTAAATGACACCCTCGCCTCGGTAGAAAATAACACTCTCAATAGAGTGACGTATCATATGTCAACTTTTGACATCTTCGCATATACCAAGTATAACAAATACCAAGAAGTGTGTGCTACCAGATTATTCATAAAAAATACTTTTTCCAAATATGTTAATGAGCCACCTTTGCTCCATTTGAAAAAATTGAGATATGACTAAAAAGACGATTTGGGCATTCTTTAACCGGCCAGGACACGACACGAAAGCATTAGACGATCAAATCTACTTTTCCAAGGCTCCTTGATTAAAAATTAGTGTTTTTAACACAGTCATGGCACTTTAGATTGAAATTTAAAATACGATTTTGTTTTAAGCGAAAATGTCAAAAGTTGCCATATTATATGTCATTCTATTCAGAGTGTCATTTTCTATCGAATAAAGTAAAAATATACCGAGGGTGCCATTTAAAAATCCAAAGATGTAGTAATTTTCGGTGAAACAGGAAGTGACCGAAAACAATTGAATACGTCAATCAATCCTAATTTATGACACATTCTAGCATACCAAATCTCGTTTTTTAAAAAAATAAAAAAGTTATAGAGGTGAACCGCTCTTGAGACGCACCCGGTATACATCATTGGCTATGTTTTTTTAAGACAAATTTCCAAAATATGATGAGATGTTACTCTAACATCTGTCTTAGGAAACAGTTAGATCTAGGTCTATAATCGATTCTATATTAACTTGAACATCCGTATTGAAATTTTCCTCTGCTACTTTTTTCACGCCTTGCTAATTATAAAGAACTATACGAAGATGTTCTTACATAGTCGTACTCCGGAGCAGGTGTTTGACGAACGAAGAAAATCATACGTATCTTCGTGTGAAGATCAGGCCAAGTCATCGGGACATAAATAACAGAACGTGTTTGTCTATTGATGAAGGTATTCGTTCTAAAATATTTAATAACCGTACAACATTTGTAACTAAGAATGCATTCAGATGGATATTGGCTTTTACAATGAGAAGAAACGTTAAATTAGAGACGACTAAAAATCTGTTTACGTCAATATCACGTTGACGTGATAATAATAATCACTGGCTTCTACGTCCCACTAGTCAACTGGCATACCCAACAATATTGCCATTTGCTGACGCCTTATTTTATGAACGGTTTACATTCAAAACATATACCGTATGATCTTGGAAATGAACATCGATGACATTCTCCATATAATTTATTTGGTTAATAAATAAGTGAAATGATTACCAGTATTTCTAATAGCAGTGTTTGCTGCGAATGTAATTGCAGTTTTGTGTGTTTTAGTGTGCTTTGGAAAAACGTTAAAAAATTTCATCCGAATCAGATAGAGAAAACAACACCTTTAACAACTAAACTATATGCATTTACCTGCAAATTTTGTAATAAACATTTTAGCGCAAAGAAGAGTTTAGCATGGCATTTAAAATCACATGCACAAATGGCACAAAGTGATTGACCAAATTATCAAAGAAGTGAGGTAGAGTAAGGTGCATAGATTTTCACTGTGTCTTTCTTTGTCCTTTTTAAGAATGGAGAATTTAATCTTAATATCATTGATTGAGTGATAACAATGGAACTGTTTTAGGTGATGGTTTAATTAATACCAATATCCCTGAGTTATATCACACCATTCCATTCTATTTAGATTTCATTCTATTTAGAACTTAGAAAATAAAGTTAATAAAAAACAAAGTTTGCGAGTTTCCATTTTATTACTCCTGTACAAAATATTGGAAAATAAATAAATAAATAACGCTTTATTGTACAAAAAGCCAAGCTAGCTTCGTCGACAAAGCATTTTCAAAACAAACAAAAGCACAAAAAATATACAAATAATAAAAAATATCCTACAATACAAATCATACAATTAAAAAAAATACGTCATTAAAATTACTACATTAATATATGGACATTGCAGAGCACAAAAAATGGCGTATCAATAAAATTTTACAATAGGAAAATTTTAAATGGAATTAATCATTTAAGGCGCGGTCTCTTCAGTTATAAATAAATAACTTTTATCTAACAAATAACCATCTAAAAGATAAACAATCTAGAGCCTGATATCTATAGGATATAACATTTGTGTATTTTCATACAAAATAATCCAATAGATAATAATTTGGAGGACGGCCGCCTGCGGACCGGTAGACACTCCGTAGAGAAAGTGTTGCCAGTATAAGATATCTGAAATTGAGATGGTTATATATGAAAAGTCGATACAACAGACAGAGACAGAAACTCGGAATTTCAAATCGTTAGATTAAAAAGTGAGGTTATTGTTCAGTTGTCAAAAGATCGTCAAAATGAAAATAAAAACAATAAAATTCAACTAAAATATATTTTGTGTTCAACTCCAACTATATAGTCCTATTATGGTATAGGCTATTTAAATTTACCTTTATGGAAAAAGGGAAAGATAATTCAATATCAGCAGTGGTGGTGGTGCAATAGATCTATCGATGGAATGCGATTTATAAGAAATTAAAACAAGAAAAAATAATCTGTAAGTAATTTATAGTTTAATTACATGATATTACTGTTATATTTATTATATTAACATTTTAGTACAATTGATAATAGAAAATATGGAAGAAGCAGGTAAAGTGCAAGCAGAGATTTATAAACCAATCCTAAAACCGCCATCTGGTAAGTTATTAATATTGAAAATTAAAAATAGCATAAGACTGTTAGTAATAACAAATATGTTGTTCTAGGGCTTCTCATAGTAAAGAAATAGGTAGGATAGCATCAATGATAGTAATTAAGTTGAGTTTTTATTTTATAAAATAGATAAATGCACTTATACTTTTGTCTTAATAATAATAAATGAATAGTACCTATAATAATTGCTACATTTACACATTATATGTACAAATTATTTAATAAAAAAAATTAAATAAAAACAATTTTGTCATATTACTTTTATTTTTAAGAACTCAAAGTGATGGAACTTCAGAAAAAAAAGAAAAAATAAAGGAAAAATCTTGTCTAAACAAAGTTGAATTAACTGGAATTCAAAGGACCACAATACAGATGTTTTAGCAAGGTTTAGCTAGAGAGTTACTTAAAAAACAGCATGGAGAAGAGATGTACCGTATGATCGAAAAAAATTCGGCGTCAGCAATGGCTATGAAATAAAGATTGCTGTCATTTCATATGTAAATTTATATGGGAAATATCATCGAACATCATTTCCCAGCCAACTGGATGCCGTTTTTTTTTCGATCATTCGGTATAAGGTACATAGTGCAAGAAATTAAACTAAAATTGTAACACAAAAGAAATAAAAGCAAATGTGAATTGAATAACAGGTTTTATAAGGTTCCTGTTATAATATTAATGAATTAAGATATGCGAATTAAAAATGAAATAAATAGTTTGATTTAAAAAGTTTTATTTATTTTTTACCTACTTTAGAGCTTTATTAAAAACTAGTTAAAGCCTAGCGCATCCGCCACGACATCAGGAAAAAAAAATACTTTTTATTTTTTTTAATTAAATGAAAAACAAAAAATCCGGCGACGACAGTTTTTAGACGAGCCAATTAACTATCTTTTAGTAAAAAAAGCAACTTTCTAGAGCAAGTCGTTACTTCAGTAGAGACGACACAGATAAACATTAGCATTTTATATAATATGTAGTAATGGTTTATAATTGAAAGGATTTAAATAAAATAATTTATAAATTACTGTTTTATCACTATTATCCTAACTTAATGCATTCTCTTCGTTCTGATGCTCTAACAGAACAGAGACTCTCTTTATTTTGTAACAGTCCTTATAAAGTCCGGCACTAGCAACAATAGTTTTTTGCACCATTTCAATGTGTTTATTGGTGTTTATACCCCATACGTTCTAAAATGGTTCAGAATAATAACGTTCAGAATAAGTAAGTCTTTTTTTTAAATACTAGACTTTTAACCACTGTTAAACCATCAACAAAAAAGTCGTTTACCGCATATAGGGCTCTCTCCAGTAAGTATGATTTCAGAGCTTTGCGAAATGCGGGAAAGAATGAAAGCGACTTGATATTCAAAGGCAGATGATTGTATATTTTTTTGGAGTTGTACAGTATTGAGCCTTTAACTAGTTCTGAGGTTGGGGTTGGGATAAAGATCGTGCTCCGCATTCCTAAGTGGATAGTTGTGAGATGGTTTTTCGGGAGTAGCAGATATGTGCTTGAGGATTAAGCAAACGGATTCAAAAATGAATAAAGAAGGAAGAGTCAGTATTTTGAAATTTTTAAATAAATTCTGGCAGTGAGTTCTACTGTTCAGTCCCAATAAATATCGAACTACTCTCTTTTGAAATTTGAAAATAGGATCAAATGTTGTCGCGTAGCAAGTACCCCAGAATGGAAGGGCATAACGAACATGCGACTCAAAAAGGGCATAATAGACTATTCAGGAGGTTGATAAGTTAAGTTCCTTAGAAACTGATCTTAGCGCAAAACAGGCAGCACTTCGATAAAGCTTCGATGTGCAAGTCCCATTTTAACGAGTTCTCTACAACAAGTTCTAAGAATTTCAAAGAGAGATTATTACATAAGTTGGTATTAACGAATTTTCACACTAATAATTCATCAGTTTTTTTGCAATCTTTGAGATTTTCATTTCTAGATGGGTTGATTAATGTTCGCTTTGAATAAAATTCAGTTAAATGTAAATCAAATAATACCTTATCAAAAGTAATTTTTGTTAATATATCTTATAGATATATTTTATTAAAATATAATAATTTGAATTCAAAAATAGTAGATACAAATCTTTCTAGATGGTTTGATTAACGTTCACCCTGAATAAAATGCAATTTATCAATTTTTTTTAAAGTATCATATTAAATATAAATATATGAATTTAATTTTTAAACAAATTATAAATCTAAAAAACAAATTATAAATCTAAAAAACAAATTTTAAATCTCTAGTAAATATTGGACTGTAACAGAATAACAACAACAAACAACTTACACTAAAACGGACAAAAATTGGTATTAATTTCACTTATCCTTACTTTATCTAGTATTCTGATTACTATTAAGAACGTTCTAACAAAATAAACTAAATAACAATCAAACTTTAAAATATAAACCGTAAAAATAAATGTATCTAGTTCACACTTGAAAATCATGAAATTAAGGGACAACAAACGGCAACATTGTTGGGTATGAGAGTTGACTAGTGGGATTTAGAAGCTAGTATAATTATCTGTGAAAATTATTATAGACAATATTTTAACTATAAAAATCACTAGCTATTGCCGATTGAACATTATAAAAATAACACATTCAGTAAAGTTGGTACATTCTTATTTAAAATATTTGATAATTAAGTAATACGACTTCGTTTTAACGAAGTCGTATTACTTAAAATACCGTATGATCTAAAAAAGCTTGTCAGGATTTTCAACTTTTTCAACTGTCCCCGGATTGTCTTTACAAGAGGAAAAACTTTTATATTGTTGACATTTTGAAAAAAATGCTTTCTTCATTAAAATGTTTGCTTGTTCTGAAATAAATATAATAAAGAATCCCGTTTATACTTCTTCAAATTTCCATACCGTTTTTGAGAAAATTAAAAATAAATATGAAAATATGGTAGAATTTAGAAAATATGGTAGAAAGTTCTAAAAATCAAAAGGCGCTTCTATGGTAAGATAATTTCGATTTCATTTTTTGATAGATTGATATTATTAATTTTGATTAATGGCATATATTTTGCTTTTGTTAACGTATCACATTTTCGGATAACTATTATCACCCTTTCCGTAGTAATGAACTAAATAAATTTTGTGCTTCTTTAACATTTTAAAACATCAAACAATATGATGTTAACTCAGAGTTTATCAATAACTATCTATCAAAGAATGAAAACGAAAGTATATTACCCTAAAAAATTAGCGTTCTGATTTTCAGGACTTTGTATAAACTTAACTAAATTTGCATGTCTTTTTTTAATTTTCTCTAAAACGGTATAGAAATTTGGAAAAATTTACTATAACTTGATCAACCATTTTGGGAGAAGAATAGAAAGAAGAAGAAATATTTCTGAAGAATGCATTTTTTTCAAAATATCAATAAAAAGTTTTTCCTGTTAAAAAAAAGAAATAAGTAAGTAAAGACAATCCGAGGACATACAAAATATATTAAACTTTAAAATACATCAATATTTTAAAGTGTCCGTTTTTCGTGTCGGTGAGTGTATATTTTGTTATCTTGATGCAGAACTAGTTTAGTGGATGCTGCTCAGTATTATGCTGACGATACGCAGTTATACTTCAGTTTGTTTCCCCAAGATTAGTTCATAGCAAATAACCAGATAAAGAGTAAGAGTGAACTCGATCACATTTTTTATAAACTTGCAGAGAAAGAAAATTTCTCACTCAATCGGAACTCAATGCCCAAAAGTCTCAAGTACCCGTACTGTGTTTTGTGGATTGGGCTAAAAATTGTTTTTAGCTCCAATTATTGGTTGTTATTATTTTTGTTTCAACCTGAAATGTGATTTTGATACGTTGACTAACGAGTTACTGTTCTGTATTGATAAAGACAATGACATGTGAATGAATGGTTATGAGAGTAAAAATTTAGAAGTCTTAGAATTTTTCTTTGAAACAGAGAGCTTTAAAATGAATTAATATGTGAATATAAGAAAACTCATTTTACGGAATTAAATTAACATTTTTTTAAATACGTTTTTGTAATTGTAAAAGCTGAATGCCGTAATCTATTCTTCCAAAAATTAGGTATATTATCACACATCTATGATCATCATTCTACAGTTTCGTATCAGTATTTGATATGGAAAAAACATAAAAAAACATAAATGTAAAATGCAAAAAACAAACAGAACTGAACCAGTTTTAAAAATAATGACTTGCAAAAAGACAGTTCTCTTGTAAATGAAATTAATGAATTTCGTTCGATCATCGTTAGTGATTGATGACTTGTTGATTTTTTTGTTTCTTATTTGATCATTTCGACGAATCTCCTTTCTTAAGGTTTACAAAAAAAGATCTATGATAAATAAATGAATCACTTTTATGGTTTACCAGACGTTTTCAAGACATTTTGTCCTTTAATATATTCTTTGGTATTATAATAGGTTAGATATAATAAGGTTATACGACTATTATATGAAAAAGTTGCCATCTAAGTTTGGAAATTATTTTTATATTTTAATTTTATATAATATAGGTCAATATTTTGTTGGAACCAATGAGCACCCAATTGGGATCAATGGGCACCTACCCCAGTATCCTTCAGGCAGTAACCTACGAAATGTATCGACATATGCGTACAATTTATCTTAGATAGAAACTATCGAAAACAGGAAATAACCATCTTATATATAGTCAAGCAGCTCTAAAAGCGATCAAGTCAGTAACCATCAATTCGAAGTTGATCAAAGAATGCTTAGAAAAGCCGAACAAATTAGGCAAAGAAAATAAAGTCCTCTTGCTCTGAATGCCCGCTCACCAAGAAATAGAAAGCAATGAAACACCAAGCGATCTAGCTAGAAAAGGAGCGAACACTCCACTAACTGATCCAGAAGCGTTCTGATTTCCAAGTGGAAACCAACTTAAAGCGAAACTCAAGAACTTGGAAGACTCCATTCGTAACCTGGAATGGGAATGTTCCAACGGTCTAAGACACTCGAAAAAAAATTTCAGAACTTACGACCGAGAAAAATCAAAGATTTTCCTTGATTTAAATAAGAACAATCTTTGGATTGTCACGGGGTTTCTAAAGGTGCGTCCAGACCTAACGAGACGAGAGCGTGGACGGGTCTCGCGAAAAAACCCACGGAGTCTCGTTGCTATCCGTCCTCTGTCGGTTTTGCGACGGCCGATCAAAGAAAGCTCGCGACACAGTCTAGACATGTTTTTGGTAGGCTCGCTCGACTGCGAGATATTAGCTCTGAATTTTGAATTATTACAAAATCCTTTAATTTTTATCATATGCAAAAAAGTTACCGAATTGCAAATAGTTATAATAAAATAGGGTATTCTCATTAAAAAATGTAACTTTAAAATGTGCTTCTTAGCCTTCCCTATAACTTTTCTATTTAACATTTTGTTCTAAAAACGTTAAAAACGTATTTTGTAAAAGACAAAAAAATTGTCTAGAAACAAATGACCAGTTAAGGGCAAAAACAACCAAAAAGAAAAAAACCGACGATGAATAAAATACGACGAACAAAATACCATGTTAAAAATTAAAGATATTACTGTATGCGTTATTATTATGATCATCGTTTGTTATATTCAATTACAATTTAACCTTTCGGAGGTGCTGCTTTATTTGTTACATGAAAGGTCGCGCTCGGATTCTGAGTCCGCATGCTAAATTCAAGAGGTCTTATGCGTTTCTAGTGGTGTAAAGACATGAAATAATATGGTAATAAAAATAACAATTATTTATTTACTTGCTTCGTTATAAATAGCAAACATAAACATAAAATATATAACATAAAACAAGCAAAAAAACAAATTAATAAATGTTATTCAAAAACAAAAATAATTAATAATAATGGAAAAATCAATCCGTATAAGAGTGATTACAGAATATTTGTGTTTACTCAAAACATACGAAATTGTGACACTGTACAAAGAGTAACGAGTTGGTCTGTGTTTTCCTATCATAATTCTGTAGTGCCGATCCTCTGGTAATACTGTTTTCAGTGCTTCAGAATCTGAAATTTATTTTTCAGTATCAGAATTTATTTTGGGCACATGCCTTTCTATAATATCCACTCCTCGTTCTTCCTTTTCATCGTCATGTTCAGTAGTTAATTCGTCATCTTCGTTCAAACAAAAAAGATTTGATTTGATTTGAAACAGACTTGCATGAGCTGTTGCAATCTTTCTTGCAGAGTAGGTACATCTAAAAAATAATACTTATTTAATAAAAAAAGTTTATTATTAACTTTTTTTATTACATTTTGCTCATTTTCAATTAAAACAAATCAGTAAAATAACTTACCTTGTTCGACATTATAAAATTATTGATGTAAAATAGTATCACAAACGGTCGCGCGCGGACTGACACTCCGCATATGAGTATAAAAAAGTACTAACTAAATTAAACGATGTGCAAACGTACATTTCTCATAAAATATGCGGAGACAGGAGGATACTAAGCGGAGCAGCATCTGATGTTTTCATATTTTCGAAATATCGGGAAAAATAGGTACTTACAGACTATCCGTCCGCGCGCGACCTCCGAAAGGTTAATGAAAAACCCGTTATCTGAATATCACAGACAATCTTTATTGTAGAATGATGAATAAAAAATAAAGTTATAGATGCAAAGAGAAAAATGTTTCCGATATCTCTAACAGATTTCGAGTTATTTGAGAAAATCTTCAAAAGAAATATTTTTTTCTATTTTTCGAAACATTTAATACCAAATATCTCTGGAACAAAAGGTGTGAATCCCAAAACCGATACCGTTTTTGTTAAGTACACATTCAGCGCTACAACATATTTTTACGAAATAAGCAAAATCGATTTTCCAAAATTTTTCGAAAACATTCCTCGGTACCCTGTCGATTTTGTCAAAAACCGAAATCTCTCAGATCCCAACTAAAATATACCCACTGATAGTTAATTTTATGTAGAATTGAATGCTGAAAACCGTTTTCCGATATCTCTAACAGATTTCGAGTTATTTGAGAAAATCTACAAAAGAAATATTTTTTTCTCTTTTTCGAAACATTTAATACCAAATATCTCTGGAACAAAAGGTGTGAATCTCAAAAACTATACCGTTTTTGTAAAGTACACATTCGGCACTACAACATATTACAAAATAAGCAAAATCGATTTTCCAAAATTTTTCGAAAACATTCCTCGGGACCTCCCTGTCGATTTTGTCAAAAACCGAAATCTCTCAGATCGCAACTATTATATCGGTTTCCAAACTACTGATGCGGAACTGCCTCATCTACCTGAAGATACTAGAGACAGAAAGATACTAGGTGGCGCAGCATCTCATGTTTCCAGATTTTCGAATTATCGGAAAAATAGGTACCTGCGGACTGTGAGTCCGCACGAAACCTCCGGAGGGTTAATATGTGCTTGGGTTCCTTTCACTGTGATCCAACGCGCTTGTCTCGTGGCAGGCTTACCCCAAAAAATGGATAGAAGATGTCTCGCTTTCGTCTCGCTCTCGTCTCGCTCTGGCCTCACTCTCGTCCCGCTCTCGTCTCGTCAGGTCTTGTCTCCTCAACGAACACCTCAGTGGATTCAAGCTGAGAAACAACTCATTTCATCATTGAGGGCGCCGAAACGACAAACATTCGTGCCATAAACTTTGGTACGGCTGATGTCGGAGATGGGGAGCTAGCCTCTGTGGAGCCGCCTCAGGTACTGGGACTGTATGATAATGGGGAACATACAATAGATCTGTAAGATCGGGATGATTAACTCCCCAAAATATTTTAAATTCTCTGCTGTTGGTATAACGGTTAAAATATTGTCCCAGTCTGGACTATTTACTAAGTTAAAAAAGTTAAATATTATACATAATTTATCAAAGATAATTTAAATTATTTATTTGCTTATTCTATATCACTTGTAGATATATCTTACGCGTCACTGCTAGTTCACAAAAGTGAAAATCATGCTAACCGATAATTTTCTAAATCGAGCCTAATTCGATAAAATGTTAAATTACTACTTCAGTTACTCGCCTCTCGAGCAGAATACACACTACACCAATCATACACTCGTCTAGTACAACAAAGCAATGGCAACAATAAGTTTCCAACAACATTTATTATAATCACGTCGTCTATTCTTTACCCATAATGCATCTAGACTGTTTTGTTTATTAACGGTAGCTTATCGACCGGTCAACGTAGATAACTATCGGGTATCTATTGATTCGTTAGTAGCACATTGTGTACAATTAAGATCGGTAAAGTGCTTTTGGCTACTTGGCGCACAAAGAGACGGATGTCGGAGATTTTTTCGGAGATAAAACAACTTGGTTTTGTGAATGGTTTTGGAGGGAAAACTAATTTTATGTATTTTTCACAGATGTTTGTGTCATGCTATTTTAATTATTCTTTTTAGGGATACTGGTCTGTTTTTTTCGATTGGATGAATGGATCTCTCTCAAATACTTGTTATAGGGACATAGTAAATACAGTGCGGAAGTTATTTCTCATCTTATATTAAAGAAGAATATTTTATAATAAGAAAACTTTTAAAAATTATAAAACGTCGACATTGAAATAAAAGATCATATTATGAAAACTCTAGATATCGCAGAGTTCTATGGGACGATATATGCTTAAAAAAATTGGTCACGTGCAAGTCGGACTCGCGCACAAAGGGTACTATTCATTATCTATACTACATTAGACACCATATTATTATAAACTTTTTTTCCGATTTAGCTGAAATTTTGAATGGGCGTATAAGTAATTTAAAAAAAAAAAAAGAAACACATTACTAAAATTGTATTAATCAATAATAAATATGTATGCAGCAAATAAATATAAAATATGTAAAAATTAAAAAAAACGATTAAAAAAGTCGCCTTGACTAGGATTCGAACCTGCCTTACTACGGCTCCAACGTCATAGCAGCGTAAAGTCCTAACTCTTTAACCACGCGGCCACCGAGCACTTGAAAGATTCTATGTAAAATTCTTACTTAAAAGATAATGTTTGTTGAAGGTACTTTTTCATTTATAAATATTTATTTATTTAATTTTATTTTTAGTATTTGTTCTTATAGCGGCAACATAGATACATTATCTGTAAAAATTTCAACTGTCTAGCTATAACGGTTCATAAGATAGACCTTTGTGACAGACGGACGGACGGACAGCGAAGTCTTAGTAATAGGGTTCCCGTTTTTACCCTTTGGGTACGAAACCCTAAAAACAAGCATCACAAAAGATTTAGATGAATAAAACCAGACTCAATTATTATTTTTTCCTCAATATTATCCTATGCCAGAAACACTGTGACCTGTAAGCTCTAGTGTGTTTGTCCCTTTTCAATTACCGCAGCCAGTCTCCTAATCCTGTGCCCTGTATCAGCTTGTGCAGATCCAAGTTCTAGCCTTGCTGTACCCAAATAGAAAGTGTCAATTGCGACCCAGGGCCTCGCAGTGACATATCATTATGTGCTCTGTTGTTTCAAGATCTTTAAGGTAGAGTTTGCAGCATAGTCTTCCTTGATGCAGATTGAGCTTGTTCAGGTAGCGCTTGACAGCCATATGTCTTGTCCAAAGACGTGTTGTAATCCGTACTTTATCCTGCTGTTATTAACATTTCCTTTGTAGTTTAAAAAAGATAGAGTTGGCTAACAAATCTGGACTTTAACACTGTAGTATTTTGTCTTCATGGAGGGAATCAACTGCTTTTGATAGTATGAAACTAGTAGGTTCAAGTAGTTGGTATCTAAAATCATTAAATCTTTAAAGTCTAATAACATTTTTAATAAGTAATTAGAATATAAAATTGGCATTCATTGATACCATTGGACTCATAACAAAAACATTATTAAACTGAGAAAGAAATTGTGGAATAATTTTATTTTCAAAAGTCTATTTTATGCTTTTCATAAAAATATAAAAACATAATGTAAAAATAAAAGTTTTTTTATTGCTAATACACAAATCTCTCTGTATACACATAAGTTATATTTAAACAAGTTCAATCCCAACACAAATTGTTCACGTCAACGCATTTGTCATAGATTGATTAATGATTTATTTTAAATAAATTAATGATTAAATCTGTCAGTCTAACACGAAACTTTTATTTACTTTCATCGATAGGTATAACCTTCTATTACAATTTGCATATATTTTATTTTTATATATATTTTTAGATTACTCTTATTTATGTTAAAGTTTAAATCATAACCTTGAATGAACCTTTGATTAATTGGTATTATAAAAAGTGACGAGCTGATCTAATGTATAGTACCGATATAGTAATATGTTATAAATAAAATTATATTCCCAACATAATATTTTTTCTTATTCTCCTAATGTTTTACATATAGATATTACATTGCATATGACTTGAGGAGCCAAAGGGTAGCGCACAAAATACAAATATGCTTATGCCTTGTGCATCCAGAGAATGTGCTTTGTACCAATTTACCGAACTAAAATAGGCAAGCTTGGATAGCTTGTTAAGAAACAGCAATTTGTGCCTTCTTGGACATTGCGAGGGCGTTTGACAACATACCTCGCAAAGTGCTTAAGCGATCTCTAGAGATAATTTGCTGGTTTTGGGAAATGCTCTCAACATGGTCAGCAGAGGCTCAGATGGGTACCAAAACTGTAGTTCCAAACCAACGCAAGGAACTCAACAAGGTGGAGTAACCTCCCCCTACTGTAGTGTTTGGTAGTGGATGAAATACTAGAGTATACTACTAGTGGATGAAACTACATAGTCATGATCGCTCGGGAAAAACACGAAGATATTATCGAAAGAAGACTTCGTATCACTAAAAGATGGTACAGAACTGTCGGGCTAATAACCAACTTTGGAAAAAACGGCGGTAGTTGCATCCACCAGAAAGCGAAGTTTGAAAACTTGAAAAGAATCCATCTAGATGGAAAAGAAGTACTGCCATCACAGGAAGTCAAATAACTGGGAATAACACTGAACAAAAAACTCCTATGGAAGAGGCTTATTAAGATTTATTATTATTTATTAAGAACAAAGCCACAAAGGCTCGCATAATATGTAGAAGACTGGTGGGAAATAGCGCCACTAACATTTTGCGCAGGATATATACCATGATAGTAAGACCCATCATTATATAAGGAGTAGTTCCTTGGTATATAAAACTAGAGCAACGTACAGCAAGGCAACACCTGTCCAAACTACAGAGACTGGCATGCATCTGCATCACAGCTGCCATGAGACCATGCCAAACAGCCAACAATAGAGGTCCATTCTAGACCTAACACCACCGCACGTTGTCGTCAGTAGATATACCAACGTGTCAATGATTAGAATAGCCATTGATGTAAATAGTACTGGGAGAAGTGTCAGCTTAGGGGCTTGGAACACCCTCATAAGGAAATTCCACTTCTCTAACTCCCAGTGGATGACATACTAAGAATGTACAACTTTGAGAAACACCTCGCTGTAGTTTAAATAAGAACAATTTTTGAATTGTCACGTGGTTTTTAACAGGACACTGTCTCCTTAACGAACACCTCAGTGTATTGAAGCTAAGAAACAGCAGCGAATGCACATTCTGTGGGGAAAATGGGGTAACACCAGAACGCCTCATCACT
This sequence comes from Sitophilus oryzae, assembly GCF_002938485.1. Lineage (NCBI taxonomy): Eukaryota > Metazoa > Arthropoda > Insecta > Coleoptera > Curculionidae > Sitophilus > Sitophilus oryzae. The sequence goes on along the minus strand of NW_022147046.1, from coordinate 6,355,421 downwards.
GAGTGCGCCGAGATGACAACCATTCGTGCCATAAATTTTGGTATACCTCTATGAAGCCCAGGGACGCGCCGTTCATATGGGCAAGGTCGTGCGGCGCACGACGGCGCCAAAGCCCTAAACGCGCCTGCGGTCACTGACTTTAAAAAATAATAAAACCATTTTTTGGAACTTATCAACAAATTAACATAAAATTTAAGTAATACTTTTATCTATGAACGCCAGTGGTGAAAATATATTATCCACCAATGTCAATGTCACCAGGCCGCGCCGCTGGTCATTGGAAATTTTGGCTTAATATTATAATAAAGTGCGACTTCGATAATCCGGACTAATTAAAACCGCGGTGATCCGGATTAATAAATAATTCGGATTACTGAAGCGAGACAAGTTTTGTATTGGAAATTGACATATTTATTAAAAAATGATTAAAAAATAGAACATACATGAAAACATTCAAAAACATTTTTTTTTATTAAACTAACTTATTTTGTAAAATAATTTGTAATTTTTTGTTGCTTGTTCTTTTTTTGATTCATTATAAAGGCCGCTTCCTTTAATCTTTGGAGCACAAGAACTGCAGTCAAAGGAATATCATTTTCTTCAGCCCCACTTAATGCATACATTAAAACTCTTAACTGCTTCATCATTCGTAATAACCTTAACAGTCTGGTTTGTATTATTCATCTCGGAACCTTCATTATCACTTTCGCGTTGTTCATCTATACCACCTACGTCCGAGTCTACGTCTTCCAGTGGTAACAAATCCTCATCATTTTCAATCCAATTGGATATTTCCACATCCGTGAGATTTTGTTCAGAGAGAACATTCAGCATATTCGAAACATCTGTAAGAATATAAATTAACAATAAAAAGTATTGAAGTCTAAACAATTGTATTTTCCTTACCTTTCACTTCTTCATTCAATGAGATTAGATTGAGTCGCAATTGACTCAAAGGAATCAGATCTTCAGCGTCATATTCAATGTCCAAGTTTTGCCAAATGTTTATGCCAGCACTTTTTCAAGACTTCGGGAGAAACTTTTTCCCAAGCATTGTATAGTAGGCAAACAGCGTCCTTTGATGGTTTTCAGCAATTTAACAACGTTTTCTTCGTTACTAGATAATATATGGGCTAAAAGACGTTTCCGATAAAATAATTTTGTCAGTCTTATTGCATTTTGGTCCATAGGCTGCAAAAGTGCTGTACAATTCGGTGAAAGAAATAGTGTTGTAAATTGTCCATCCTCACTAGTCAGCTCTTCTGTAGACCCATGGTTAGAGGCGTTATCGACGATCAGTAGAGCACGTTCAGGCAAATTAAGGCTTCTCAGATGACTTCTGACTTGACGAATAAAGGAGAAATGAAACCAGTCTAAAAAAATTGCTGTAGTCATCCATGCATTGGCAGATGATTTATATTCTACAGGAAGATTTACGTTTTTAAAAGCCCTTGGATTTTTTGCCTTGCCCACCACTAACAGCTTCAATTTTTGTGAACCATCAGCGTTACAACATACCAGAAAAGTAACACGTTCTTTGCTTATTTTTCGACCCGGTGCGGTTTTCTCCTGAGAACGAACCAGCGTTTTCTCAGGCAACATCTTCCAATACAGCGCAGATTCATCTGCGTTGTATATTTGAGTAGGTCCGAGGTTTAATTCTTTTATCTTCTCTGCGAATGCAGTAAGGAAAGGATCGACGGTACTTTGATCATTTGACAGTTTTTCGCCGCATACTTTTAAAGCACGCAGACCATGTCTTTTTCTGAAGTTAAATATCCAGCCTCTACTAGCTCTAAAATTGTCGTTCCCATAGGTTTCAGTGTAAAGCTGTCTTGCTTTGGCAGATAAAATTTCATAGGAAATTGGGACGTCCCTTGATCGTTGCGTACAAAACCAAGCATACAAACAAGTTTCCATTTCTGGATATTTGGCTTTTCGTAGGGTCTTTCTAGCGCCAGGACCAAAATCACATTTGGCGATAAATCTAGAAGTTAGTTACACAATACATGTCTGAAATGATTTGTAAAATGAATCATACCTTTTAAATTTCTGTTTGTTTTTTTATATCAGAAATTGTTGACGTCCCTACTCCATATTCATTTGCCAACACTTTTCCACTTTGACCACGAGCTAGTCTTTCTAATACATCGGACTTCTGTTTAATTGTTAGTGTAATATGCTTTCGTTTAGATGTCATTTTAATATGTTTGTAGCCACGTAAAAAAGTGTTGATAACCTTATATACCAAACAACAAACAATTTATTGTAATTACTCTTCGGACGCGATGCATTGCAAGCAAATCAAGGACGCATACTATTTATGTGAAGCCTAGAAGTTAAACCCGTCCGAATTTAGGAAGTTCGGGGAATCCCCCAGCACCGATTTAGATTTACATAATGTATAATATGTAATTTGAATGAAACAGTCGCCTAAAACGCAGGTCCGGATTACCGAGTGTCATAAAATCCGGATTATAAAGTACACAATGCAACTGAAATGTCTCTCCGAATTATTGAATAATCCGGTTTAATGATGATTCGGATTATCAAGGTGGCACTGTATTGGAGAAAGGCGCCTACCCTTATTTGGCACGACGGCGCCGAAAATACTTGGCGCGTCCCTGATGAAGCCCTCCTCAACTAGCCTCTGTGAAACCGTCCCGGATACTGGTTTTTGCCAGAAAAAAAGTCCGTGGCGTACATGCTTTGTTTAGAAAAATGTTCAAGTGATAACCCATATGCACGTCCCTACCCAAATAGCATCTATCTGACTTCGAACTAAATCTGACCTGAAGCGACGTCAGACTTTGTGCAAATTTAGGTCGGGTGCTGGTGATACGACCTGTGACGTCGCTTTCCTATTAAAAGCGACGTCGTTGGATCTGAGTCGGTAAATCCAACAATCTGTCGACGTACAAAATAACAACGTACCATTTTTATTAATATCCCAACGTCGTTCCCACGTTGGATTGCACGACGTACATATACTTGAACTAGCCCGACGTCTACCCGTTGTCCGAATCGGATACGTCTCACTGATAATCCCTAAAGTAACGTCCAATTATATTTTGTTGTATTTTATGTTCATATTTATAACCTAATTTACGTATCTCTATTTACGTCCGTAAATACAACCAATTAAGTAGCATTTGCGACCTAATGAACATCATGAACATAACCTAATAAAAACTTTTTGTAAACAAACTTATGCCTAAAAAAACACTAAAAAGGCATTTAGACATTCATCTACATTTTACAGAAAGAGGTCGAGGCTTTTGCAAAATAATAATAGTAGTAGTGATGTCTTGCCTCCACCCATAAATGATTTTTATCCGGAAGAGATGCTGTATTACACTGGTGCATCTTAATTTCATTTTTAAGCTTAGGAAACCAGCAGACCCCATCCTCCTCCCACATGTGAGGTTAGGCTTAAAAAAGTGGCTGCCCATTTTTTTAAGGAGAAGACAAAAACTAAAATATAGTTGTACAAATCCACAAATCACTGATACGCTAAGAGGTTACGTGGCGTACGTTGGAATTATATACGTCATAATACGATTGCCGGTCGTCCGGTTTGATGACTTCGGTCGTGTGAGACGACTAATGTTGGAGACCCGGTCGGAATTGGTATATTGGTAGTTCATATTAAGTCGGACACAGAAATCGGCCATTCTTAACACGTATCCGATTGTCAGCCATTTTAAAATCGTTTTTTGTTTTTAAAATTTATATTCACATTCGATTTCTAGTAGAATAATATTGATAAGGTTGAGTTTGGGGGGAACCACAGTACAGTTTTATGATTAAACCAGCTAGAAAATTAAAAAAATATTTTGCGAGTAACTTTTTTATAGATATTTTTATTTCATAAATCCACCTAATTTTGAAGACGCTCGTTGTTTTCCGGAGTATTTTAATCATATATATCAAAAAAGTGACTTCCGTTGACAAAACTGATGTCTGGATTAATGATTCAGAATTATTATAATATGAAATTAGATAGGCACTTATAGTTATATTCGAGAAGTGATTATGAATCCATTTGTAATTAGGTAGTTTGGTTAGATTTTTATGTATTCTTGGTAGCGAATATGAAACCAAACGTAACGTAAGTGCTTAGCGACGAATTATAAGTAACTAAAATCCAACGTAATATGACGTTGGTAATTGGTAGAATTACATTCCCTATTAGGTCAGATACCGACGTTGAGGCGACCCGAATCTGTATTCCCCATTTAGGTGCAAATAAGGGTCGTCAGGCGGTCGAACCGACGTTGGTACCCGATGTCGGGTTTATTGAACGCGACGTATACCCGACGTTAGATAACGTCCAAATGCTACTTAGGTAGTGAATATGTCGATACTTTTTAAGCTTTAAAATATGTCGCATTTATAATAACTTTTACCCTCAAAATTTCATTCGAAACGCTAAAAGTACTTGGACGAAAATTATAATAAATCGAGAACATATTAAAATTTCAACACCCTGTAGCTACGAAACAAAGCAGAATCGGACCTGTGTTGATATGAAAAATAAATCTAATTTTAACATAAGGAATCTCTCCACGAGAGATGGCACATGTTTTTTGAAACACCCTGTATATCAGTATAAATTACAAACTTGTTTATATCCCTGTATATATTTCTTTTTAAGGATTGTTTCTCGACCGTACCTTTAGTATAAAGAATAAAATCTCAGGTTATATCGGTCTGTTTTCATTCAATGACACTCATTTATTCTTTAAAGCCTCTATATTTCGCTGGATTGCTTTGTTGTAAAGAAAAATGATTCTTGTAACTTAGTACCTCCTGATGATGTTAGTAACCACTAATGAAATATAGAGGCTTTAATGAATAAATGAGAGTCATTTAATGAAAACAGACCGATATAACCTGAGATTTTCTCCTTTATGTATATATTTCTGCACATAACTCGAATTCTTAAAATTTATTACTTATACCCCTGGGCTCTAGGGTCCTCAATTACAAAGTCACTAAATTATATCAAAATCTTAATATTAGTAACTAAACTCTTGACAGAAAAGGGTATAGCATAATTGAGGAGCACACTTTCTAGATGCATTTTATCCATTTTTTTCGAATTTTGGCAAAAAAAAAGAAAAACTGCCACGCTTTTTGCAAGAAACTTACCGAAAAATGAGTTTACTTGAAAAATGGAGAATAACTCATAAAATTTTTCACATGTAGTACACCTACATGTGAAAAATCTGGTTTTGATGATATCTGAAAAAACTGAATTGCTAAAAGTGTTGACTATCTTTAGTTTTCTTTAGACGTGAAATTCCTCGTTATTTTTCTGCTACCACGATCCGTATTCCCCACTACATCGTCCCCAGTCGTAGTTCGATTCATTATTTTAAGTAGTATTATTCAAAAAATAGAAAAATGGCAGCACAAAAAAAACTCTCTATCTGGCAATGACAAACAACAGTATGTCTACAGCATACAAGGGCATAGTTCTGTTTGTTTGTCTACCGCCAATGGACATACAGCACATAGAAAGTATAAGGTATTTTCGTCGTTTAATTCGAATGGGATAAAATGTATTTAACACGTCGTTTCTGGCATCATATTGTCACTCTGTGTATGTAGTTTGCAATGCCACGATTGGTTGAAAATCTTAAAAAATGGAGACAAAATGCATTAACTAAGTCTACTCAATTAAATTTAATAAATCTATATTAAATATAAATATATATTACATCGAAAATACGTGGTTTTATAAAGGCTGTTTAAGCATCATCATCTATTTTCAGGGTCACATTTTTTACATTTTAATATACATACTTATTCTCGGTAATTCAACTATTGTCGAATAAATATTTAAAGATCTATTGAATTTTTTGCTGTTTAGAACGTACAGATTTAATGATATCACCCTATTTGCGGATGCAAAATAGTTTATAATTAATGGAAAACGCAATTAGCATTAGCTATGAGTCTTGTTTTAATTGTTAACACTTCTTTATTGTTGATTTTTTACTTCTTTTGTGAATATTTATCGCTTTACTTAGTTGGATAATAATAGCTATTTTATAATATTCGAATGAACATCAGAACCTCATTGTTTATTAAAATAATCATATAAAATAATTAAATTATAGGTAAGAAATAATTTTTTCCTACAAAATACTTAACAAAAAAATATTTAATCTTAAGAATTCCTGGTACAGGGTGACCCAAACGTCACTCTGTAATACGGGGCTATGTAGAATGTAGGAGGTAGAATGTTTAGTGGAGGGGAGTTAATCACCGCGACCTTATAGATCTATTGTACGTGGCTATTGGGATCACAGAATATACTAACGAAAAAGAAGCCCAAGTTTGGGCCGGGGGAATTGTAAAATACACTTTTTTATTTTAATTATTTTTATTCGCTATTTGCAATTTTATTTTTAAAACATATTATCTGAAACAATCACATATTATGTCTTAAAAATAAAATTATAATCGGAAACAAAAGGAATTAAATAATCTGAAAATCTACAAAGTTTATTGATAAAAAAGTTAGGCTATGCAAATTGATATATTAAGTATAACTTCTTTGGTATGACATTGTTAAACAAACTTTAACAAATCATAACATATCAGATCATAGAACTAAAAAAATACTATTACATAAAAACAGATGATACAATACTTCAAATTAATTTTAACATAATATCAAAACCGAAAAATCAAATTGCAAACACAACCACACTTATCACAACAGAAATTAACACACACTTCCGCGGCAAATGTCCAAGAAAGACTGATTATTCTGATTGGTCCTGGTCCGGTCGTAGCTCACGTCGTATTGTCGGTAAGCAAAATCACTGTCCAAAAATCTTGACGATCAGCGCCATCACCCGTCATAATTGGGAAACTTGCTGGAACCATTTTGAATATTTCACTTACATGGCCCTGATTGGGATCTCGAAGAGATAATCGAAACAAGAACAATTGTTGAAAATTTCTGTTTATTTTTTATCTTTCTTTATTTACAAACTTTTTAAATTAAAATTAAATTTTTTATACTTAGTAACATTTTCTTCTTATCAAAATAACAGTAGGGTTTTTAATATTATTAAATAATTATAGGGCTTTCTACAATCATGACATGCAGCAACGAAACCCATACAGCAACGAAACTTGCAGTGCACCTACCAATAATAATCCTCACCATGCTATATGAAAGCGAAACAAAAAAAATATTAAACAAGTTGCAAAAGAGGCACCTTAGGCAACTGTTAAGAATCAAATGGTACCACCATGTCTCGTATCGGTCCTGGAAAAAGTTAGCTGCGAGAGCGCTGAAGTTATGATTACTAAATCCCGTTTAAGATGGGCTGGTCACGTATGCAGGATGCAAAAAAACCGCCTACCGAAATCTCTTCTTTACGGTGAGTAGACGGTAAGAAGAAACCGGGTGGACAACTCAAAAGGTACAAGGATATTTTCCATGAAAATTTAAAGGGGAGAAGCATATAGAATCAGTGGTAGGGAGCAGCGCACAATAGAACGCAGTGGAGAAGATATGTAAACTTAGACAACCAAAAAGTAAAGGAACAACAAAGTAATGAGCTTTTTGAATGTCCGAAGTTTGGAAGAGAGATAACATCACATATCGGACTTTTCATTTACAGAAAAACTCATGAAAAAAAACGCTTGCGTAACCCATCTTCTGATGCGTGTCAAATAAACGGGTAATAGCAGTATTAGTAGTATATAAGCTCAGTAGTTTTAGGATTTAGATTAATTTATCTTCCTAGTGGTTAGTGATGCCTCTGACCGAAACTAATGTGAAAAGAAATAGATGGGTTTCCAAAACTCTTTTAGTATTAAACTTTATATCACTGTCTCGTACAAAATAATGTGCCACTTAGCTCAAAACTGTCATGGGTAAAGTCCGGCTAGTATTCCAGTATTCAAATACCGGGCATCTGAATATAACCACATATATTGTTGTTTCCTACTGAGTTACTGCAAAGATTCGCTAAACTGTTTGCATTGATCCCAGTACTTCTTGCAGATATTGAGGCTAATTGTGTGATTGTGTCTTAGATTTTATCTATCATTGCGGCGACAAGTAATATTTTAGAAGAGACTAGGCCTAGACTTGGCTTAATCTTATAGCCGATATTACCCGAATATGCCTGCAGTAAAGCACTTGATGATATTTCGATGCACACTCAGTATTTTGAACCTTCACGGGGTTGAAAATGACTGCCTTCTCTCTGTAATTGATTCTGATAATTTTTGCTGCTAGATTTTCTCTCGGGTTTTACCTCTAGTTAACATTGAATTCCTGACCTGAAACTTCACCTGTATAGTAAAAAGCACATATATACCTGAGTCGAGAAGGATAACCTTGGGATGGGCAGCTTGCGGACAGATGAAAGGTATATTCAAGGTTAAAACAAGACTTTAAAACAAAAAGCATTTAGTCATTGTGTATTCGCAGTTCTGGCTTACGGTGCAAAGATGTGACCAGAAAATGTCACTCACTAGATGTAGAGATGGAAGAAAGTCTAAGAAACTCGCTCAACAGAGTCCGAAAGCCGTTAAAATTAACCGAGGAAGATCCATCCCTACCCGATGAACAGACGAGTTGAAAAGGATCGCAATAAATTGGATTCTTCTTCTTCGTCGTCTCTTCATGTCTGAAGAATCGTGACATTATGGTTATGTGCAGTTGGTGATTTTGATCTTCCATCGTTGGCGATCTTCCGCCTCTCGGAGATTTGATTGAAATGGCTGACCTGTAATATTTGCTATTTGGTCAAGCCATCTCGATGGTGATCGTCCTCTGCGTCTTCGACCTTCTACTTTGCCTTGTACTATGATTTTTTCAAGGTTGTCTTCACCTCTGCGAGTGATATGACCGAAGTATTGCAGGATGCGTCTACGGCAGATGATGGATAATCGATCTGTGATGCCGAGTTCATTAAGAATTGACTGGTTCGTTCTTCGAGCTGTCCATGGGATACGGAGCATTCTCCTCCAGCACCACATCTCAAATGCATCTATATGGTGTCTATCAGCGCTCTTGGCGGTCCATGACTCAGACCCGTATAGGAATATGGAGAACACCAAAGATCGAACAAGGATTTTTTTGGTGTTTTTAGTAATGCTCCTACCAGTCCATATTTTTCTTAGGCTCATCATAGCCGTCCGTGCCATAGCTATACGCCTTCTTATCTCTGCTTCGCAGCCCCCATTATTTGTTATAAAAGACCCTAAGTATATAAATTGATCTACTCTTTCTATATTAGGGAGGAGGTTGTGTAATCGAACTGCACCACTTCTATCAATCAGCATAAGTTTGGTTTTATCAATGTTTATTTCTAGACCAAGATTATTGCTTTCGATGGTAACTCTTTCCAGCAACCGGGCCATTTCTTCCTCACTTTTCGCTATCAGGGTAGTATCGTCCGCGTACCTGAGGTTGTTTAGGATTTCACCGTTGACTAGGATTCGTCCTTCCTCGCCCTCCAAAGCACGTCTCATGATGTATTCACCATAGGCATTAAACAACCTGGGTGACAGTATACAGCTCTGGCGTACCCCTTTTCTAGGTTTGAAAGGTTCCGACGTTTTGTTATCTAGGTTGACAATTGCCGTATTATTATCATATAAATTGTTAATAAGAGCCACTAGATGATTCGGAACTCCCATTTCGCTCAGAACCCTCCATAGGCTTTTCCACCTCACACAATCGAAAGCCTTCTTGTAGTCTATAAAACACAAGAACATAGGCGAATTAAATTCTCGGAAATTGGATTAAAACTGCCTAAAACAGAGAGAACTTTTAGAGGAGACCTATGTCCAACAATGGGAAGAAAGTCTGTTTGATTATAACGATGATGAGTTTCACTTGTCAGATACCTACTGGATATATTTACCCATAGTCTACTTATCCTGAATGCTACAGCTTCCTGAGTATATTCCACAACTGTCCAATCTGTCGTTTTAAACGTTTCTGGGAAAATATTAATTATATTTTTAATTACAGTTTAATTTCCACTGAGGTTTTTTCCTGAGGATAAATCTTGTTGAAGTAAAGATGTTTTGTGACAACTGTGTTAAAACATTCTAGAATATTGTAAGACTATAGTTAGATTTAGTGGCTTTTTGACTTCAGAGTATAGTACTAGCATGCATAGTACTCGTACACCTACACATATAATAATACATTCAGTAAAATTTATTTGATATCAATTAAACGTTTAATTACGTAATCGAAGGCGCGATTTTTAAATTCATTGTTGCCCACTGCCAACCATGGACATATTCGGCGCCGGGCTGACTAACTCGACTTTAAATTTCGTTCTGGAGATTCAGGTGGTAGCTCTGCTGTAAAAAACATCAAGTGGCTGAGTCCTGACATTGTCATTCGTTTTGACACTTTAGTTTTGTATTATGAGTTTATGGTTTAAACAAATAGTGTTGTGATATCAAAGTAAAACCTCTGAAGGCGGGTAAGGGGACAAATAACTCACAATCCTTAAGATGTTTATTTAAATTATAATGCTTCAAAAAAAGCAGGGGGCGACATGTTTCGGGACTTAAACAATTCCCATCATTAGGCCCAGAAAGCTAAAGCAATTATAATCAGAATAATAGAAAATTCCAATAGTCAAACAGAGGTCAAAATTATAAAATACGATCACAAAAGAAATTAAAAAGTTAAAAGGTTATATCTATCACAATAATTGTTCAATCACAGATAACAATATGGTAAGCTAAATTTGAAAATTAAAACAACTAGACTAAAATCATAAGGTGAGGGGAGCCGTATAATCCACTATAATTAGATAAATTGACAGAAAAAACAAACAAGGCAATAATCAAATCATACCTAAATGCACAATTCAAAGAAATTTACTTAAACATTACTTAAATGTATTTTGAGGGATATTTTTTTTATTTTTTGTATTAGTAATATAAGTTAAGAATTATGATTATTTCAATTTGTATATGTAGATATTTAATTTTGTAGGATAAATTTTTTTGTTATCTTAGTTAGAAACAAGTTAAGAATTATGTTTATCTTATTAATTTGTATATGTAGAACTTTAATTTATATTTCAAATCTCTTCTTTATCACGTGACTAAAAGTTTATTTGGTATGAACTGTGTGTCCACTAATTAATTAACCACCGAAAGGGCATACCTATAAGTGACTCAAAATATTTTTTGGTAGAAATAATTTCGAAATTATAAATTAAATTATTAGCTAAAATTAACTATGCATATTTATAATATCAGAAGGGAAAATGAATAGGGCGTTCCATGTCATAAAATATAATAATAAATATTTAATTCTCTCTTCTTAAAAACGATCAAAGCTATTACGCAACTCAGTTTCCTTGTATATGTCTCTTTTTTATGTGCCAGTGGGTAACAATAAAAGCAACTGAAAAAATCGGAATTCAAAGAACCGCTAATGATGCGCTACACATAGCGTTAAAAATGTTTAACACAAAACAACCCACAGATGAAAAAGATGAAAGAAAACGTAAAAAACGGAATACAAAGGACGCTTAACAGTGTACTTCGATGGACTTAACCTTGGTCTAATTATGTTGTATTAGGTAACGTAATGTGGATTTTTTAGTTTTGTTATATCAAACGGTATAGGAAATAGCAAGCTTAAATTACTAGTCGTAGTGGCCACTTTTAATAGCATTGAACAAACTATTAATATACGTAACACTGGTCTACAGTAATTTTGATGTTTGAAAGCTGTTTGCTAATTTATATATTTTTAAATAAATGTCGTTATTTTGTAGACAAAGGTAAAGTAAACAAACAAAAGAGAATACAAAACAAGTATACAAATTACATTGTCAGTCTTATTGTTAAAAATAAACATTTATAAATGTTTACAATGTCAAAGAATAAAAAAATAAAAATAAGATTCAAAAATATTTACTATATTTATAGAAAATATAGTAACAGCAAATATTAGACCAGTGTTTACAAGATCAAATTCGATCATCAAAATATGTCATTTACGGCGTAGAAAGCCCTATCTAGTAAATAAGATTTCAATGGTTTGGGAAATGAAGAAAATGCTGTTATGGATTTGATTTCAAATGGCAGGTGATTGTGCATTTTTTTCGAGTTGTATAATATTGAACTTTTAACCAACTCTGAGAGTGGGGTAGGTAGATAAAGATCTTGCTCCGGCGTTTCTGATTGGATAAGTGTGAGATGGCCTTTCTTGAGAAGCTGATACATGCTTACGTATTAGGCAAACGGATTCAAATATAAATAAGGAAGGAAGGGTTAATATTTTTAATTTTTAAAAAAGTCCTGGCAATGAGTTCTGCTGTTTAGTCCCAGTGAATATCGAACAGCTCTCTTCTGGAGCTTGAAAATGCGGTCAAATTGAGTCGCAGTTGGCAGATATGCCCTTCCATAAAAAAAATCATAAAAGCTCCTTAGAAACAAATCTTAATGCAAAACAGGCAGAGCTTAATTTTTTCAACAAAACATCGATATGCATGTCCCTGCGGTGCTGTTAAGTACAAAAGGCTGCAGCGAGTATTTATACGACAAAGCTTTAGTTTTAGAAATGTTGAGACTCAGGAGGTTCGAATCGCACCAAGATTTATTGGTGATTAAGTAATTTGATATAAGTGCCGTGATAAAGTGCCGTGACGTCATTGTTGCTCCAAGTGAAGCTAGTGTCGTCCGCTAAAAGACATATTTTACCACTGATGTTTATGTTAGCCCTTATTTATATATTAAAATTATTATTTATACTTAGTTTTGGGTGCCCTTATTTCAAAAAGCGCCATATTTTTGCTCTATCGCGTCATCTTTTTTATAGCGCTCTATAATCTTACAAATGTTATTTTATTAATATACGTACATACCTATGACATGAATAAGTTTGTTCCATGTTAGGCATGATTTTTAAATGAACTGATTTTTATGAAATTAAATGTGATTTGACAACACTGGATAATATTAGATACATGGCACATTTAAAGGAAACGTATGAAAATTTAGAACTTCTTTTAAAGAAAATAAACTACAAAGAACATCAGTAGATGCTTTGTGGTGACCTGAAAGTGCTGTGCTTGCTACTAGGACAACAGGGGGGTTATACAAAATTTCCATGCTTTATTTGTGAGTGGTAGATATAGTCGGGCAAGAGATAGACATTGGACTCAACTAGAATGGCTCTCTAGAACACGCCTTACACCTGGTGAAAAAAATATGAGATATGAAATTAGTTTCCAAAAATAAAATAATATACTGGGTGTTCTATTTAAAACAACAAAGATGCTATACAACTTTTCAAATGATCCGGCAACAATATAACGCTGATAATAATAATAATACATCAGGCACCTTTATGTAAAAATTCCAATATTCAGGAAAATCATTTCACCGGTTCTCCATAAACGTCTAACGTACCCATCGTCGTGAATCACGTGAATCACCCTATATAAAATCTCCCACAACAATATATCTTAATTACATATATCAAGAGAATCTGAATCTAGAGTACAAAACAAACCATTACTAACCAGTTTCTTATACGATTGAATGAAAACAATTGACATCCGCATAGAAAACAATTAATTAAATCATTTTCCACAGTCGTAGAACTAGAAACAAAACTGAAATTACTTATAATAACCTATATTTCGACTCAAGGTCCGTCAAAAATGTCTAATCTTTGGCCTGTTTATTCCCATCGGCATCAAACCATCGAGACGATGTTTTATTATTCTAGTTAATACGTTAAATTAGTCCAAGGTCGAGATTATTCCTAATGGACAATTAAACGCATATCCTGTATTTTGTTTTTCCGCGATGATACACCTTCTAGCGCAAATATCTGACGGTTTTCTTTTAACGTTTCAGAGGAAGCAATCATTTAATTAATTTAGTTTACACCATTCCATAATAACCACGAATTAAAAAATAGAGAATAAAAAATTAAGATTAAAAAAAGAAAAAACAGAAAAATTATAACAATTGTTAAATAATTTTGTACTAGGTAATTGCTACAGAAAAAAAAAGATGTAGAAAAAAAAACAAAAATTAAAAGAAAAACACGAAACAACATAAAATACAAAAATAAAAAAATTCTTAAAGGTTGCAATAAAAATGACAAAATATTCACAGGAGACTGCCAATGTCCAGAATGTTCAGAAAAATTCCCTATATGATAAATAAATAATAATAAAATTAAACTTCTGGTATTTTCCAAAACACCTAAATAGGCTACCCTCAGAATTAACAACAAGGTGGTAGAACAAGTATTGTTTATAAAATATCTAGGAGCCCTCGTTGACAACGCTTGCAACCCCAAAATTGAAACTTAGGTGAAGGTCGAACCAGCCAGACGTACTTTAGCTTGCATGAAAACCCTTCTCTCCAGCCGAGATCTAATCCTCAAACTGCGCATACGTATGCTGCGTTGTTACATATTTCCAATATTTCTTAACGGCCTTGTGAGTTGGACAGTCTACCAGACATTGGAAACCGCATTAACGCTTTTGGGATATACTAGTATCGTCGTATGGCTGTGTGTATCCTGGATGGACATAGTATCAAATGAGGAGGTGCTCAGGCGGATGTGCAAAGGTAAAGTTTAACTGTTGATGAGCTCTATCAACAGTTAAGGAAGTGAAGTTAGAGTACGTCGGTTACATCATGAGTGGTTGGAAATGATGAGGGCAGGAGATCAATGATGGGAAGAAGGCAAATCTCCTGAGTTAAGGATCTGCGTCGTTGGCTCGGAAGAACATCCATCTATTGAAATTTTCAGAAGTGCAGTTTCACGCACCATCATAGTTAGTTGGATCGCCAACCTCCGAAGGGAGACGGCGACCTAAGAAGAAGAAGAATAAAATAACTTAGAAATGACGATCGAGGATATTTCTTATACAGGGTGTCCCAGAAATGAGTGCAAATATTTTAAGGGGTGGTAGATCTGGCCAAAAGAAACATATCTTTCCTTTACCATTTTTAAAATAAATTGAAAATAACCGAGTTATTTAACTTTGAAAGTTTTAAAAATAAATTGCGACATATTGAGAGCCGCCGGGGGAAATCGGCAATTTCTAGGATCTCGCCTTCTTCGACGCCCGCTGTTGCCGCGACTAGAAAGACTTAAAAACTACTTGCAAAATTCCATAACACTAAGTGGATGATCGCCAGTAGCCATACTTCCCCCATTTCCCAAATTAAATTAAAAGAAAAAAAAACTTACCAAACATTAAAAAAGGATATCCCGATAGAACATCGATATAATTGCAAAGCTTTCTTTTTTTGCATTTTATCACTCCTAAAACGGCCCTTAACACTACACTTAACTTCACTACAATTCTTAACAACACTTGAACTTTGATGCCACCTGAGGATCCAAACTTCCAAAATCCCTCAAATGCTGAACTATACTCACAGCTCACAGAGCTTACACTTGATAACGGTAAGTGATCCTTCTGACCGAAATGTTGGGTTAATCAAAATAAATAAAGACAATGGAAGTCCGAAATTCTTTTACTTTCAATATACTCACAAAGGTTCGAGCATTCGTGATCTGTCTATTCGAATACTCTTCGGAATAAAGCCTCATAGCTTCCGCAGACTCTTCACCTTCCAGGAGGAAGTATGCAAAATTCACACTTTAGGTAGAGTTTAGAAGCATATCTACCTTCTTCGGATTTGTATAGGCCATCGCGATTTACCGATACCGATACCGATTACCGACACAAAAATATGCACTAACGAACATTTTAAACACAATCTCCGATAACTTTCTGGAGTTTTGAAAACTCGATACTATTAGAACAATTTCTGATAGTCGAACGTGCTGATCATCTTATTTATTAACCAAAATTAAACTGAAGTCAATTAACCAGCGACATCTATAGAATAACGGATTAAGCTTTTTTGTGAACAGACAATCGGCACTGTGGCGCGCAAGGCAAGTCGTATTATACGGGAGCGGTAGAGCGTCCTACTGCTCTTAACGGTATTTACGAGTTTACGAGGTATCGGGGGTTCCCAAAATCATTTAAAGAATGTAAACAAACCAAAATCAACGTATGTTGTACGTGTATTCGTGTATCGTACGTGTATCGCGTAAAGTTTTGGCACTTTTGGTGTAAAATCATTAATTTTCTTTTGTGGGAGAGTTCAGTAGAGGTTTTAAGTAGTTATTAAAGCAAGTTTTTTAACACTTTTTGTTGTATTTGTGAATTTAGTGTTTAATTATTATGTGAAACATTTTAAATAATATTTTGCAAGGGATAAATTTGTGATGTTCAGATTATTAGATATTTGGGGTGTATGTGTAATAGTATATGTTGGATGAAAATACTAATCAATTTTCATCAAAAGGGTAAGCTCTAACTTAATATTTAAATATTGAAACGATTGAAAAAAATTCCTAATATGGCGAAAAAAGAAGCTCTTATAATTTATTTTTTCAGCCTACTCAACTGTAAAAAGTACTTAAAACATTGCGCATTTTCCTAAAATTAGTATTAGCAATGTCCACTAATATGAATAAATTTAGTTTTCGTATTTTTCTATAGAAACTCTTCTTATGGCGGGTTTATACAACATAATCGTAATCATAATCACAATCATAAAAGTCATATCATCGCAGTAATAACATCGCAGTCGTAATCATAAGCATAATTTAAGAACCTTGAAGTTCGTTAATTTTAACTTTTTTGATTGTGATTACGACAAAAATCGGTTAGGGGGCATTATTTTTTTTTCATTTTTATGTTTAATAATTATGATAATTTTCGTGTTTAAAAAACCTGAGTAATAAAATTTAAACAAAAATACACTTCTAAAATGATTATAAAATAGAAAAATATGAAAATTAGGTTACTTTATCAGCTGTACTTACATTCCAAGTTATGCGACTATGTTGTATAAACGCATATTAAAATTTGGTTGTGACTGTGCTTATGCTTAATAGAAAAATTATGAGTATGATTACCACGCTGTTGCACCCCATTAAAATTATTACTGTGAATTTATAAACATTTAGAATGTGGGTATGGTAGGAAGTGGCAACATTGCATTCTCTCCAAGATTCTCTCTATGCACGGTAAACGAATTTCCGGAGAGTGAACAGTGGCACTCAAAAGTTTTTCAAAATTTTCCGGAAAATGTCAAGAAAAATATAAAATTTTCAACATTTTTTTTTGGGGTTGAACTATACTACCAGTTAAAATATTTGCACTCATTTCTGGAACACCCTGTATAAAATGGTAAAATGCATATGGCTGAATACATGTTCCAAATTTGAACAATTTTGTTTATTCGACAAGCCGATTTTAGCTAATTTAAGAAAATCTCTATTTTTTGTTAAATTAAAACTGAACAGGTTACAATGCAAAACCAGACAAATATCATACATACCTTAAGTTATCAATCTATGATTTTACCATTGTCAAATGTAATTTGTTGTACTATCTACACAACTGCGTTATAGTTAACTTAGGTAATTGTTCTCGAAATCTTCCCGAAAATTTTCCCTAAAAAATTCCCGAAAATTTTTGTAGTTTTAAACTTGTTCGAATGAGGCAAAAGCCTAGCGTATAGAAAATACAATTTGACATTTGCAACATCATAAGTTGACAACTTAAGGTATCTTGGTTTTGCATTGTTATCTGTTTAGTTTTATTTTAAAAATATATGCAGTTATTCGTAAATTATTCAAAATCGGTTGGTTTAAAATTGTTCCAATTTGACATGTGTATTCAGCATACGCAGACCTTTAAAAAACTATTAACGATTTCAATGTAAGTCGACAGGAGAGCTAGTACTTGGAGAGTTCAATATATATGCATGCTATTTCCTATGTTTCCAACGACGATGCACCACCCGGTATAGTCAATTTTTATTTAATTACTTTATTTTACTAATTAGTACTTCTTCTCTTTTAACCTGTAAACTGACAATATTTACATAAAACATTAGACAAAAAATTTCACCTTGACAATTTACAGATAGTACCCTAATAATTAATTCAAATAAGGTGTAAATTGAAGAAACTTTTATTGCGTATAACTGGCATTTACAAGATCTTTTAATTAGTATTGAACCTAAATTTATTTAATTAGGTCACCTAAAAACCACTGAAAAATACCGAGTCGTAATTAAAAAGTAAATATTGGTAGAAGCGAAAGAATTAAGAACACAGCATTGAAAAATATTTAAATTATTAATGCACTTAAAGTGAATTGTTTTAATTATTATTTCATGTTTTCTTTGAATAAACTAGCGAGTCAATTAGCAGTGCAGGCACATACATAAATACTTTATGACGTTATACTCATATTCATGTATATACAAAGTGTTTTAAAAATAAAAATTATAGAGATGAAATTAAAATAAATATTGTTCAGTCAATGATGCATATATTTTCAGAAAAGTAGTAACTCTGAACTAAAAATATAATCGATGATTGTATGCAATTTTCAAACTGTCATATTTCGACTTGCATTCAAAATAATTTCAGAGTGTAATATTGTCACAAGATGTTACACACTCGTCTTCAACTCAGCTCAATCTAAGATCTAATCTAAGAACGTATTCTTTTCGTTATACATATAGGGTGGTCCGAATTGTATTCCAAAAACTTCGGCAGCATATTCTGCGAATAAAAATAAGTAAAAAGTTCGTATAATATGTCCTAAAATTTTAGTTTCGGAGATACAAAAACATACGGGTATAAAGTTTTTAAGATACGGGTATAAAAGTTTCATTTTTATTTCGATTTTTTCCAAATAATTGCTGAAGTAACGTCAATATTTGGATGAAAATTGGTGTCTGGCAGTTTTTTGACATAGGAAATTTGATTTTGATGTCAATATGCTTCTTATTTATAGGGGGCGCCACCTATATATGATTTAACTGTTTTGAATAGTAATAACTTTTGGTCCGTACCTGTATAAAGCTACTGAAAAAATATACATTTCTGTGATATTTTACGTAAAAAATGTCTCTAGATAAAAATCGCTACGAGCAACCGTTCTCAAGATGTAAGTAAAATGTTGAGTATAGTTATTTGACTGAAATGATAAATTTGGGAACTTTTTATTTTTTTAAATTAAAATAAATTTTTCTTCGAAAAAATGATGAGAAAACAGTTTCTGTTAAACTTTTGACATAAAAACATTTCAAATTTAGGATTTCAGTCTAACAACTATTTATAGTTAACATGTTTAATATGTCAATGATGACCAGGTATTGATAATTTTATTTCCAACTATCTCGAGAATCATTACTCGGAGCGATTTTTGCCAAGGGACCCTTTTGGCACGCAAACGTCGTAAATATATTTTTTTACTCAGTAGTTTATATATAGGAACGAACAAACAGTTATTACTCTTCCAACCAGTATGTAGGTGGTTCCCTCTATAAGCAGAAGACAAATTAATATGAAAATCAAATTTCTCATGTCAAAAAACTCCCAGACACTTATTTTCATCCAAATATTGACGTTACTTCAGATATTATTGAGAAAAAATCGAAATAAAAATAAAACTTCTACACCCTGTATTTTCGAAACTAAGCATTTTAGGACATATATTTACACGAACTTTTTTACTTATTTTTATGTGCAGAATATGTTGCCGAAGTTTCCGGAATACAGTTCGGACCACCCTGTATACAAAGCATACACTGTCTTAAAATGAAATAAGTTGCTTTGAAGGAAACAAGTTTCTTAAATTTATTTTTCTGCGAGTATGCCTGTGCCCCTATCTGTTTCTCCAGTGGACATTCTGCTTTTCCCTGATCCAGAGTTTTCCAGCACTAAGCGGGACTCTGTACTTTACAGGATGAAGGATGACTGTGTTTTAAAAAAATACAAATTTATTTGGGTCCGTTCAGCGGGATATGCTGTACACTTTGCTTCCGCACATTTGTTTCCGTCTTTCGTCTTTATTCTCCACCCATCCACTCTTATCCTTCTCAAGTTCTCTTCAACATCCTTTTCCCATCTGGTTCTCGGTCTTCCCTCCTTCTCTTTCCACCTGTTTCACGTTTCATTATCATACTAGGAATTCTTGATTCAGCCATTCTTTCAATGTGTCCCAGCCATCTTGGTCTTTGTGCTCTTGCTACTCCCGTTATACTCGGTCCCGATATAGTTGCTTTAATTCTTCATTTCTTCTTCTGGTCCTCCAAAAATCTTCCTCAGTATTTTTCTTACCAAATTCTTTAGCTTCGAACTTTCCGTTGCATTGACGTCCACGTTTCACATGCATACAGCACTATTGGTCGTATCATTGTTTGGTACATTCTGATTTTTAAAATTCTAGAGATGTTCTTACTCTTAATAATTTTCTGTACTGCGCTAACACATCTATTTCCTGCCATTATTCTAGCCACAATTTCTTGAGTTACATTGGTTTCCTTAGAAATACGTCTCCTAGATATGGATCTACTTCCTCAAACTTGTATCGTTTCCCTCTCTCCGAATCTATTTGTAGACATCTTCCCTTCTCAAAATCCCTATCTGACCACTCCATAAATTTCGTTTTCTTCTCTTTAATCACTAAGCCTACTTTTTGCGCTTGATCTTAAAGTCTTTTGGTCACCGATATCCGGTCTTTTCGATCTCTTGCTAAGATAACTAAATCATCTGCAAAGGCTAAGCATTGTTGTCTTTTTGTATACAGAAGGCCATCTCTGTTGATTCTCGCATCTTTTATAACTTTTTCTAATACTACACCAACTAAATCTAAATAGAATGTCAAAAATGGACATTTTTTAACAGCGCGTGTTGGGAATAGATATTGGGAAATCTAAAAAAAGAAATATTGATAAGGTTTTAAACTTTATTTTACGGCCTGTATCTCCGAAACTAAGCATTTTCGGATATACGTTTATTTGAACTTTTTTACTTATTTTTATTTGCGGAATATGATGCCAAATTTTCCGGAATAAAGTTCGGACCACCCTGTATATTAGAAAGAAAATCGACGCTCCGGACTGCCATTACTTACATTCTTTTCTTCGATTTTTTAGTTAAGGATCAGCCGGAGAGACTCATATCGAGGTCCTCTGGTTATATGGCCGATGTATGCAAGTTTTCGTCACCTGATAATACTGAGAAGTAGTCTGTCGTGCTCCATTCTCCGAGGAACTTCTTTATTTCCGGTTCTGGTGATCCAAGATATTATTTTAAGCATTCTCCTGTTTGTCCACATTTCAAGTGCTTTTATTTTATTTATCGTTTCTTTATTAAGTGTCCACGTCTCACATCCATCCAAAAGAATCGACCACACATAACACTTTGTAAACTTCTCATTTTGATGTTTAGTGAACTCTTTGAGAGCAGCGACTTGAACTTCTTGCTTGTTCTACGCGACATCTGATTTCCTATGAAGTTTAAACATGTCGTTCCAAAATGGTATTTTTCCAAAATGTCTTAAGACGGCAATAATCATTCCTCTGCATAAAGGAGGAGACAAAGATGAAGCTTCTAACTATCGCCCAATTGCACTCCTTCCAACGCTATCTAAGATCATAGAAAGGTTGGTTAAAAGAAGGCTGGTATCTTTTCTGTTTAAGTACAAAATACTTAGCGAATATCAATTTGGATTTCTAGGCAACAAGTCCACAAATGACGCTATGTTTTCCCCCCTTAATAAAGTTTACTCCAGCCTAAACAACCATCATTCTACAGCAACAATTTTCTGTGATTTTTCTAAGGCGTTCGATTGTGTAAATCATAAGATCCTAATTAATAAACTGCAGCACTATGGGTTCAGGGGATCATCTCTCGAATGGTTTAAGTCGTTTCTGAGCAACAGAAGTCAACTTGTGAGGGTGGATACCACGTTCTCTTCTAACAAGCCAAAGAATGTGGAGTACCACAAGGCTCAGTACTAGGCCCTATTTTGTTTCTTCTTTTTATTAACGACATTGCTAACATAAACATCAGTGGCAAAATATGTCTTTTTGTGGACGAAACTAGCTTCTCTTGGAGCAACAAGGACATCACGGCACTTCATAGGATTATATCAAATGACTTATTCGCCATTAAATCTTGGTGCGATTCGAACCTCCTCGAGTCTCAACATTTCTAAAACTAAAGCTTTGTCGTATAAAAACTCGTTGCAGCCTTTTGTACTTAACACCACCACCATTGACGTCGTAAAATCTGTAAAATTCTTAGGGCTTGTTGTGGACAATTCTCTGAAATGGGACATACATATCGAAGCTTTGTCGAAAAAATTGAGCTCTGCCTGTTGTGCATTAAGGTCTGTTTCTAAGGAGCTTAACTTGTCAGTGGCTAGAACTGTTTATTATGCACTTTTTGAGTCGCACCTCAGGTATGCCCTTCCATTCTGGGGTACGTGTTGTGCGACTCAATTTGACCGTATTTTCAAGCTCCAGAAGAGAGCTGTTCGATATTCACTGGGACTAAACAGCAGAACTCATTGCCGGGATTTTTTTAAAGAATTAAAAATATTGACTCTTCCTTCCTTATTTATATTTGAATCCGTTTGCCTAATAAGCTAAGCTTCTCAAGAAAGGCCATCTCACACTTATCCTCTCAGGAACGCGGTGCAAGATCTTTATCTACCTACCCCACGCTCAGAGTTAGTTAAAAGTTTAATATTATACAACTCGAAAAAAATGCCACTTGCCTGCCATTTGAAATCAAATCCATAACATCATTTTTTTCATTTCGCAGAGCATTGAACTCTTATTTACTAGACAAGGCTTTCTACGCCGTAAATGAATTATATTTTGAAAATCGAATTTGATCTTGTAAACACTGGTCTAATGTTTGCTATTGCTATATTTACTAATGATATCGAAATGAATTTATTTAGAGGTCATTGATATTTTACTATAAACTAGCTAAATATTTTTGAATATTATTTTTATTTTTTTGTTCTTTGACATTATAAACATTTATAAATGTTTATTTTAACAATAAGACTGACAATATTATTTGTATAATGTTTTGTATTATCTTTTGTTTGTTTGTTTGTGTACCTTGTTTTTTTACTTTGTTTGTTAGTTTACCTTTGTCTACAAATTGAAATATTTTTTGACAATAAAGGTATTTATTTATCGATATGTTGGTTAATCCAACAGCCTAGGTATTTAAACTTCGTCACTCTCTCCAACGTTTTTCATTCAAAAATAATGAGGTCTCGCCGACATCTACTTTACTCACAACCATATATTTAGTTTTATTTATATTAATAGATAGCCCCTAATTCTGTCAAAGACAGGCCACAATCTCATAAATGCAAGTAAAGAATTCCATATATCGTACAAAGATACCATAAAATACTTTTGATAGTTGAAAGTAATTGCGAAAGAAAAGCACATACACATTTTATTTATTTTCGAATAAATATCGTTATTATACGTTTGAAAGTAACAAAGAAGAGGGTTTCAATACGCTCTAACCTTGGAGTATCTTCACTTCAACTTTTTGCATTTTAATATTATATTATTAGTTTACATTATGTTAGTCCACCTACAATTCCATGCCTGATGTGATGCAATTGGCCGATGTGTGGCTTGGAGTGGGCTCAGGACGTATTGCACGACTGATTTAATTCTAGAATTTATAATATTGTCATGTGAAGAATATCATCAATATATTTAAATACAGTGTGAAAACCTTAGATTTTATTTCAGTATACTGGGCGCGTCTCAAAAGTGGGTAACTTTTTATTTTTTCAGATAAAAAAAACGAGATTTGGTATGTTAGTTATGACATAAATTAGAATTGATTGACGTATTCAATTATTGTTCTCGGTCACTTCCTGTTTCACCAGAAATGACTACAACTTTTGATTTTTAAATGACACCCTCGGTATTTTTTTTTACTTTATTCGATAGAAAATGATATTCTGAACAAAGTGACATATCATATGTCAACTTTTTCAACAATTTCGCTAAATTCAAATTGTAACCTGCTGTTCATAACGACAATTTGACTCGAAATAGCAAGTGTGTGGTATCAAATTATTCGCAAAAAAGTGCCTTTTCCAAATATGCTAATGGGTCACCCTTGTTCTATTTGAAAAAAATTGAGATATGATTAAAAATACGATTTGGGCATCTTTTTACCGGTCAGGACAAGACACGAAAAACGTGATCAAATTTATTTTTCTAAGGCTCCTTGATTAAAAATTAGTGTTTTTAATACAGCTATTGCACTCTCTAAATTGAAGTTTAAAATACATTTTTTTCAATCGAAAATGGTAAAAATTTACATATGATATGTCATTCTATTCAGAGTATCATTTTCTATCGAATAAAGTAGAAATATACCGAAGGTGCCATTTAAAAATAAAAAGTTCTAGTCATTTCCGGTGAAACAGGAAATAACTGGAAATAATTGAATACATCAATCAATCCAAAATGTCGTATACTAACATACAAATCTTGTTTTTGTATCTGAAATAATAAAAATAGCCACTATTTTGGGCGCCACTTTTGACACAAAGGTGAGACGCTTTTGACACGCACCCGGTATAGCTTTTATTGTGACTAACTAAAAGCAGAAATAAGTAGTAGTGGGAACTATCGAATGAATACTATCGAAACATTCGATAGTTGCAATTCATTCGAATAATTCGATACCTAGTAAAAAAACATTCGTTGAAAACTATTCGAATAAAAATTATCGAATAGATGCGTCATCTGCCTTGAAATATTGTATTCTAGTAATTCGGCAGCAAAAACCATTCATTTATAAAATTCATTCATTTATGAAATTCATTTATTCGTCAGGATCGATTATAATAAAATATTAACTGGATTTTAGTTGTCGCCCGGCGACGTAGGTTCTTTCCGAGAAACCCGACAGCGGTCGGTGGCAATGCTAGAAAGAAGCCGGCATCTTTGATTTTTTGCGGAGTCATATAAAGATAAGGACACATTATTTTTTTATTGAGGTGCTAGTATTTACACAGAAAATACATTATGAAGGGCGCTGTTGCCATATATTGGTATTAGTTGATATTAGCAAAGAATATTATTGTTTGGCTTTAGTTAGTTACGGATAGTATGTCTATATATTTTGCATTTTTTTTATTAATATTCTGTTGTTAGGTTAGGTTAGATAATAAAATATTTCGGATGTAGGAAAATGATTTTTAATGTTTTTAATAAAGACTGGTTTAATAAAAATAATAATAACAGTAATAATTTGTTATACCTATTAACAACAAAATTTAAAATAATTTAATATAAACATTTTTTTACGTAGTAGCAAAATATAAACAACAAATTAGAAGTCAAAATTATTTATATTAGATCCTATTTAAAAATAATATAGTCTCTAAATTTTTTGGCATCGTTGGTTTATTAAATAATAATAATTACAGAGCTAATTTGTTATATTAACAACAAACTTTAAAATCATGAAATATAAACATTTATTAATTTTCTAAGCATGCAGTGTAATGGAAGGAAAATATAAATGAAAAATTAGAAATCAAAATTATTTATATTGGGTACTTTACATTATTATTAAAAAATAATATTTACTTTTACTGGCATTTACATTAAAAAATAAATGAAATATTTCTTCGCAAAAAACTACATGTAAGAGAATTAGCATAAACAAAATACAAACATCGTTAACTTTTTTTTTAAATTGGCACGTGTAAAACTTCAAGTTCATCTCATTTCTCTTAAAAATTGCTACTTCTCAAAATTTCCCATTAAAAAATAGACCATAAATACCATATAAAATAAAATAATTGAAAGATCGAGCTACAGAAAATCACACAAATTTTCGGAAAAATTTGACACCTGCACACGCACACAATCGTCAATTAAAAAAACTACTATTTTAGTATTTTAAATATTTTAATAAACGCAAAAATAGCACAGTATTTATAAGGTGAAGTTATAAAAATTTGGAAGAACTAATAATGCACTGACGCACACAAAAATCAAACGAATACTAAATTTCATTTTTCATTTATCAAAAGCATTCGATAGTCGTGGCTCAACGATAACCATTTAGTCGCACGGCGAGGTTGTCACATATGCTTTAGTATACAAATGAATGAATGATTTTATTCGAATAAAACCATTCGATAGTTGAAATCATTCATTCAGTAACCATTCGATAGTCTAATTCATTCGATAGTTCCCATCGCTAGAAATAAGTGTATTTACATGAAAAACTTATAACCTTGAATATGTGAAATATATTAATATACAGTCTGTCCCCGGATGCACTACAAAAAGAAAACCTATTTTTTTATTGTTGACATTTAGAGAAAAATGCATTCTTCATACACATTCTCGCTTGTTCTAAAACGGTTTAATCCCGTTTATACTTTTCCAAATTCCCATACCGTTTTAGAGAAAATAAAAGAAAACATGAAACTCTAGTTGAATTTTTTTTAAAAATCAAAAAAAGTTTCTTTAACAATATAATTTCGATTTTAGTCTTTGATAGATGGTTATTATTAATTTTGATTAACGTTATAATTTTATTTGTTGTTAAAGTATCACATTTTTCGATAGTTATTATCACCCTTTCCCTAGCATAAAATTTAATAATTTTTGGTGCTTCTTTAACACACATTTTCTTTAACACACAAAACACACATTCTTTAACACACAAAACACCAAAAAATATGGTATGATTTTATTTAAAATTTTATCAATAACAATCTATCAAAGAATGGAAACAATCCTATTATCATAGAAACCCGTTTTGATTTTTAAGAGTTTCAACTATTCATCTATATTTTCACGTTTTTTTTTTTTATTTTCTCTAAAACGGTATGGAAATTTGTAAAAGTATAAACGGACACAACCGTTTTAGAAAAAGCAAAAATCTTCATTTTTCTCAAAATGTCAATAATAAAAAAGTTTTTCCACTTAAAAAGATAATCTGGGGACTGTATAAACAAGTGATAATATGTTATAGAAAATAGATAATATATTTGATCTCTCTGAAGCAAGGGTACTATGTCACACAGGAAGTTTGAAAAGTATATATATTTTCGAAACTTCTAAAATTTTATTGCTCTTGGTCTTTTTTAAATAATTTGCATAGGTGGTGGAGTGCTTTCAGCCCTTATGGGATACAAACCTCGGAATTCATTTACTGTGAACGAATTTTTATAAAACTTTTTGCATTGTATTGTTAATAAGATATATTACAAAGTTTACCCATTTAAATTCGTTATTGCTTTCACTTTAGTATTTAAATAAACACACATATACAAATGCATACATACAAGATGGCTCCGTATTCCGGAAAAGCTCTGTATCAGGATTCCTGTTTGAGATTTTCACTCCAAACGTTTTACAAAATATGTGTTTAATGGTAGTTCACATTTCAAAAATATTTTTATAGATATAAAGGGTGAGTCAAATATATATTTATATTTGTGTGGTTAGGTTTGGTTATGTTCAGGAACCTTCGTATGAGAACTTCTAATCGAGATGATCCATTTATTGTAAGTTTATCGCTAAGAAACTGCCGTTTGCCAGCTTTACAAATTGATTATGAATTGCACTTAAGGGACGTACATATTAACTACCGGACTATAAGAAGAAGATTAAATGAAACAAATCTTATGTCAATCTTATGTCAAGCTTCGGGACCAGAACTTACTAGATGTTGACTAGGCCCAAAAGCAAAGGCATGGTCTTAATGTAAAAATTACGAAAAAATGTTAGTGTCTTCTTCAAAAGCGAATATTTCCAACAAAAATAAAGCTAATGAGATGAACCAAAAAACAAACCATCGAGAGAGGATTTATCTAGATGATAAAATGATTTTTAAATTTCTTTCTGTTTTAACATATTCCACAGGATGTTTCAAACTTTCACCAAAATATGAACATTTTGTTTTCCCTCGTATAATTAACAGAATGGGAGTTTCGTTTTTAATTTAGAAAAAGATACTAAAATGTAAAATAATTTGGCTACACACTGCTTAAAAAATCATCAAAATCGGTCCATTAAAATAAAATAATATTAACCTTTAAAATACATGAAAGTTTTAAGGTGCCCATTTTTCGTGCCGGTATGTATTTCAACAATTATTACATTTTAGTCATATACTTTTCTAATGAAACAAGCCTTTATTCTTTAACTAGAATCCAAAAATCAATTAATATATAGGGTGTTCCATTGCAAAAAACATAACTTTGATATGTAACTTTTTTGGGGGACACCCTGTAGAACTCTACATAATTTTAGAAAATGCTTTAAATAGACTTACGTAAGCTCACAACATTTCACTTCAATAACAACTTTTGTTCTCCTTGCAAAAACCGCGTCGTATATGACGCGCCACCCTGTAAAATTCGATTTCAATCAAAATTTCAATGATTAGAATATAACCAGAATAGATATAGCTTATGCATTAGATTTATTTATTTTAATAAATTTACTTAGAAAAATAATTAAAAAATGAAGAAGGAAATAATTAAAAATTTACTAAAA
This sequence comes from Sitophilus oryzae, assembly GCF_002938485.1. NCBI lineage: Eukaryota > Metazoa > Arthropoda > Insecta > Coleoptera > Curculionidae > Sitophilus > Sitophilus oryzae. The sequence goes on along the minus strand of NW_022147046.1, from coordinate 6,326,954 downwards.
TTACTAAAATAAAAAATTAAAAGCAACAAAAAAAATAGGTAAACATTTTAGTATTTTATCTATAAAACATAATACAGAAGGTTTCACATTAATACATTCACAGTAATTCAATTCCGAGGTTCTCTGGGCACTCCACTAAAGGTTGAATTTAATATAACAAAGATTTGAGCAATTGCATGATTGGTCAACTTTTTCTTGGTATTTGGTGTATTTTTAATAATACAATTCAATTAGAATTATAACTTAATCTTTAAAGGTTTTCCAACGTTTCGATCATATTTTGATCTCTCTCTTTCAAGGAACTACTACACTTAAGGACTTAATTTTTGGCCTATAACTAAAATTCAACTTGAATTCATGAAAAGTCATGAATCCAGCGTACGTATTGAAAAGTTGAAATTTGGGTGGGTCGCAAAGTTGTGGGTCGTAAAAGTCAATGTTTATTCAAGATCATGTTTTTATTAATTTTACAGATTTTTTATTTTTTATCTCGAAAACTATTAAAGATAAAAATGCACAGAAAAATTATGAGAAATGAAAGTAGCTCCTAAACATGTAATATTTTACTGGATGTTCCATATAAAATAGCAAATATATTTCAAGTAAAACGAAACCACTGTGACGCTAAAAATAATTTACATACATATATCCGTGAACGCTATATACCAAAATAGTTCTATTAAACATATAAATTAAAGGTAATATAAAAACCTATCAAGCATATGTATTTATTTTACTTTTAGAGGCTTTATTTAAAAGATATTAGTGATTTTAGATTTGGATATAGAACAAATGTGTCTATTAGCTGTGCATTGAGCCGATTTTAGGGATATAGAACAAAATAAGGGGATATAGAATAATATAATACTTATTTTAAGCTGATTTATTTGTATTTCAAAATATTATTTCAACACAAAATAACTGAAGTGGAGACAATAAGACATTAAAAAAAACAACATAAAAAATAAAAACCTAAAATTCAATAGTAGTAATTATTCGTCTGCATTGTTCATTAAAAACTATCATTTTTTCCGCCTATTTGGTATGTATAGTGTTAAATCTGATTATATATAAATCTGTATAGTGTTAGATCTGACATATTTTAAATCTGATTTTTAACATTCATTGGATTATTAAAATGTTTTTTTAGCTATCTCTAGTATTGATAGTATTAGAGAACGATAGAGCAAACAATTGAGTTGAAGCAGCTGGTTTCACGAAATTCCAAAGTGTGAAACATTCGAATTTGCTAACAAATCAGGTAATCAGTGCTTTTCAAACGAACGATTGAGCAGTCAATTGACTTGAAGCAGCTAGTTTCACGAGATTCCAAAGTTTGAAACATTCGAATTTGCTAACAAATCAGGCAATCAGTGCTATTCAAACGAACGATTGAGCAGTCAATTGAGCTGAAGGAGCTGGTTTCACGAAATTCCAAAGTGTGAAACATTCGAATTTGCTAACAAATCAGGCAATCAGTGCTTTTCAAATGAACGATTGAGCAGTCAATTGATTTGAAGCAGCTAGTTTCACGAGATTCCAAAGTTTGAAACATTCGAATTTGCTAACAAATCAGGCAATCAGTGCTTTTCAAACGAACGATTGAGCAGTCAATTGAGTTGAAGCAGCTGGTTTCACGAGATTCCAAAGTGTGAAACATTCGAATTTGCTAACAAATCAGGCAAACAGTGCTTTTCAAACGAACGATTGAGCAGTCAATTGACTTGAAGCAGCTGGTTTTACGAAATTCCAAAGTGTGAAACATTCGAATTTGCTAACAAATCAGGCAATCAGTGCTTTTCAAACGAACCGATTTGCCCTCTATTTGACAAACGAACGTTTAGTGGTGCAATTTCACCCGCTTAAAACAAAAGCCTTAAATTTAAATAAAAACAGATACATACATTGTATATTAGAGAGAAAGAGATCGAGAATAAATGGATACAGAACAATCTAATTTTTATGCATAGTAACATATTTTTTGATCTGGTATTTTCGTTCCATATCCACTTCTTAGGATATAGAACAGAATAATTCTATTTTTTTATTACAAACTGTAGGATGTAGCCTTAAATAGTGATTTTTGGATGTAGGCCATTATATGGTTTCGCGACTTTCAAATTATATGGATATAGTACAAAATATTAGATTTTTTTTCTTTGTTTGTGAATTTGGCTATATTGTTTTTTGTGGATATAGAACAAGCTAATTGTGCATAAAAAAATGGTGTGTGTAACTCATTTTACCCCAAAAGTGGATATAGAACAACCTAATTCTAGGGTGACGATAGATGAAGGAAGTGCCATTAAAATTTTCAAAAATATCGTAGCAGCTGTTCTCCATAAATAAATAAATGCCTTTATTGTCAAAATTGGAAGAACATTGGTGGAGTCAGTTCTTTGCTATGGTTCAGAGCTGTGGACTCTGAGTGCAGACGCGAAGCGCAAAATCCAAGTTGTTGAAATGGACTACCTTAGAAGAACTGCAGGTATCTCGAGGATGGAAAAAAAGACAAACATCGAGGTCAGGCGTATCATGAATGCATCGGAGGAGACAGTACTGGATCGAATCGAAAAATCCAGCTAAAAATGGTTTGGACATGTTCTGCGTATGCCGGAGAACAGGTGGCCAAAAAGAGTTTTTCAATGGGCTCCCCAGGGCAGAAGAAAGAGAGGTAGACCTAGAAAATCCTGGAACGGAACGGTTACGGAAGCAATGCAAGCTCGTAACCTAGAAGCTGATGACGCTCTAAATAGAGATGTGTGGCGTAGGGTAACGGGAAGGCAGCAATAGGCTGTAGTTGGAAATGAGTATTAAATACTTAAACCAAATCCCGTTTATATATATATATATATATATATATATATATATATATATATATATATATATATATATATATATATATATATATATATATATATATATATATATATATATATATATATATATATATATATATATTGTCAAAAAAAAATCAATTTGTAGACAAAGATAAAGTAACAAATAAAGTAAAAAAACAAGGTACACAAACAAACAAACAAAAGATAATACAAAACATTATACAAATAATAAAGTCCAACCTATTATTACCGTGAATCGTCCTGTATAACGCCACAATAATAAATAACAACTTAAACAATATATTAAAATAACTAACAGGAATAAAAAATAATTTATGATAATTAAAGAAATAGTTAATTGTAAATATATTTACTACTAAATGTGCGAGTATAACCTACTTATTTTTAATCAATACTTTCTGCATTGCTTGCAAAGAAATAATTTAATAAATAATTACAATAACTAATAAATACTTTTATGTATTTAACCCAGCTAACAAAGAAAGTTATATTATATTAATCTATGTATAAGATATATTACTATAATATAATTTCCTAAAACTGTAGATTTTATTAATAGGTTTCAGTCGTTTTGAATCAACATCTAAATTTGAAATGTCCGTGAAAAAGTAACATTTCAATTTAATTATAATTAATGTTGTGTGCAATCTGTTCTATCCTTCTCAAATAAAAAGTAGATTTTTTAGAATAATTAACATCGTTGTTAAAATCAAATAAAGAAGAACATACACGCCTGTCAATATTATTAGTGGTTGATTTTTTCTGTTGGTGAAACGAGAAGATGGTACCAAGGTTTCTGATAAAATTAATAAGTACGTCGTTAGAACATTTATTTAATATTTGAATAGTTAACTCTTGAATATATCTTACGGAATTCTGAATAATTTAATTTTGATTCAACCATCATCAATTTCTTCAAATTAAGTATTATAACAATGTTACATTTGAAGGAAATGTTAAATAAATACTTTATTATATTAAAGGTATTTATACGGGGTTTTCACGCAACAGGTTGACTAATAGTTTTTTATGATGTATTTTATACACAAATTTGAAATTCTTCAAAAGAGTTTTGGTATTGCGTCTCTGAAAGAAAAATCTATAATGTAGGAGTTAAAGTTTTTTTCTAAATAACTCTGGATAGAATCCAAATGGTAGAATTCAAATGGAAACTAGCTTGTCAGTTTTTATTCGTAAATAATAATAATAATAATAGTGTTTATTTCCAGCAGGTAATTAGAGCCCACTTACAAGAAATACAATCTTAAAAATAGGTTGTCACTAAACATTAAATATCAAATTTACAAAAACCAAGACCAAGAAAGAAAAGCAAATTACAAAAAATAAAGAGAAAAGTAAACCTAAATGAATAAATTATGATAATAACAAATTATTAATTATTAAATTATTATTATAAACCATTGTTATACCTTTGTTATAAACCATCGTTAACTATTCATGCCCCTCACCCACTAGTGAGACCAAACGATCCACAGAGCAGTCAAACACATTACAGTAAACGGAGACAGAGTTAAGGTTGCTACACATGGTGAAAATCGGATCCTGAAACTTAACGTTAGTTCTGGCTTGAGGAAGCGCAAAAGTGGTATTCGCTCTGAAGGCAGGTCGCGGCATCCGGAAGCATTTATACATTCCGTACATGTATACGGCACCTAGCACAATCCCATTGGTCAGATTCGAATTTTAAACCAATTAAACTCCGAGTGCCATACGCGTGTATGGAATGTAAGACAGTGCCATGCGCACTTACGGAATGTACCTGGTAATTATGCTTGCAGCAGAAAGTAACGCCTGGCTATAGCTTTTTTTTTTGAGGAGGAGGGGAAAAATCTTGCATAAGACACCGTTGGGTAGTGTCGGATTCCTACCGACTAAAAAAACCCTCCTCGCATTCCATCGCTCTATCCAGCTGGAAACCGCTTGCGCATTACTTCAGCTGGAAGGCTGTCTATGCGGTTAGGCCATGCCTTCTATTTCCTTTGGTTTCTATTATTTCTCGAATGCATCTATATGTAAAGTGCGTCTGCTGGATCTGTGTCTATGAAAGGAATGCGGACAAAAAAACATTTAAATAAACAGCAATATATTTTATACGTTGACTTGACGAGTACGCCACCGCAAATCGCTCCGCCCACTCATTTTATTGGCTACTTGCAAATTTGTCGAATTTTTGTTGATGGGACGCGTCTAATTTTTTACGAAAAACATCGAGAGAATACCGTTTCCCCTCGCACTGTAATTTTCCATGATGTTTCACCACTTAGCAGCCCTTGCATCATATTTTTGGCATTAAAGACTTGTCCACCACTGTCCCGTTGGAATGACTCTAAACTGCTTCCATTCATTGCATAGGAATAGTGTGTGTTCGACACTGTCAACTTCCTTGCAATACATACACAAATTTGAGGTGGATCTCTCCCTTTTATGCAAATAGTTGTTAAAGCATCCGTGCCCTGTCAATGCCTGAGTTAGGAAATAGTCCGTCTCTCCAAAGCTTCTGTCTAACCAGATATTAATGTCTGGTATGAGATCATGTGTCCATCTACCATATCTATCTAGATCCCACTCCTTTTGCCATTCAATCATCAGTATGCTTCTTGCCTCCAGTTTTGATGTCCCTTTGTATCTCTCTCTTCTCTCCTCTACAAGTAGGTGAATATGCGGCACCCCTAATATGACATTTAATGCTTCAGCGGAGACGGTTCTATATGCACTGTAGATCTTGAGGTTCAGTTTACGGTGTATAGTAGGGTGGATCGAAAAATCGAAGTTTTGAAAATTGTTTTGGAATACTGCGCAAAAGTTGCCAATTGGTATTAGAAAAGTAATATCTATTTATAGTTTTTTCAATTTTTCTTTCATCTTCTGCTCTCTACCGGGCTTTAAAAAAAGTAAAAAATACAAAAATATAAAATTTTGATGTTTAGCCAAAAATTGAGGTAATAAGTAACTTTTGTAATTAGAAATAATATATCTTATTTAAATATGACATTTTACCCCCCTACTCAGTGTACCCTATGTACCAAGGTCAAACATTTTTTTTATAAATACCCAAATATTTACACACTTTAACAAAGAGTTAAAAATGTGTCGAGCAAAGCACTTAGAGCAGTTTTTCGCTTGTTTAACAATATTTTATGTGTTCAGTATTGTTAAACAACCGAACTTACCACGGGGAGGTAACTGCTCGGCGAGTTTTATCCCACCCTCCCTCATCCATTTATTTTTGCTCACTTATTGATTGTAGTCTTTTTTGACTCTTTTTTTATAAATACCCAAATATTTAACACTTTAACAAAGAGTTAATATTGTGTCGAGCAGCGCACTTAGAGCAGCTTTTCGTTTGTTTAACAATATTTTATGTATTCAGTATTGTTAAACAACCGAACTCACCACGAGGAGGTAACTGCTCGGCGAGTTACATCCCACCCTCCCTCATCCATTTAGTTTTGCTTACTTATTGATTGTAGTCTTTTTTGACTCAAATTGTGGCATAAGTTTGCCCTAATTTATTTTTGTCTTTACAACTGATAAAGATGCTTTGGTTACAAGTTTTACGCATCTCTCTACTGATTGGGTGTGACAAGGAAATGCAGCGATGTCGATGATTATTTCAGAAGAACTAAAAATCATATTTTTCAAATCATCTACTTACAAAGTTTGGAGCAAAGTTATTTCATTTTTTTGCCAATCAATTAGATCAACATAGTCATCTGCGTCAAAATTAATTTGTGAGAAGATAAAAAGTCGGATATTGCGTATTGATTGTCTTGAATTTTGCATTTAGAATGCGGCGAAGTGCAAGCTCTCTTATATGGGGGCGAGTGTCATGTAGCATGTAGCATACATATCAGAAGATTTTCGGGATGGACAAAATAGGCATTTCTTTGTATTACAAGGTCTATAACACTTTTTAAACCTTGCTCTAGGTATCGGCGTTTTATTGTTTGTTAAAGATGTTTGGCACCATTTACACATGAAGAGTTGCATTTAATATGAAACCATAAAGGAGCATAAACCTTGGCAATAAATTTGAACAGTTCCTTTAATTGTAATATTGGATTTTCGGTACTAACATAAAGACGTAAGGTACGATTACCCAAAGTTATCAAACAGGCAAGTATTCTCGGTTTGAAATTCCTGAAGGCGTTTTTTGTAACTATCATTTTTCTTAACTTCTGGATACCTCAAAAGTTTTAGATATTTGTCGTGATGGGTTTTTATTAATTGTAAAACACGTTTTTTTGTCACTGTAGGAATTGATGCCTTTTGCCACAAACTTATAATTCCGTCAGACGGTTGGTTCCTTTCCTGAGTTTGCAGGTTTCAGATTATACCTTGTCCATAAATAACACTTTAAAACATCAGCTTCCGAAGGAAGTAAGTTATTTTTAATATATGCAACGGCATTTTTTCAATTTTAGCTAACTTAACCTAACCTAACAGCCGGTAGAGGACAGAAGACGTGATTTTATAAAAAAAAATTAAATAAACTACTAAAGATAACTTTTGGTAGGTATTCCAAATCGATTTTTCAAAAAAAAAAAAAAAATTCATTTTTTAAGGGCTGGTAGAGGGCAGAAGATGTGATTTTATTAAAAAGTTGTAGTAACACTTTTTTATCAACATTACCAAAGGCAACTTTTCGTATGTATTCCATGTCGATGTTTTAAAAATTTTAAAATTTTGATATCTGCGATCCACCCTAGTGTATAGCTTTAAGTTTTTGCCTTATATATCCCTTTGATATTGCGAAGTGCCACACTGGGGCGGCATATAACAGTTGAGAGTGTGCTATACAGGCTAGGATTCGACGTTTGGAAGCAAGTGGCCCTCCTATATTAGGCATCAGCCTACCCAGTGCGGTCAACGTTCGTTCCGCCTTTCGAATAACTTGATTTATATGCTCGCCGAATGTAAGCTTTGAATCAAGCCAAACTCCAAGATATCTTATTGCATTCTTTGGTGAAATTGTTGTACCGAGAAGCTCAAATGATATATGAGAGAGTTTCCTCTTGGAGGTTAATAAAACCGCTTCAGTTTTGTTCGGTGCTAGTTTTAAACCTTTGCGCTCGATCCAGTTGGCCACTCTTTGTAGTTCTGCATTAGCAACACTCATGAGTGTCTTTTCGTTTTTGGCCGTTACCACCATCGCTACGTCATCGGCAAAGCAGATTAGTGTTACTCCTTCGGGCATAACCGTTTCCAGTAGGTCGTTGTACAGGATATTCCATAGTGTTGTAAATTCCATGTGTTGTAAATATGCAAAATGAATTGGAAAGAACATCAGCTCGCCAGAAGATCAAATATGAAAAACTCCAACCAAAACCCAAGCCAGAATATAGGACATATCTTGATCCTGCTCGAACCGTGGTGAATCTCTCAGATAGGACTCTCACAACACCAGAAGTAACATTATTAGCTAAGGGAGGAAACTTTGCCATAACACCAAAAGTGGTTCCAGTGGAAGACATTATTGCCGGAACAGAAGCTGCCATACGTAACCTTCCTAACAACATCGCGGACGAGATCCGTTTTGAAACAGCCAACATATTGAGAACTGCTAAGCCTCCAAAAAGCAAACTATCTAGGGAAGAACACCAGGCTCTTAAATCACTGAACGCTGACAAGGACATTCTGGTCTTACCGGCAGACAAGGGGAATGCTATTGTAGTGATGAAAACGGAGGATTATAGGTCTAAAGTCGAGGATCTACTGGAGCCTCAGACTTACAAGTTACTTAAGAAGGATCCTACTGCCTTAATTGTAAGAAACACCAACAAACTCATCAAGGCGTCCTCACTCCCGGAAAATCTAAAATCAAAATTGATTAATTCCGAAGCTCAACCACCACGACTTTATGGACTACCAAAAATCCATAAAGCTAGTATCCCACTTAGACCGATAGTGAGTGCTCCAGGATCGCCTACTTACAACTCGGCTAAATACTTGACTACGATTCTACAACCAAAAGTTGGCAACACAAACTCTTATGTGAAGGACTCAACACATTTCGTTCAAAAGTTAAAAGATCTAAAACTGGAACCATCTGACATCATGGTAAGCTTCGATGTGGTATCCCTATTCACGAGAGTACCCCTAGGCGAGTCAATGGATCTAATTAAGGAATCATTTCCACCTGACATCGCGGAGCTTTTCCGAGTGTGCCTGACTGGTAGCTATTTCTTATGGAACGGCAACTATTACGAACAAACAGAGGGTGTCGCAATGGGCAGCCCAATCAGCCCAATAATTGCGAATTTCTTTATGGAAAGATTTGAAGAAAAAGCGCTAGAGTCATCAGTTCTGAAGCTCGCAGTATGGTTTCGTTATGTGGACGATACATTTGTTGTTCGGAAACATGGACGAGACAGCCTAGATGATTTCCTTCATCACCTTAATACACAGAGCCCGAGCATAAAATTTACCATGGAAACCGAAGAAAACAACCAACTGGCCTTTCTCGATGTGCTTGTCAAGAGAAATGGAGACCATTTGGATCACACGGTGTATCGAAAACCCACTCATACAGACCGGTAGTTGCACAAACTGTCAAATCACCATCCAAGCCAAAAACAAGGGATTATCGGAACACTAGCAAATAGAGCAAGACGCATTTGTTATAAGGATCACATACAAGAGGAACTAAGTCACTTAAATAAAGCCTTTCTTGCTAATGGGTATAATGAGAAAGAAATAAAGGCGGCGCTAGCACCTAGGCAGAGGAGACTTGACGTCAATGAACAGAATAACACCGTTAATAAGGCCTTCCTTCCATATGTCCCAGGTCACCGATAGGATTGGAAAAGTTCTCAGGAAACACAACATCAAAACAATATACAAACCTACCCGGAAAATAAAGGACTGCTTGAGACCAGCCAAAGATAAAAGGGTACCATTATCCTCTACAGGGATCTACCGTATACCTTGTTCCTGCGGTAGCGTATACATTGGAACTACCAAACGCTCAGTAGGAACGAGACTTACGGAACACAAGAGAAGCTGCAGGTTAGGGCAAACAGACAAGTCGGCCGTAACAGAACATGCTCTAAGAGATGGTGACCACAAAATCCAGTTCGAAGACACCCAAGTCATTGCCACAACATCTGGATATCATCCTCGTCTGGTCAGGGAAGCTGTTGAAATTCACAAACATCCAAATAATTTCAACAGGAAGGAAGAAACTCTCTACCTAAACAGAATTTGGCATCCAGCTATATCTAGGACCAAGGTAGCAGTACAGAGAAGTAGACCAGTTCCGGAAGAACCACCACCGGAACAAGCCACGCCCCTTCCGCCGAGGCATAAATACGCGCTACGCCGACGCGGAGGCATCAGTCTAGTGTGAGCAATCGGAGCAAACACACCTCTGAGGATGCTAGCCACTCGTGCTAGCGAAACGTTAGGAAGCAATTTTAACCGACGACGGCCTAAAAACCCGAAAAACCAAAGTTCTTTAAGGATAAGGTGTTCATATAGTTTTCCTTCTATATCTAAAAGACATATCGGTCGGTATGCCGCTGATCCATCTTCTGAGTTAGAGTTTTTAGGAATCAGTACCAGAGCGGCTTTCTTCCACTCGGGAGGAAAGAGCAAGTCTCTTGCTTTGTCTATTAATTGCTTAAGTATTTCGACAGGCACGTTTCCAGATCCAGGGGCTTTTCCGTTTTTTAATTTATCACAGGCTTGTTTCAATGCATTTACACTAAAATCTACAAAACTATCTCTAATATTACAGTTAAATATCACGTTTGGATGAACAGGGAATAGTTTTTTAGCTTCCTCTGCCATTGCTTCAACGCTCAGCTTTGATTTAGAAGGAAACCCAGCTGGTTAGCTATAGCTTAGCCTGGCTATAGTTAATCTTGCAGGAGTATATTTTATTGAGGCCATCGTTTCGTGAACGAGGAGTCCGTGGTTCAAATCTCACGCCGGACCATTTTTTATTTTTTTTAAATTTGTTTTTTAAAAAAAGCTGTAAATATTTAATAGCTATCAAAATACGGATTGCGTTGGTTTCACTCTTTTTGGCGGGTTTAGATTGATTTGGTGGAGTTAGTTTTTTTAGTTACATTTGGTGGAGTTAGTTGCGTTGGTTAAGATGGTTATTTGGTGGGGTTGATTACGTTGGTTAGGTTACCTATTTGGTGGGGTTGATTTGGTTTTGGTTGGTTTTGGTTTTGGTTTTTGGTTTTGTCTAAATATATTACCTACATAATATGAGCCTTGGCGTGTTTGTTTTGACACTCGACACCCTCCAATTAGAATTTGTCATAGACTCAAATTCCTCCACCCATCGTCTAGCATCATTTTCAGTCAATATATATAGATTAATAAATAATATTTTCTTGCCTTTAGCTGTGTATTTTTTCTAATTTCGAAAAATCGAAAGTAGAGAAAAAAAATAATAATAAGAGCTCCCGTATATAGCGTTTAACGCCTTGGGAGTAGCAAGGTACAGCTTGCCATACTAGAGCCGTTCGGTATACAAGGAAGGTAATGTGGCTAGCAATACGCTTCAACCGCCTATTATTACCTCAGGATTGTGAACCCCAAGTACTCATTTAAGGCTGAGTCGACCTAGGTACCCAAACTATTTTTATTTTATTAAAAATAGTCGGCTGATGAAATGCCGGGTGTGAGATTCGAACCCACTACCTTGAGATTGGTAGACGAGAACCTGTACCTCTACGCCACCGGGCACCTAGAAAAAAAATAAAAAGTAAAAAATTGTCTTGCTTGTCGTAAAGGGGGGAACCAATAAGATCCACTCCCACAACCGGTTTCTGGGCTTACCCCTCATCAGGTGGGCTGTCCAGGGGCTGGTTCTCACCGATACGGCAAGCAAGACTTTTCCAATATCAATAGACGATGTAGATATATAGATTTAGATACAGATTTTCTGCTGCAGTATGACTACTAGGTACATTCCGTTAATTTGTTTAAAATTCAAATCTGACCAATGGGATTGTGCTAGGTGCCGTATACATGTACGGAATGTATAAATGCTATCCGCATTGGAATGTGTAAAACAAGTTTACCTAACCAATAAAAGAATTATGTATGTATTGTAACCATAGAGAAAACCTAATAACCCAAGTAGCATTTTTTGACACATTTTAGGTAATGTTTCTAATAATCGTGTCTATATCTTGACACAAAATGGAAACGGTATGCCACAAATAGGAAACAATTTCGAAACCTATATATTTTATATGGCTTTATTACATGTGTTTCCATTGTGGTGGCACTAGCCGTTTCCTGAAATGTTTCGATGCGGAATCAAAACTTTTAGAGGAAATGTTTCGAAACATTTTCTGCAATTTGTGTTCAAGATGTTCCAGCTTTTAGCAGCCACTGTTTCTAAATGTGAAGAAACAAAATACCAAACTAAAATAGTCTGTCTGTGTGTGGATTTCACAATGAAAACAACTATCAACAATGACGACCTCCGCCATAATTTTTTGGTCTTAAAATCTTTGTTTTTAGGTTTTCTCGCCCAAAAAATGTCTGACAAAAGCAGATTCATCTATAATTTAATAATGTACTTTCATATTTTTAATGCCCCTTTTATATATAATTACTTGTTGCTACAAAATATTTTTGTGTGAAATATAGATTTTAATTTTTGTTTCAGATCATGTTCCAAATCAAACCAAACCAAAAACAGATCTTATTTTTACGTGAGAAATTTCCCCACGAGAGATGTCACATATGTTTTGAAACACCCTGTATATTCTATCTGCTTTATATTACTTCTCGTTCTATGTTGTCCAAATTAGAAGTGGATTTCTGATTAACAATTTTACTTAATCTGAGATATACTCAACGTTTTTTCTAACTCGATATTTAGAAATCCCGTAAAAATACATATCAAACTGGGTAGAGCATTAATTTACGTTGACAAACAACCATTTTATGTCATCGCTTGAGGGCAATAGAGCGACAGAAAATGTAAAAAATTAAATCTTGTTAAAATTATACACGTGTTAATGCTTTCGTAAGGTTACTAATAAGGATATTTAATAAATTACAGGTCATTATAAAATCGAAATAAGCCGAGATGATGATAATAATTTCTAAAATAATATTGATTTGAATAACAGCTATATTGAAATTACAATAATCAATTTTACCTGTACATAATATTTAAGAGTTTTGGCATTTAAAAGTATCAGAATAGCAATATATGAATTTTTTATTTTAGGTGATGAATAGTAATTTCAGCATTATAAAATCATCTAACATTTGGAGTAAATATAACAGTTCTAAATAATGCTTATATCTACGTAACGAGTTCATTTCCAAAAAAATCTTTTTTCAAAATAAATCACAAGCCATTTTTTATAGAATTGATCAGAACGTCAACTATTTTAATCGAGGTTTTGATAGACATGTCTATGATAAAAAAACTCAGATCTGTTTCAGTGGCGAAATACTCAGACTTTTTAAAGCTTCAGTTCGAAATCGTGCCTTCTTCCTAGCAATAATATTGTTGCAGACCCGTGTGGACTCGACCTAACCTAACTATATGTCCTGCCCTCAGATGACCTTAACATCGCATTAAAGAATAGACACCGTAATGATTCATTCCAACGTTCGAGAAAAAACGAGTTCCACTGGAATGGAGTAGACATACGAGAACACTCGAAACCTTCTCTATGCACCTAATGATCTATGGATTATTCGAGAAACTCTTTAGCTGTGGGTATAACATACGACGGCTGGGGCCTGAGGAGGACAGAAATAAATAGACGAGTACAGTTGACGCGCTAAATTCAAAATAAATTCTTTCTAGATAAATAGTTATAAATCGTTTGTAAATAGTTCTTTAAGTCTTTTATCGTTATTGTTTTTGTTAATTAGTGTTAAATAAATTGTATTTAAATAAATTGTGACTTTCTATCCACACGGAACCTCTTAAGCATCATATTATTAAATCTATCAAATTACCATGTGCAAATGATCTTTATCATTCCTAAAAAACGGGAATATAGAACATTTGTTCTATTACGTGGTAGGAACTCGTGCCAAGAATATCAAATGAGGTGTTTTTTCCGTACTATCACTTCCAGATCTATGAAACACGATGAACAATTTTATGTGACACCGCTTTTCTGTTACAATAAGTATGCACATATTTAGTACCGCCCGGCTCGTACCGAATGCCACGCTTTGGCCATAATAGTTACATCTGTTTCAGGCCGTTTTCTTACATGGGAAAGCAGCACCAGAATGCCCGCAAAGGCCGAATGAAAAATTTCTAAACAAGCAGTAAAGGCAAAGTGCAAGATGTTCACCTTTTTGTATTTGTTGGTCATGGGATTGAATTATTTATTTATAAATTTTAGACCTTTTCTTAGATCTTTATTTTGACCAAAAAGAGTAGGTTGTATTAATATAAATTCAGATTCACTGATAACATATTGTCTCAAAAAAATATTGTAGATAGAGTAAAATCTCCGTGACACACGAGCGAACCTTCACGGAAAGTAGTAATGATCGAAAAAGTGGTAAGCCAATGAGGAAGTTGAGATGGGTTGAGCTAGTGTGCTGAAACTCGGAATGAAGATGGAGTTCGAAGAGCCCAATCTTTTCGTTATATTTTGACGACGTTTGATGCACTATGAAACCCCATAATTACTGGCAAAAATATCGACCGATTTAAATGGAATTTAGTATGTCGATTGACATATTAGACCAAGGAAAATTTGTTTTTGTACGACACGTGTCACTGTGACAGTTAGTTTTGACGTAAGAAACGTCAAAATTTTATTTCGTCCGGTCGCGAACAAATTTGATGGGTAAATTAGATGAGCGATGATGCACAAAGATCACTTGGTTGACACCTTTTGTATTTAAAAAATCGTGACAGCACTGGTGCTACCCGAGGTGCAACCTTTTTTCTTAAATGTAAAATTTTATGTGCCCATCGGATTTTGAAACAGTATTTTATGCCTTTTTGCGTTAACTTAAAAAAACTATTCGATATTTATAAAAAATTATGTAAAAATAAAAAATGAGAAGTTGAAAACAAAATTAGTAAACAATCAATTAAATCTAAAACAACTACTTAGAACAAAACCTAAACAAAATAAAAATTTCAGCTGTATAATTGGCTTTATTAGGTATATTTAATTATTTTTAAATGGACATTTTCTTGGCAAAATAAAACACTAATTCCTCACAATACACCAAAACACTTTAAAATATAACATACTTAGTATACACAAGCATAACAAGGCGTTAAACCCTACAAAAGGCCTTAACCCCTATAAGTTATTTACATTAAACACTTTACTATTAACACTGGACGCGTGTTTCGTTAATCAGCTTAGCATCATCAGCAGATGATGAAAACTGATGGTTAACTTCAAATTTATGGTTAGCGAAACGAGCGTCCAGTGTGAAAAGCAAATTGTTTTGGTGTATTGCGGTCAATTAGTGTTTTATTTTGCTATTGTAACACCAAAGGTGCCAACCCCTAACTGTATTGAATATTTTTTATTTCTTTTGTTGCTGTAGTAATAAGAGCCTTGTCATTTTTAATAAAATCCAAAAATTCTTATATACGATATATTAAAATTAAATGAGATTTGAAGTTTCGTTCTAATGAGCTTAACTGAACATCTATTTCTAGCGTCTGTCTACTTCAACATCATATGTCAAAATATATAAATAACAACCTTAAACAATGAAGACATATAAATTACTCTAGTTTTAACAATACTTCATTTTTTATCTATAATAATTTTATATCCTTTTTGGCCAATTTCCTTTACGCAAGTTTTTATTATAGAATATTCATTAAACAGAGTATCAATATCTACTTCTTTTAATTCTAAAATTTCTAAGATTTTAATTAATTAGTGGAAAAGAACTGTTTTTAAATTCAAGAAATTAATAAACATGTATTTTTAATAATAAATTTTACAATTTTGTTATTTAATAAAAATGTGGCTATTAAACAAATAAAAATCGGGACATTAGGGCTTGGCGTGGGGACGCGGGACTTTTGGATCAAAATCGGGACGGGTGGCAACCCTGACAAAGATGGTCCCACCCTGCAAAGTTTAATACGAAGTTTCGTTTACATCTTCACCAGAGTGCGACTAAGAATTTGATATTGAAGAAAAATGTTGATCGATTTCGGCATAATCGTGGACGGGCGATAAATGAATGAAATCATCAGGATTTTTCTTAATTATGGGTCGATTGGAAACAAACTCGGCACGTGGATAGAGCTACCGAAACGGAGGAGTCCTGAAACGGACAGACAGAATACAACCTAAAAAGAAATAAATGTATTGCTCATGCATCAGTAGATCTTAGTAATGTATGGCAATCGCTTCTGTGATTTTAAAGAACAGAACATAATAAAACAGAGCATACGTGAAAATTAAAAACAAATTAAAAATAATCATACAGAAAGTTTGAACCTTTTTGGTTTTTACTTTTAAGTAATTGTTATCAGGTAATAATTGTTAATCTAATTTTTATTGTTGTCGATCCAATAATATATAATGTGTTTTTTTCTAATTGGATTAGGATCGAAAGAAATCAACAGAAGTCCTTTGTTTTAAATTTGTCGACGTTTCGCAAAATTTATTTGCATCTTCAGGATACTACAAAGTTAAGAGAGCAAAATACAATCAAAAAAAAATTCAAAAATTTAACAAACAACTTAAAACACATATCAGTGGAATTCCACACATTACAATTGGTAAAATTACCCTAATAACAATTAAATAAAATATATGTATATGTTACTCACATTTAAATCTGGACTTTCTTAGTCATATCCATTAATACACAGATGGTATAGAGGGGAGTGGTATATATCCTTTTTTTTTCTTTTAAAACACATAACATACTTACATTAAAAAAAACATAACATCGATATTAGGTATAGAGAAATATCAGAATTTTTTTTCTTTTCACAGACAAGTAGTGCAGATATACCTACGTTAACCGTATACAGAGAGTAACTAATTCTAGTTGATAAAATACTAATATAATTTTTACCTGGAGATAAAGAATAGTTGTAAAAAAAAACATAATTTTTTCAGGATTTCAGTTTTTTTTATTCTTTGATTTTGTTATTGAAAAGAACCGTCTCTTTATTGTGTTATGACTCTTTGTTGCAATTTTTATTTTTTCTGTTTTTTTTTTTGTAATATGACCCTTAAATGTGTTTTTAATTTGTTCTGACAGACAGTCGATATAAGGTATTTTACAATAAACTTCTCTATCATTTTGGTTAGTAGATTTTACAGAGGTTTTCTTGTTAAGAATTTTTTAAATCATAGATATCGGATAATTATTTTTAATCGACATGCTTTCGATATACAGGATGGCCCATCGAAAACGTTCCGCAAGGCCTGGCCAATACCCTGGCCGTATCCAGGGTATTTATTTTTTCAAAAAATCCAAAAACACGTCAATTTTGTTTGTGAGGGGAACAACTTTTGCCCCAAAAATGATTGCAAAATATTCAACTTTCTAAGCGGGGGTGTCATCCCCCAACTTTTTTCAAATGGAAAGGGGGGTCAAGTGGCGCCGCAATAAAAAGAGCTTTCTATTCTCTATATTTCCCCGCTTCGGTTTTGAAAATCGGTCTAGTCATTGAGAAAATATGAAGGATTGAAATTTGAAAAGTTTATTTAAGCATTTATCAGAGTAAATGATAATTAAGGATAAATTCGACCAATTTGTTGCTTTTTCGTATTATTTCTAGATGCTTACTTGTTTTTTCACTTGTCACAACGTTGAATGATCAGGTGCGGTAGTTGCTAGATAGCTGTTCTGTGACTTGTACGTTGAAGTTTATCAATATCGTTATACTGACCCACAATAGAATTTCCAAAAATACCAGCCCACACGTTCAATTTCTGAGGGTTTTGTGTGTGCATCTCGTGAAAAACCCTGGGGTTGTCCTCAGCCCAGTACCGACAGTTGTGCCGATTAACTACACCGTTCAAAAAGAAAGTACACTCATCCGAAAAACACATCAAATAGGAAATTATTATTATTCGCCACTTGTTCACTCATAGCTTTACAAAATTGCAAGCAACGATCAAAATCGTCTTCGTTGAGTTCTTATACCAATTGAATTTTATACGGGCGGAACTTGTGTTTTTTTAATATCCTTTGGAAACTTGTACGATTCCCGCCGGTCTCATTGGCAAATTTTCTTGTACTCAGAATACTGTCCATGGCAACTTGGCCCAATACCAATACCTCCATAGCTTCATTTACTACAGGATTTTCCCTCTGCCTCTTTTTATTCATAACGGAACCAGTTTCGCGAAATTTTGCTACTAACTGGCGAACAATTTTGCCATAAAGTTGTTTGTTAGGATGGCGTTTATTGAATATCTGCGCAACCCGATTGCAAACATCTAGAAATAATAAGAAAAAACAGCAAATTGGTCGAAGGAATTCATCCTTATCATTTACTCTGATAAATGTTTAAATAAACTTTTCAATTTTCCATCCTTCATATTTTTCCAGCGACTCGACCGATCTTCAAAAACGAAGCAGGAAAGTATAGAGAATAGAAAGCCCTTTTCATTGCGGTACCACTTGACCCCCCTTCCCATTTGAAAAAAATCGGGGGATGACACCCCCGCTTAGAGGGTTGAAGATTTTGCAATAATTTTTGGGGCAAAAGTTGTCCTCCTCACAAACAAAATTGACGTGTTTTTGAATTTTCTGAAAGAAAAATTACCCTGGCCGTTATGCCTTGCGGAACGTTTTCGATGGGCCACCCTGTATTTTAAATTTATATTATGATGTGGAATTCCACTGATATGTGTTTTAAGTTGTTTGTTAAATTTTTGAAAAATTTTTTTTATTGTATTTTGCTCTCTTAACTTTGTAATGTCCTGAAGATGCAAATAAATTTTGCGAAACGTCGACAAATTTAACACAAAGGACTTCTGTTGATTTCTTTCGATCCTAATCCAATTAAAAAAAACACAATAATTGTTAATTTTGAACTTTTTTGAATTTAATTTTGTTTCATTTTTTTAACAGAACGTCAACGGGTTTTGTTGTCGTATATGTTTAAAAAATTAAAGTGTTCTCGAATAGTTGCTCTTAAATTCATTTTAAATAGTTTTTTCTTTATTCTTTGTATTTTTTTGCTTCCGACGACGGAAAGAGTTAAGCATTTTTTTGTTCGTTAGGCAAATTTCTTTATCAGTAAACCTAACTGCTGACAATTAGTCTCCGTTGGATTAACGCAACAGTGTCTACAAAAAATAACTATTTTATTTTGTAGATTTTGTTGCAGTGGCGAAATACCCATATAGGATTTTTTTCGAGAGATGAATCCGCCACATAGGCACAAATTACCTATAACAGATGCGAAAGAAAGCGACTACATCGGAAGCCGCTCGGCAAACCCGACACGCCTATTGAGTGGTGTAAATACACCAGTCGTTTAGTCCGGAAACCTATGCTGTGTCGTATTCGCTTGCTGGAATGACATAGTGCGTGGTTATATGTTTCTTTTTAAAAACGCGTGTAGGATTTTTGTTGAACTTTTGAACTGTTATTTCTAAGTTTTGGTAATTTGTATATCTTTTTTAAAATGGGATGTGTTTATTTATAAGGAAAAAAAAGATATTTATAGTATAAAAAATTAATTTATTTAACAAAATTTAATTAAAAATGTGACAAAATAGTTACCTTTCTATTGGTTCTATCGGACTTTTTTCGACTATATAAATCTTTATTTGTAAACTTTAATACATCAAATATTTTTAATTTAATAAATCATTTAATGATGTAAATAAGAGGAAATTTCTCACATGGGTGGTCAAATTTTATAGTTTTCATTATATCAAACAGCCTCTGAGAAATGTTTTCAATTCAAAATGCCTTTAATTATGTTTGACTACATCATTAAAAAGGGTCTTCAAATACATCAATGTGATATTTGTCTAAAATTTGCAAAAGAATCCGAATCTCTGGATAACTCGAAATTATTTACCCATTTAAAAGCCTTTGATCATGAAAGTGGAAAAATTTGTTCATTTTATTTGCAGGCTGGAAAAATTATTTATATTAAATTTTGATGAGTTTTGCACTGAAGAAAACATTCAGAGGCTGTTTGATATAATGAAAACTATAGAATTTGACCACCCATGTGAGAAATTTCCTCTTATTTACATCATTAAATTATTTATTAGATTGAAAATATTTTATGCATTAAAGTTTAAGTCGAAAAAAGTCCGATAGAACCAATAGAAATGTAACTATTTTGTCACATCTTTAATTAAATTTTGTTAAATAAATTAATTTTTTATACTATAAATATCTTTTTTTTCCTAATCTCCTACGAGCTGATATAATATGACGAGCAATCTATTAAATTACTGTGAGATTATACAGAAAAGTCCACAGACTTCGAGACATAGGAAAATCAAGTCCATTTAAAAATGACAGTTTTGTTTAGACTGACGTTTAATTCCACCTGACTTCTCGCTGAACGATTTCTTTTTATGGGGGTACATAAAATCTAAAATTTACGGCCATGAAGAAATTCAAAACTTGGAGCAGTTAAGGCAGAAAATATTTAATGCCTTTGACACTGTCACCCCTGATATGTTATCCAATGTGAGGAGGGGATTTTATGATCGTTTGGGTTATTGTTTAATGCAAGAGGGAGGCACTTTTGAACAATTTTAGTAATTTTTAAATTTCATTATCCTGTTTTTTACCGTTTACCTATTACCTACCTTGACGAACATGGGAAAACGAAGGTCCTTTTCAAGACCACAAATATTTTGATTGAGAAAATTGGTAACTTTTTTTTTGGATTAAAAACAAAAGTTGTTAATATAATACCAATTTAAAAGTGTTTTAGTAGTTTTAATACACACTATGATATAAAATTTATTATTATTATAATGTACATTATTAATACTATTGTTCATTCGAAATGGCATTAAGGCCCAATTGCAACAATGATTTAAATTTTTCTTAAAGATAAGTAGAGCTTAGAATGAGCTGTATTTATATTTACTTTAATATTCACCTTAAATGAGGGAATTTGACTGATACAATTTTTGAATTTGAATTGTTTTTAATGATACTAACAATTTTAGTTCAATTTTTAATAAAATTTATTTAATATTAATAGAAATCCAAGAGATTTGAAACCTCTTTTAGCGATTTATAACATTCTCAAATGAATTACAGGTGCCCTTATTTTCTATGAAAATCACACAGCTTTTTTCATAGTCGCTGCAGTTGCTATAGCTATAAAAAACTAATTTTTTAAAGTGTGAAAATTGCGACACACGCTAAATGGACTTGATTTTTCGTATGTCTCGAAGTCTGTGGACCTTTTTGTATGCCTCGATAACATATTGGTGCAGATTATTTTCACCCAAATAAATAATAACATTGGTGCGGATTGTCTATGAACTCTTTCTGAAGGTCACAGAAACCTGAACGCGTAATTCGGCTTTCGCATCTGTTATAAGTAATTTGTGACATAGGTATAGACATTTTTTGTTGGTGGTTGGAACCTTTGGTGTTTCAACAGCATCTTCTACAATAAATGTAAATCAATTTCTACAAGTTATAACATAATTCCAGGCATCATCAAATACACGGTTAGGATTTATACGTCAAATAACGAGACACACCAGACGAAGTACAGAAATTAGTATCAAATTCGGTTTAACCCGTCTGCCCGTAACGATCCTACGAGAATCGTCGCCTAGGTACTCGTGTAAACATCAATCCCCGTGCCGTCTTTCGATGTCTCTCCTATCTGGGTAATTAGTTACGGCGCGTCTAAACGAGCGGCGCTAACGCGAAACGTTTGACAGTGAAAAGTCGCGCTAATCTTCCTCTAATTTGTTTAACGCGGACCGCGCCGCGCCGGGATTGGGCGAGGGGCCCAATCGACGGCTCGCTTCGGGCTTTAACAAGCTAATATCGCCCGGTGTCGATTCGTTCGTTAACTAATTGGACGCTGATTCAGACCCGTTTACAGGACTGGATTGGTTTGGTTAAAGGAAGCCCTACACTTACAAGCTTATTGAATATATTACAACCCTTACAACCCTTTTAGAATGAACAATGAGTGGGAGAGAAGTTAATCATTGCGACATTAAAGATCTATCGTGGCCCTTTTGTTTAAGTTATACATCATACAGTCTATCAGGGCCGTCCTGAGGGGTGGAGCAGAGGAGCAGTTGCTCCAGGCGGCTAAATTTTAGGGTGGCCTTCGGTACAATTGTACTAAATTCGGTACATTTTGACCAAATTAATACATTTTTGACCAAAATGTCAGTACTAAATTTTGGAAAAATGGTCATTTTCGGTACGAAATTTCAGTATGAATGCAACTAGTAAACTGTTTCAAAATGAGAAACTCGACATCATTGAGTCCACAAAAGCTTTAAAAGCTATCGACGACTGTTTTGTCAAAATAAGGACTTACGACCATTTTAGAGAAATATTAGTGGATGCTGCAGAGCTGGAAAAAGAGCTGGAAATTGAAGCAGTTTTTATTAATGACCTTAGAACTCGTCCAAGAAAAAAACTAGACAGTTTTTGTATGAATCAGTTGATGAGCCAATTTTAGATCCACAGGAAAAGTTTAAAATCGATCTTTTCCTTGTTGTTCTGGATACAATCCATGAGGCTCTCCAGGAAAGGTTTGACCTATTAAAAGCTCACTCGGACTATTTTTCGTTTTTATACGACTTCACAGTTCTCAGGAATCTCAACCGAGAGGAAATAACAAAGCATTATATGGATCTTCATCTCTATTTAACGGACGGAGACAAACATGATATTAATGTCTTAGAGCTTCGGAACGAGATTTTAGCTCTAATTGCTCTAATACCACCAAATAATGCCGAAAACTTCAGTTGTCCAAAGCAAACACTAAAATATTTAAAAATTCACGATCTGATTGGAAACTCTCCAAATATTTATATCTTCATAAGAATCTTATTAACGCTGCCGGTTTCAGTGGCAACCGGAGAGAGAAGTTTTTCTGAACTCAAAATAATTGAGAATTACCTGAGATCAAGTATGACACAAGAACGATTAAGCGGATTATCTTTAATATATATTGAGCCCGAAATAGCGAACAGTCTATATATCGACGATTTTATTTCAGAGTTTGCCGAAAAAAAAGCAAGAAAAAAGTTTTAAGTTTTAGTTTTGTTCATGTTAGGAATTTTGTAGGATTATGTCTATTTACGAATTTTGTTTTATTAATAATTTATAATAATTTATATTACCTGGTTTGAATACCTTATAATGTTTTTTTATTCTTGTTAGGTACCATGTGACACAACTGTCTGTGGCACAACTTTCATAATTTTCTTCGGATCAAACTTCGCACTAATAAAAAAAAAACGATTGTCTGTAGGGGGGGGGGGGGCGCATTTTTTCGGGCTTGCTCCAGGCGGCCAACAGTCAAAGGATGGCTCTGAGTCTATAACCCGTCATACATGTTGTAGCGTGGATGTGGTATTTCCCATCGTCCTCTAACAGCAGATGTTCCTCCTCCGAGTGTATACACCCTTCCACTGTTGGGGTTTGGTCTTCCGTGCCCTTCACAGGGGAGGAGCTTGTCTCCGGGTACGCGAGGTACTCGCGCATGATGTGGAGGCTGGATAATTTGTCTCCATTTTCTTAACTGATTCCCTGTATTATCCCGAATCTATAATAGAAGATATAACTAACATATCCCTCTTTCTCTATCGCCTCTTTGGACTTGAGATCAATTCCTATTGTGAGGACCTGACTATGACCCTCCTCCCTGACCATCTTCCTTCCTCTCTCTAAGGTTTGGGACATTCTGACGGCCAATGTCTTTCTTAACCACAGTTATAGCACTTCACTGCTAGTTTTTCTCTAATCCTTTCGTCCTTTTTGGATGGTGAGAGTTGATTTTCTGCGTAATGTTCTTCTTTTGTAACGTTATTCATTATTGCAAATAAATCTTCCAAGTTATAACTTACATTGGAGTTCTGAGTCTGGATAAGGCTTAGTAAGTAGGTGGTGTTTTTACCCTTGCTCCTCGGCAGAAAACCCGTAATGGTCGCCCCTTTAGTGATGTTTTCTCCCTTCACTGCAACCAGTCCCGGTCCCTGCCAATTCTTAAGCTTAGGTGCCATTTCCATTAACCAATCCGCCGATTTTTGAGATACACAATCTATGGGAAGCATGCCCACCCGAAAGTTTGTCCCCGCAAAACGCAGCTGATGCACATTTTGTGGATTTTCAGCGGCGTTGCAATCCGCTCACTGCTACTTCGTCCAGTATCGCTTTTTCAAGAGCCGTTTCCTGGTAGGTGGTCAGTGAAACCTCTGGGTAATCCTTTGGTACTACCGCCATTTTCACTTGTCCAGCAATAGCGGCAAAGCTGGTGACAAGTCCCTGCTTACCTCTTGGTGTTGGACGGCTTTCCATCCTGGCTTTTTTCTCTCCTTGCCGCAGCAGAGGTGAGAGGTTCTCGCTCCCTCACTTACCCTTTGGTGGAGATGCACCAGACTGTTTCTTGCTTCCTTCGTGGAACAGTTGGAGCTATCTTCTGTTCCGCCAAGACATACTCTTAGCGGATAGTTTAGTCCGCCTGATTGACCCACGTCGGATCGTTCTAGACCCGCTTGCTGGATTTCGACGTAGGCTCCCGACCCTTACTAGAGGAGATGGTTGCATGTGTGCCACTTGTGGAGGCTGGGCTCTCGCAATTGTGAGCCGACTCTCCTGTTGTTCCATTTGATCCCTTACAGCCCTTTAAATTTGCGTTCATAAGGGGGTTTACCCACACCTTCACCGGTGTTTTTTATTAAAGTTGATTTCACAGAATTTCCACGATTCGCTGGGGTTAGTCGGTCCACTTCTACAGAGCCCCGCATGTAGAAGTAAGGAGTAATACTGTGTGACATTAACAGTAACACCCAGTATATATACTGGGTACGAATATACCTAAGCATATATGCTTAGGTATATTCGTATTGTTTTGTCGGTTGATTATCTGCAGGAAGTGTAGTAAACAATAACATTTTAATCATTTGTCAGATTTTTTTTATCCCATTCTGTTACCGCATTAGCACAAGCAGCACAATCGGACATGAGTGGAGGTTAGCTACACAAATGATATAGTCTGCCCAACAACATGATTCCTGACAGTGGCAATTGCCACTGTCATTTTAATTCGTAGTCAAATTGCATTTTCTGTCATTTTTTAGATGTCCTCTGTCGAACTGATACTTGACTACATATAATTTGGCAGATGATAAGCTTTAATCAGTTTCAGAATTTAGATTAGTTGGCACTTGTTTAAATGTAGAGAATTTAAAGAAAAATACTGTGTATATCTTTTTCGAAGTGCATTTTTTTGCCTGTTAAAAATTGTTTTGTTAAATATTAGTTTCACCCTCTACGATATATAAATAAATAAGAAAAATTGTATTTACTTTAACAGCCATTAGTGGTAGGAATTCCATTCTATTCCAAGTTTGAAACTCAGACTTAAAGTGTTGTAAATATTATAGATAATTCTTTAGTGAAACAAGTTAACAATAAGACCAAGAAAAACTCAACCATCTGTTCTAGACGTCCAGAATATCATCCAAAAGAAAACATAAGACACTTTGAAAAATACCGACGCATTTATCAAGTCGTCTAAGACGATGACCAAACCAAGGCCGCAGACGAAATTTCGGCCAAAAGGCCACCATCATCATCATCATCTCGACACCTCTGCCTTCCTGCATACACAGCCGGCGCAACGAAAAAATAACAATGAACCCATCGAAAGTAAAATCCTTTTGAAGCAGTCGAGGAGAGACCGAACACAATGGAGACGGGGCTTATAATAGCCGACTAATGAGCGTTTAAATGGGATCATGCGAGAGTGTTTTTTGTTCGTTTTAACGAAAATGGTGGGCTGATACAGATTACATTATGGCTTACAAAATATAAGTATTGGTTTTGTTATTAAAACTAATTATATATAGTTAATTTCTAAAGTTCTTTTATTGCTATATATTTTTAAAGTTTTCAAAAAAAAAACACTTACTTTTTGTTTAAGATGTTGGAATTAATATTAATTTTACTTCAAATTATAAATATATTTATGCCGCCCTCTAAAATAAAACTTTTTACAAATTAAATATCTAATTTCCTGCAGAGGATATTAATCATAATGATCATCAACATTTTAAGAAAACTTTATATACATTTGGGTATTTGGAACTAAAACTAAACGTGCCTTTTTATAGTAATTTACTTACTTTGTCAACACACACAACTTCAAACAGCAACTTCAACAAAAATCAGCAAAAAAATTCACAGATTTCGCACCTTACGCAAGCATTCTATGTATTGAAAATACCCGATACAACATTTAAGTTTTCATTTGTTCCTGTGTAATGTGAGTACCATGTTTATTTACATCTTTTCCAATATAACAAACAATAAAGAACGTTATTATTTGTTAATATAACAAATAATAATTATGTTTATTAAGAATATAAAGAAGTGACCTTCAGACACGATAGCGATCCGGTAAAAATATTATTGCGTTCTGCAATAACAAATTCCTATTTTTGCTTTTGAAATATATTAATAAAGCAAGGATTTTAAAATTGGTTATGTCATCTAGGTACATATTTTTTTGAGCCAACGAAAGAAGAATAAAGGCAGTTGAAACGGACATATTAAGTCGGTCCCTGGGGATGTCCAGAATAAAGAGAATGAGAAATGTTGGAGCGCTGAAGAAGAACCACTGATAAAAGTTGTTAAAAAATATTGGAATGGGTAAGCCCATTCCCGTAGAAAGAGAGGTAGACCAAAGAAAGCCTGAATAGGAGGAATAAGTAGGGTTATAAATGGACACTGGAGTAATCGAAAAGAGTGGAATTAAAGGATAGGACAACGACGAAAGACGTTTTAGCATAGCTAACTGTGCTGCCCACACTTCTACTTACCTTTTACCTTTCTGTTTGCCCTTATGTTATTGATTAAAGCTACTAAATCAATGAACTACCTCATTTGTATAAATAGATTTAGATTCAATATATCGTTTGGTATTAAGATATACAAGTAGTATTTTATCTCTTTACAGTTTATATGAAGAAACAAGCTTCGTATTTTCAATATTTTAACTATTTGTCGGGATATATTATCTGCATTCTTTATAGTTTCACATATATGTTAAATGCATGTTTTTCATAATTCCTCGTATGCATATATCGGCATCTTCAATTATTTCACCATCAACGTTTCTGACCTCTAAACGTGAGTTATCATCATCAAGGTTGCAGGTATAAATATTTATATTTAGTGAAAAGTAAAAGGATTCAATTTAAACGTCAGATTTATATCGTACAATAATATACCTATAAATCTATTAATATATGTATTAGATAGTTATTTTTAAGGTAGCTAATGTTTATTATTTAACATATTGTGTCCCCGGATTGTCTTTACAATAGAAAAAACTTTTTTATTATTGACATTTGGAGGAAAATGCATTCTTCATAGAAATTTTTGCTTCTTCTAGAATGGCTAATCTTGTTTATACTTTTCCAAATCTCCATACCGTTTTAGGGAAAATAAAAAAAACTGAAAATGGTTGAATTTTTTCCAAATCCTAAAAATCAAAAGGCGTTACTATGGCAATATCATGGTTCTTATATTATATTGAACTTATTGTTCATTAATTATGATTAAAGTCATATTTTCCGCTGATGTTAAACTATCTGTCTGATGTCAAATCTGTTAAGATTTATTCTGACAAGGAGACTATTGCTGCCTGTAAGTCTCTTGGGCTGAAAAATGTTGAAATTGTTGTGGAAGAAAGTGCGAGGAAAGATGGTGGGCCTATGATGGGATTCCCGTGATGGGATTCCCTGTAGACCCGTTAACACCGCCTGTGGTTCGGATGACGCAGAATTCGTATGAGGCAAATGGGCGTTATTTGCTAGCTAGACTGAGGTACCCTTCCATATTAAAACCAAATTATATGGCCTCAGAGGGCCTCATCCTAGTGACGCGGATTCCCTCCGTAAGCTATATTATCGCTTCCTATCGCTTTAGTCCATGGTATTGACTCAGCTGAAGTGGATGCGGATCTTTCTGCCTTCAGGTCCTTCTATTCAACGGAAAAACTTCAAGAGCTTCAGAGAATTAGGGAGAGTCATACCAAGTATTTCTCCAATGGCTCTCCAAATAAAAATAATTCCATTCTGGGGTACTTGCTACGCGACAAAATTTGAGCGTATTTTCAAACTTCAAAAAAGAACAGTTCGATATTTATTGGGACTGAACTGTAAAACTCACTGCCAACATTTCTTTAAATATTTCAAAATACTGACTCTTCCTTCTTTATTCATTTTTGAATCCGTTTGCTTAACCCGGAACCACATATCAGCTATTCCCGAAAGGCCACCTCACAACTATTCACTTAGGAATGCGGAGTACGATCTTGATCTGTCAACCCCGAGCTCAGAACTAGTTAAAGGCTCAATACTGTACAATGCCAAAAAATGTACAGTCATCTGCCTTGGGATATCAAGTTGCTTTCACTCTTTCCTGCATTTAGCAAAGCTCTGAAATCATACTTGCTGGAGAGCTCTGAAACCATACTTGCTGGAAATCATACTTGCATACTCGCTATGTGGGGTAAATTACTTTTTTGTTGATATTTAATCTTGAACAATTTTGAATTTTATAATTTTGATCATCTCACACACTGGTTAAAAGTCTGGTTAAAAGTCTTAATTGATTATAACCATTTACAATTTTCCAATTGAAAAATTTCATTGATACGTTTTTTTTTGTGTTCTGCAATGTCCATGTATATTTTTAATTTGTAATTTTAATGACGTAAATTTTGAATTGTATGATGCTTGGTTATATATTTTATTATTTGTATATTTGTTGTGCTTTTGTTTGTTTTTTAAATGCTTTGTCGATGAAGCTATTTTGGCTTTTTGTACAACAGTGTCCCCGCCAAGTCGAACACAGCCCTACCATCCTTTTCTCGAAGGTATTAGTGGTACTTTTGACCACCCTATAACTTCGTTGTGGATAAAGCAAGAATATTCATTTTCACTACACATCAAGACATATTATAGCTGGCTTACCAAAGTATCTAGTAATCATACTTCATACGTTTAGTTTTTATACTTCATAGTTTATGAATTATCGCTTGTCAAATTTCTTTAATTTCGACATTGACTCACTAACAGATCATCAAAATTCTAAGGTACTTTTAGATGTGCCACAAACTTCAAATATCGAATTTTAGGTAGCTTTAAGCTTATAATGAGAGGAAAAAATGAAAAATCACGAAATATCCTTATGGATTAAAAGTTAGCTGTCTAGCCGCTACCGGTAACTGACTTTCCAGTCCGCAAAAATGTAGAAAACTAGAATTAATCGGAGCGGTTTCTTCCTGATTTTATTTGTATATCAATGTACCAACAATAATTCAAGGATTATGATTTTTTTCTAGTCAAACTTTCTAAACTTCGCCAGTGACTCACTCGCAGTCATTATAATTATTATTATAGTAATAAATATGACTAATATTGATATTAACAATTTATAGGTACCAAAATTGTTCAATAGGTGCTTAAAGAGAGACTAAATAAAATATTGATTTTACATGAGATCTCACATAACTTTTTATAGTGGAAGAATTGTGTTGCTAGACTTGGCATTTTTTTACATTTTATGTTTTTGATGGGATTCATTTTCCAATAACTATTATAATCCGTTGCATAGCACTGAATAAATTTTGTTCTCCTTTGACATTTTAAAACAGCAAAAAATATGATGTTAATTAAAATTTTAACAATAAATACCTATCAAAGAATGAATTCGGAATGATATTTCAATAGAAACGCTTTTTAATTTTTAGTACTTAAAATTCAACTATATTTTCTTTTTTTAACTTTCCCTAAAACGGTATGGTAATTTGAAACAATATACACCACATTAACCATTTTAAAACAAGCAAACATTTTTAAGAGAAGAATGTATTTTTCACAAAATGTCATTAATAAAAAGTTTTTCCTCTTGTAAAGACAATCCGGACATACTGTATATTGAAATAAATAAAACACTAATTCAAGATACACAATATTTAAAATTAATAAATCTGAATTATTTTTAATTTTTCTATGCAACATAAAATATTTCGATTTAAAGTAATAGATACATTATGATTGTATATATCTAACTATATTAACCATCAGATGGGTTAACATAAGCTAAAAAGCTCAGAAGACAAGGTTCTGACCGAAAATTATGTTTTAAGATAATTTCTTCACGAAATTATTGCTCAGGGTGTTGTAAAGTTAGGCCAAAAAACAATTCGTCTATGAACCCTGTATAATAAGCCATAACAGTTTGCTAAAAAAAATCATAAAAATAGGTTACAGTTGAGGGTTGGAACCTTTGGTATTACACAGCAAAATAAAAACACTAAATCACCACAATACACCAAAACACTTTTACTTATACACTGGACGCGCGTTTTGCTAACCATGTTAGCGTCATCAGTAGATGATTATAAACTAAGTTTAATAAGTTTATAATCATCTGCTGATGATGCTAACATGGTTAGCGAAACGCGCGTCCAGTGTATAAGTAAAAGTGTTTTGGTGTATTGTGGTGATTTAGTGTTTTTATAAAAATTGGACTAAAAATAAAAAAATATAATATTTTAAAGAGGAAAAAAACTCCGTTGCTTTTTTTGTATCTGAGTGTAGAATTCAATTTTGCCAGTTGGGTTATAATAAATTATATTATGAAGCCAAGTTTTTAATTTATTCGATGTACATACATACATACTGCCATTACTCGCTGACGACTATTTGACACGCATCAGAAGATGGTCACGCAAGGCGTTTTCTTTCATGAGCTTTTCTGAGCCCGGTACGTGATGTTATCTGTCTACCGCACTCCGGACATCCAAAAATTTCATTGCTTTGTTGCCTCTTTACTTTTGTCGCTGTTAACTGTGAGCTGCTCCTTCCCATTCATTCTGC
Organism: Sitophilus oryzae; assembly: GCF_002938485.1. Taxonomy (NCBI): domain Eukaryota; kingdom Metazoa; phylum Arthropoda; class Insecta; order Coleoptera; family Curculionidae; genus Sitophilus; species Sitophilus oryzae. Next base: position 6,296,023 of record NW_022147046.1, on the reverse strand, counting down.
ATGTTAATCCCCTTTCGTGGAAAATATCCTTGAACCTTTTGAGTTGTCGACCCGGCCTCCTCTTACCGTCTACAAGTTCACCGTAAAGCAGATATTTTGGTATGCGGTTTTCTTGCATTCTGAATATGTGACCAGCCCATATTAAGCGGGACTTTGTAATCATAACTTCGATACTCTGGCAGTTAGCTTATTCAAGGACCGCTACGTTTGAGACATTATGAAACCATTTGTTTCATTTCTCTCACCGAGATGTCTCTGTTGCAACTTGTTTAATGCATTCAGGTGTAGGCGGTACGGCACCCAGGTTTCGCTTCCATAAAACATGGTGGGAATTATTATTGCTCGGTACATTGCAAGTTTTTGTGCTCAAGTCATGATTGTAGAAAACCATGTCTTTTAATTTCCAGATTGCTCTTGAGGCGCTGCTAATCCTGTGGTGATGTCAGAGTCGATGCAAGGGGTATTGTATGGGGTGCAAGGGGTATTGAAGCGATACATATAGCCTAGCTTACCCAAAAGTCAACCTCACCTTCACGTGGTGCACCCTGTTTACACTAACGAGGCTCTGACGTCCGAGTATAGGCGGTATAACCTATATATATCCCTCGGACCCACCATCTTTCTGGGGAAGAGGAGTAGTGAACTGCTCCTAGCCGGCCGAGAACGTAGCACAAGGGAACTATCGTCGCGGTCCTCACTGTGCCATAGCAATCCCGTGCTACAGTTGCAGCCAAAACTGTGCGGCAGCGTAACCGTCACAGTTAAATCTTTTCACGCAGCTTACACACATCAATGATGGAACATTCGAGTGGGACAAAATCATCATCCGGAGGTAAAATACCCCCTCAATCGGATCTCCGGGAGGGGGTGCCTACTCGAGCGTATCATCGGAGAAACAAAAAACATCAATGTTTCACGTTTGCGGCGTGGAACGTCCGCACTCTACTGGACAGGACAAACTCCAATCGACCAGAGAGAAGAACAGCACTGGTCTCACAGGAACTCCACCGGCTAAATATAGATGTTGCCGCTCTTAGCGAAACCCGCTTTGCGGATGAGGGTAGTCTCACTGAGGAGCATTACACCTTCTTTTGGAAGGGTCACCCCGCAACACACAGGAGAATTCATGGCGTAGGCATTGCAATCAAGAACGAAATTGCAACCAAATTAACAGAAGTACCTATTGGTGTCTCCGAACGCCTTATGACCCTAAGGTATCCCATATCAGACAAAACTTACGTCAACATCATTAGTGCCTACGCTCCCACCCTAGACGCTAAAATTGAGGATAAGGATAAATTTTACCAAACTCTACAAAATGCTCTCCAACGAATTCCGAAGAACGAACGAATTATCTTGCTAGGTGACTTTAACGCCCGTGTCGGTAAACAACAGGAAATATGGCCTGACGTATTGGGAAAACATGGTATGGGAAACGTAAATAGCAATGGTGAACGCTTATTAACAACATGCACAGAGTATAATCTTTGCATCACCAATACGTGGTTCATGTTGAAGGACAAGTTTAAAGGTACCTGGAAACATCCCAGATCAGGCCACTGGCATCAATTGGACCACGTAATCGTTCGAAGGACGCATCTAAAAGATGTTAGACTCACAAAAGCCAGAATAGATGCCGAATGCGGCACTGACCACCGACTTTAATTTCAAAATGAAAATCCAGTTAAAACCCAAACATCCACACTGTAAAAAAACAAAACAACATGACCAGATTGAACGTACGGGGTCTAGAGAACAACAATACCGCCGACGCCCTCCGGGAAGCCATCAATGAATCACTTCCACCGATAACTTCAATCTCAATATTGGAAGCTGAACAAGGCTGGACACAATTAAGGGATGCGATTCATAAAACCAGCGAAGCTGTTCTGGGAAAGTCCAACAAAAGAAACAACCAGACTGGTTTAACGAAAATCAACCTAATATACAGGCTTTGTTGGAACAAAAGTATAGAGCACATCAAGCAGTTACTGCAAATCCACACAACCCAAGGCTGGTAGACAACTTTAAAGTAGCCAACAACACGCTTCGGAGAAAACTACGTCAACTAAAAGATAACTGGTGGTCACAGAAAGCTAATCAGATTCAAGAGTACGCCACGCATCACGATTACCGTAAATTCTTCGAGGCTGTAAAAGAAGTGTACGGCCCAACCAAGAAGGCAAGCTGCCCAATCATGGCACAAAATGGCGAACTTCTAAAAGAGGAAGAGCAAATCAGAAACCGCTGGAAAGAGCATTACAGCCATATCCTTAACCAAGAAAATAACCCCAATATGGAAGCGCTAAACACAATACCTCAGTATAACAGCCTCGATGTATTAGATATCCCAATAACAGAACAGGAAATAAAAGCCTCCATAAAACAGCTTAAAAACAACAAATCAGCTGGCTGTGACGCGATTCCGGCGGAAATCTATAAGTGTGCAAGTAAAGAACTTATTGGTCATCTTAAGCTCTCTTCGATGTCATATGGGAAAGCGGAGAGGTACCTCAGGACTTTTGCAACGCAAATATAGTGAATATATTTAAGAACAAAGGAAGTGCATCAGACTGCGGAAACTACCGGGGAATTTCACTCTTGGTTATCGGCGGAAAAATTCTTGCAAAAATTATGTCAAACCGCCTGCACCCACATATAGAAAAAATCCTTCCAGAATCGCAAACGGGTTTTCGCACTAACCGCGGCACCGTCGATTCCATATTTTCCATCCGCCAACTACAGGAAAAAGTAAAAGAACAGCAGTCTAAACTTTATGTTGCCTTCATCGACCTAACAAAAGCCTTCGACTCTGTGAACAGAGATGCACTTTGGGCAATTATGAAAAAGTTCGGAGTACCCAACAAATTTCTTACAGTGTGTAAAAGCCTCCATAACAACAACCAGTCAAGAGTGTCACATCATGGATCACTAAGCGATCCCTTTCTGACAAATACAGGAGTTAGGCAGGGATGTGTCTTAGCGCCTCTCCTATTCAACATATTCATGGCAGCGCTCTCCATTATAGTGGACAGCAAACTGCAGGAGAGAGGACTGGGCATTAGATACAGATATGATGGCGGTCTGTTCAACATAAAAAGACTCAGGGCAAAAACACGTACAAAATTCATCACAGAACTTCAATACGCTGATGACTGCGTTCTAGTTGCAAAAACTGTACAGCAATTACAAGAAATGTTGAACACCTGGGCATACGAGGCTTTGGGCCTTAAGCTAAACATCGACAAAACTAAAATCATGTGCACTCCCCCGGAAGATCACAACAATGCTATAAAAATCGGAGAAGAGCTACTTGAATATGTAGCGGAATTCAATTATCTCGGCAGTTTGATTTCGGAAAAGGCCAATATCGACTCAGAAATTCAGCACAGGATTAGCAGCGCTTCAAGAGCATTCTTGAAATTAAAAGACAGGGTTTTTTACAACCATGACCTGAGCACAAAAACGAAACTTGCAGTGTACCGAGCAATAATAATCCCCACCATGTTATATGGGAGCGAAACCTGGGTGCTGTACCGCGGACACATGAACGCATTAAACAAGTTGCAACAGAGACACCTTAGACAACTCTTAAGAATCAAATGGTTCCATCACGTCTCAAACGTATCGGTTCTTGAAAAAGCTAACTGCGAGAGTATTGAAGTCATGGTTACAAAATCCTGATTAAGATGGGCTGGTCACGTATGCAGAATGCAAGAAAACCGCATACCAAAATCACTGCTTTACGGTAAGCTTGTAGACGGTAAGAGGAGGCCAGGTGGACAACTCAAAAGGTACAAGGACATTTTCCTCGAAAACTTAAAGGGGATTAATGTGCAGAATGAGTAGGAAGTAGCAGCTCACAATAGAACTCAATGGAGAAGAATTGTAAACTCAGTTAACAGCGAGAACCAAAAAGTTAAGAGGCAACAAAGCAATGAGATTTTTGAATGTCCGGAGTGCGGTAGACAAATAACATCACGTATTGGGCTTTTCAGTCACAGAAAGGCTCATGAAAGAAAACGCCTTGCGTGACCATCTTCTGATGCGTGTCAAATACTCGTCAGCGAGTAATGGCAGTATATGTATGTATGTCAGAGTCGATATTAGCTTTTTCCGAAATCAAACTGCCGAGGTAATTGAATTCCGCTACATATTCCAATAGTTCTTCTCCGATTTTTATAGCATTATTGTGATTTTCCGGGGGAGTGCACATGATTTTAGTTTTACTGATGTTCAGCTTAAGTCCCAAAGCCTCGTATGCCCAGGTATATGTGTTCAACATTTCATGCAGTTGCTATAACGTAATTGCAACTAGAGCACTACAGCTTATTCGATGTAATAATTTCAACGCCACCTGTTATGGCCCATCCCATATTTAATAATTTTATACATTATTATTTAATAATACAGTATAAATACATAATATAATAAACAATAAATTGCAAGATCAAATTAGTCGAAATTACCATCTCTCTAAGGTATTATTAAGCGTTATCTGATTAGATCTATTTATGAGCCAATTAAGACTGGGTTTTAAAGGAAACCGAAAGCAGTACCTAGATGACCTTTGCGTTCGGTACTTGTAGCTGCGTCCTCGGTATAATTACCGTAATCAAATTAGATCATCTCTGGTTTGGAAAACAATCGCGCATAATAGACCGGTGTGTGTATTTAATGTCTTCATTGTTGCCAAAACAATTCAATTACCTTATGCATTTTTCTCAAAATAAATTTGCCCGCATATTAATTATTGTAGAATAAGAGAAAAATGGTCGCCTTGTTATTATTTATTCTATATGTTGTCACGCATGATATGAGAACTTATTGTTCTTTATGGTATGGTCAAAAAAGAAATAAATAAGCAGATTTTGTAACTAACATTTTTAGTAAAAAAAGATATATGTTACTTCTGAATGCTACAAACATTGAAGATTGAAATTATAATATTTTTTCGAAAAACATTAAACTAACAATATCATTTTAGAATTCCTTAAGAAATTGAATTTTCAATGTTCTTAATAAATTTCATCCATTATTACATAATATATACAAGGTGAGTCTTAAATAAGTGTAAATATTTTTAGGGGTAGTATATTTTGAACCTAGAAACAACTTATGAAGGTTTTTCCGCGAAAAAAATTTAAATTTTGAAATTTTTTGGAAAAATGTTTACTTTTCAGTTAATAATTATTAACATATTATATTAACATAATTTGTTGTTAATATGGCAACATATGAACTAGATTAAATTTACAAAAAAGAAAATCCAGTAAAGAGGTAGTAAGAGAACAGTGGATCGGTTATCAAAATTTTAGCAAAATTTTTTTTTTGGAAATTTTCAAAGTAAAATAACTCGGTTATTTTGGATTCATTTGAAAAACGGTAATGAGAAAATATGTTTCTTTTCCTCTTTTCTTATAAGCATTCTTGTCATTGGTACGTTATTTATAAAGCTAGAACTGGGCACTGATCAATTCTAAAAGCAGCGATAGATGTCTTGCCCTCTGATTGGGTAAGAGTGGAAACGAAAAGAGAAAGAAAGAGAGAATAGTTTTCTAGAAATGAAACAACAGTCCCTGAAATGAAGACGCCGTGAACAAGTTTCTGACAACTTGTAGGCGCTGATTCTCGGCGCTTATTAACCAGCTCTTTTATGTCCGTCTCTTAGGCTGGATCTTCAAATGAGTAAATGAAAAGTTGCCCCAGGAATATGACAGTAGTCGTCATCTGTAGTATGAATTAGTAAATATAAAATACTAAACTCTGTGATTTACAGCTATATACATGTCGTTTTATTGTGTATAATTTAATTTGGTAAAATTGCATTACTTTGTTTTAATATACTAAATAATTATTCCGAAAGCATGAATGAATATATTTAAAACAAATAAATAAAGAAAAAACTGCCTTGTAATGTATAAATTATCCGCTATAATTGTTACTGTTTCATTCAGAAAAAGAAATAAAAAAATAGACAAATAAAACAAAGCGGCCGCAAAATCTTCACGCTATAAAAAACGCAAAAATCCGGAATTGCATAATGGTACGTGCGATCGCCGGAAACAGATCAAGGTTCGCGGGTACTTGCCGTTGTCGGATTGCGTTTATATCCATTGGCGTAACCATCGGAGGGTTAAACGGTACAGTGGCATTTAAACACAGGTGTTCCTCGATGTAGGCTAGAATTAAACCGCTAGTTTTAAACTGATCTCGCGAGAATTCAGCACATCTTTAGAACAGGAGAAGGAACATCGGAGAAGATTATGCAAATAGCTAAGTCGGGGACTTAATATGTGCCCTAACAAAATCAAAACCTGAATCATCAAACCAAGAGAAAAAGCGCATCTGCCCGGTACCTTGCGAGTGCGGTGAGTCGTGTATTGGAGAGACAAAGTGTCCTCTAGATGTACGAGTTGACGAACATAAAAAAATATACGCAAAGAGGTGACACAATGAAGTCGGACATTGCAGATCATGTGTGGTCCAAGCACCACAAAATAAAATGGTCGAAAGCCCGGGTTGTCCACAAAAAAATTTAAAAAGAAGCCGTATTCATTTCTAACAATAATAAAATCTTTGGCAGTCCAAGTATGGAAATTTTAACAATATGGCAACCACTCATAAAACTCTCCAATGCAGGTGCTCTTAGTGGAAAATCTCAACAAATTCACGGGTGGATGCTCGGCTCTAGTATATAAGCTCAGTAGTTTTAGGATCTTTAGTTTACACTTGATAACGGTCAGTGATACTTCGGACCGAAACGTTGTGTAAACAAAATAAATACAGACAATGGAAGACCGAAACTCTTTTAGTTTTAATACTGAATCAGTGTCTACCACATTCAAAGTAACATAAATAGAACAGATTTCAACAAAACTATAATCAACGCAACTTAATTGCAAGGAATTCTAAAGTTATAGGGAATTTCACTAAATTATTTCGCTTGTTTGTGGTGTTGACTGGTCATATTTACTCCTAGAGTAGTAAGAATAAAAATGCTTAACGTTTCGGAAAGTCTATCTCTTTTAACCTATATTTATTATTAAAAAAAACTATTTAAATTATTTAAATTCAAACTATTATGAGAACACTTTAGTTTTTTTTTAAAGCAGATACGTCTACAAGAAACCGTTGACGTTCTGTTCACAGATGAGGTATCCTATAAGTATACAGATAAAAATCTTGTCCCTAATTCGTGGTACGAAAATTGTTTTTTATGACGATGTGCAAACGAGTCAAATTTCCTGTGCGCAAAAATAAACTCGCTTAAAATGACAATAAACAGCGTAATAGAGAGATATCGCTAAACCGAATAGCGTGCATGGGCGTTAATAAGGCCAGGTATTATTTCCTTTACGTGAGGTGGTATTAACTCTCTTCATTTATAGTTATCGGATCGGAAAGAATTCTGATCGCGTCGCGTCCGCTATTTAAACTTAACCTAACTTTGAATTTATAAAACTTTGAAATTGTTTTGTTTACTAGGTATTTTAAAACTAAAGGGCTAAAGTGCTTATTTCCAGTGCTTTATTGTTCAACGTCTGCCAATGGGTTTAGGGCAACAAGCAACAAATTCTCTTAGAAGGGCTAAGTCGTCATCTGCTGTAAACCTAAGACTCTTTATAGGTTCTTTAGTATTGGAAGAGGTGGAATCCATATTTTGGGCCATATTTATTTAATTAAAACTGATCCCAGCTACTTAAATATCAAATTACCTAATAAAACTAAAGCTTGGGGGTTGCCAGACCTCCTTCACACACGTCCCTGAATGGCGGATAGGGAACGCTTCCCACATGTGGGTGGTACCGGTGAAATGAAATAGCCGGCGTGGACCAAAACTGGCAGTTGATGTCTGACCTGGAGCAGGCGGTCAACAATGGGCGGACCAGGCTCAATAGCAGTAGAGAATGCAGCTGGTCTAGGGTAGGATCCCGTACAATCCCTAAACCCAACCCAAGATGTTAGGCGACCCGTGCCGATGGGTGCATGGCGGTGGGGGAGCACCGTCATTAACGGAGCCTCTGAAAAACTGGGCGACCTTTCAGAGTATTTAGTCTTACTCCTGTGCAAGGGCCACCGCAGGAGTGGACACATTGAATCCCCTATACTCGTGGGAACGATATGGATGAAATAAATATTAATCAAACGAAAGAAGATAGTAGAGAGGAAGTGAATTGTCATGCTGAGGGAAGCTTCTTAGGGGAAAGCAAGGGTGATGATCCTTTTGCTCGTAGAGACTCGATCCAAAGGACCCCTCCTAGAATGAGAACCCTTTCTCTTCCATGTGAGGAAGTGTTGCACGATTTTTATAGAGAGACCAATAGTGAGCAACCTAACAAAAGGAAGAGAGTTGATAAAGTTTCTGAACAGCAAATAACAAGCTGCGATGGCAAAACCTACGGAGATATAGTATTTAAAATGCTTAAAGAAATAGCACGTCTAGAAAAAACAGTCAAGGATATGTATAAGCCAAAACAGGAGATTAAAGAATCGACTTCTCGTTTAGTTTTTTAAGCTGAAAAATTAAAGAGTAATAACCTCTCTAGGTGGTTCGAACAAGCTGTTTCTTCAGAAGAAGTAAATAAACTGCAAAAATTACAGGAAGGGAACTATATTCTAACCGAGACTATTAATTCCCAGCAATCTCAATTAGCTCTGTTGAAGAGCAAAAGTAATATTAGTTGTGAAGCTTGTGTTTTGACCCAAAATAAAGCACTACGAATGAAAGCTCTTCACAAAGAAGACTCATACAAATGCTTCAAGCAAATATCGGAGGAAGATTGGGAAGACGAAATTTTTCCCAAAATAGACGTAATACCAAAACATATATGGGAGGCTTCTGATAGTAGTAATATTATATTGCCATGTAATGCCAACTTTCAATCCGAAAATGAACATATATGTGATGCTATAAACAAATTTGGAGGTATAGAAGGTCTCAAAAAACAATTAAAAAATAATGGTGAAGTGGCTATAATGTCTCAGACTGTAACTTCCAGATAAAAATGGTATAATGAATTACACGTCTAGAACCATATATTACCCATTAATAAACAGCATTGGTCCTCAGGAGAATACCAGTGATGTTGTAGTTTTCCAATGCATAAAATTAATTAAAGAAAATGCAATTAAGAATGAAATAACGAAGCTTGCTTTGTCATATTTCGAAGGAATTGACGGAGTGATGCTTAATAGAATGGTTGAGTTCCTATTTTGTGACACTGTCATACAAATATATTTGTATAGGCCAGACATACCGAACAAGCAAAAATTAAGAAATCTTGAAATGGACTCTAAAACGGACAGACTTGGCTCTAAAGTGAATTCTGGTGAAAATAATAAACCAAGATATATTAAACCTAAACATGAGGCAATAATTGTCAAAAGGAACGATTGCATTTTCTTCTGAAACTTGTCAGAGGAACCATTAATCCCAGTGAGTTAGGTGTTGACGTAAAGGACGTTAAAAGAACCAAAAATGATGACCTGCTCCTTACTGTACAGAACGGAGCAGATAAGGCTGAGATTCTAAAACGAGAAATTTGCGAAAAATTACCTGAAATTAAAACTTCTTTGCTAGTAAACAAAAAAGTGCTACACATTAAAGGGCTAGATGAAGTAACTACACTGGATGAAGTAAAAGCAGTTATTAACAACACTGCAAAAATTAGTGTAGATAACTTTGAAGTAAAATCGCTACGCCCTACTTATGGTAACAAACAGAATGCAACACTGATTCTGACTGAGGTGGATGCTAAAAATTTGTTGGATATGGGAAAAATCAAAATTGGATGGTCAACATGCAAGATAATAGAGAGAAAGCACATTATAAAGTGCTTCCGCTGCTGGGAATATGGGCACGTTAAAACAAATTGTAATGGCCCGGATCGGGAGAACTTATGCCTGAGATGGTAATGACAGTCATAAAATTAATTGACTGCAAAAATACACCCTATTGTGTCCTCTGCAATACAGAGGGACACCAAACTGGCCATGTAAACTGCCCAAAGGGTAAGAAAAAGGAAGTAGAGTTGTAGAAATCCGCTGATGATACGATTTCTACAAATAAATGTAAATAGAAGCTGACAAGCACATGCAATTGCTCTTGCTACAGCGATTGAACTAAAAGTAGACATACTACTTATTAGTGAATTGTAGCATTCTTAAAGGCTGGCTGGACTGGATTTACGACAGAAATATGGATGCAGCAATTAAAATATTGAATAACACCTTAGGAATCGACAGACAAGGACAAGGTCCAGGATACTGCTTCATAGCAACAAGTTATTTTACCATATTTAGCTGCTATTTCTCTGGCGATAAAACAACGGAAAGTTTAGAAGAGTCACTACTAAGCTTACAAGAAAATATGGGTAGTTATGAACAGTTAATTATAGCAGGTGACTTCAATGCTAAATCCCCCCAATGGGGTATGGGATATACAGACAAGCGCGGAGATATTCTTACCGAGTGGATAGCCACATTGCAGTTAGTAATTGCTAACGTTGGAAATAAGCCAACATTCGAAAGCGGAAGCTATACATCAATTCTAGATTTTACGTTGGTCACTGATAAGGTGTGCGTAGAAAACTGGGAAGTGCATGAGAAGGAGTCACTCAGTGATCATAATTATATCTTTTTCGAATTAGGTGTAGAAAAATCTTATACAACACTAAAAAAATACTCTAAAGGTTGGCAGGTAAATAAATTGCAGCCCGAGAAATTAATTAAAGCCATTGAACAAGAGGAGTGTAATAAAAACAGTAGTACCGCCGCTAATTTCTCTAAAATATTGAGTAATATATGCAACAAAGTAATGCCAAAAAAGCGGGCCCCTAAGGGACATCCGCCAGTATACTGGTGGAACGATAATATTGCAAAATTGCGGAAAGAATGCTTTAAAAATAGGAGGGCATATACTCGGCAAGCGTAGGTAAAGGGTATACTTCAGTGGACGCTCTATTAAATGTTTATAAGGAAAGTAAACAAAGACTGCGTGATGAAATAAAGACTGCCAAAAGAAAATGCTGGAAAAAGCTTTGTGATGAAGTTGACTGTGATATATTTGGGAATGGATATAAAATTGTTATGAAAGGGATGATCGGTTTTCCCCCTCATCCAAATCTCTCCATGATAGCAATGGAGAAAGTGATAAAATATCTGTTCCCTAACCACAAATCTGTGATATTTAAGTGCTGTGATATAGATAAGTTTGAATGTTTTACAAAGGATGAACTACTAACGGCGAATAATAAAGCACCAGGGCCTGCTGGTATTCCTCCAGAAGTTATTAAACAGATGGGCAAGGTGAAGCCAGACTATGTGTTGTCAGTGTATAATCAACTTGCCCGGTCAAACTGCTTTCCGACTCAGTGGAAAGTTTCACAGTTATTATTAATCCTAAAACAAAATAAAAATATAGGCGAACCAACTGCATACAGGCCCCTCGGCCTCCTGGACGTTGAAGGGAAGATATTTGAACACCTAATACTGGGAAGATTAAACAGCGAAGTAGAGAGAACTGGTGGACTGTGCGACAGACAATTCGGATTTAGAAAAGGACGCCAAACGGTAGATGCAGTGATCCAGGTTATTAATATAACTAAAAAATCAGCAGCATTTAGTCATCGAAACCGCAGGTTGTGTGCACTGATAACACTGGATGTTAGGAATGCTTTAATAGCGCGTCATGGCAGCTAATCTTGGAAGAATTGAGGGGGCATTAAAAATAGCCTAATAAATATAATAAGTTCTTATCTGTCCGAGAGAAAAATCTTGGTGGAAACTGAAGAGAGAACGAAATTGGTAGGAATAAATTCCGGAGTTCCGCAGGGATCTATTCTTGGTCCCACATTGTGGAAGATTTTGTACAATCCCCTATTAAAGTTGGATATGCCAGAGGGTATTACTCTCATTGGATTCGCGGATGATGTAGCAATGGTAGTGATTGCTGATAATGAAGAAATACTTATTAATAAAGCTAACACCGGCCTCTTGAGAATTTCTAAATGGATGGCACAAAAGGATTTACAGCTAGCACCACAAAAGACTGAGGCGGTAATTCTATCCACCAAACGAAAACTGGCACCAATTCTTTTCGATGTTGAGGGAACTTTGATCGTACCTAAGAATGCTGTAAAATACCTCGAAGTCTGGTTAGATAGTAAAACAACATTCTGTGAACATGTTACCCAAACAATTACTAAAGCGGAAAAAACTCTTGCTGCATTATCAAAACTAATGCAGAACATACGGGGCCCTAGGTCATCAAAGCGTAGAATTCTTGTAAGCGTAATACATTTCACAGTTGTTATATGCAGCTCCGGTATGGTGTAAGGCAATGGACAAAATAAAAACAAAGCGAAAGATAACAGCTCTGCAGCGCAAATTATGTATTAGAGTTTGTAGCGCTTACAGAACTGTATCTACTGAGGCAGTTGGTGTCATTGCGGGCATTCCTCCTATCCACTTATTAGCTCATGAACGAGCGGATACATACAAGGGAGAGCTCAAACAAATAGCCAGGAAAACTATGATGGAGAAGTGGCAGGATCAGTGGGATAAAGGAAAGTACGGAAGATGGACCTGGAGACTTATACCCAACATCGAAAAATGGATTGACAGGCCATATGGTGAAGTGGGATACCACCTGACACAAATGCTGTCTGGACACGGGTGCTTCCGAAAATACCTCTATAAGATGCGGCGGGCAAGCTCTGAATCATGTTTATTTTGCGGTCAAATAGACGACGTTGAACATGTGTTCTCCTGTCCAAGATGGAAGGATGAGAGAGATCATTTTAAGAAGGAGAGTGGACTGGATTTCACAGAAACGAACTTAATGAGAAGCCTTGAGGGAGGTGAATTATTATGGGAACAGTAAATAAATGTATAAATAATATACTAAGTAAAAAAGAAGAGGAACAACGCCACATGGCGTAGGCAGCCCCCACGTCGAAGTAATGCGTAAGCGGTTACGGAGGAGGGTTTTTTTAGCCGGTAGGAATCCGGCACTACCCAGTTATGGGTGTCTTATGGAAGATTTTTCCCCTCCTCATCGCAAAAAAAAATAAAACTAAAGCAATAATTCAAAACAATTCAAACATAAACATTCACCTAAAATAAAAGATCTTGCCGGCCGGCTCCGGTTGTCAAATACCCGCACATGCCCATTTAAGCAATTTTTAAACGTTTCCAGAGGTTATTTAGAAAGAGCGCTTGGTGTAATTATTGATCCGCAAATTACGTTATTAGCGGGTGTTAAAAATGTGTGGTTAAAAATTGACTCGCCCATGTCGTAACCATGATAAGGTACGCGTAAATACTGGATGACGCTATTCGGTTTTCCGATATATCTCTAATAACTGTGCCGGTCAGGCGCTGTGCACAATTTTAGAGGCCATAAGTAGGCGTGCTATGTGCGCAAACTAGTCACCTAACTAGTGCCCGATTCCGAAAATTGGAACTACGAAAAACAATAAAGAATGTGTTCTGTTAAAAAACTTTTTTTAACAGAGCTTTTTTTTTCTTTGTTAGGCAATTTTTTATTACTGTAAACATAACTTCTGACAAGCAGTGTCCGTTTAGGTTTAACGCAGAAGTGTTTACAAAAAATAACTATTTTATTTTGTAGATTTTTCTTGCAATGCAGTGGCGAAATACCCATAAAGGATTTTTTTGGAGAGATGAATCCGCCACATAGGTATAGACATTTTTTATAAATCTTTTTATTTTATTTTACTTAGTATAGACATTTTTTATTTATCTTTTTTCCAAGTAATACAATTACATAAATTGACCCAAGATGGGTGTGGAACATATTAACAAAAATCACGAGATACTAGAACACTCATAAATTTATCCTAATATAAACATGATTCCTAAAATACTTTTCTGAAGAGTCTATGTACTGTATTACATAACTATAATTTACTAGTTTCAATATTTATATAATAATAAGATAATAAATTGAAAACACAATAATACCTACTACAAATAATATTAAATGGTATATTAACACCTTACCCTTATCTGAATAGAATTCATCTAGCGTATAAAATGCCTTGACTAATAGATAATTTTTTAGGGTTAACAGTAAATCAGTAACTGAGAGTGGGAAAGTATTATATATCTTTATAATGCTGTGCTTCACATTCTTCTGTACATACGTGTAGTTGCTCTTGTTGTTTTGTAACATATCTCTATTTCTAGTAGAGTATTGATGTTTTAACTCTGATTTTTTCTTCTTCTTAGCACGCCGTCTCCTTTCGGAGGTTGGCGATCCAATTGGCAATTGTTACTCGGGAGATGGCATCCCTGAAAATTTGGACTGATGTTCGATCAAGCCATCGACGCAGGTCTTTAAGCCAGGAGTTCTCTCTTCTTCCGACTGACCTCTTTCCTTCGATTTTCCCCTCAATTATAAGACGTAGCATTTCGTATTTATCTCCTCTCATGATATGCCCAATATATTGGATTTTTCTTTCCTTGATAGTTGTAAGGAGTTCTTTGCTCTTCTGCATAGCTCTGAGTACTTCAGTGTTGGTTTTTCTATCCACCCAGGATATTCGTAGTATTCTCCTGTACAAATACATCTCAAAAGCCTCGATGCGGGCTTCTGTGAGCGGACTGAGAGTCCAGCTCTCACAGCCATAGAGGAGAATTGGGAATATATTATAACATCGACGCATTCGCAGTCGAAGTTGTAAGGTCGAGATCCCGCCTGATGACAAGGTTCCTTATACTGAGAAAAGCACTCCTAGCTTGATCAATCCTTGACAGGATCTCCTTTTTCGGATCACACCCTTCATTTACAAGTGTACCCAGATATCTAAAGGATGACACTTGTTCAATCATGTTATTGTTTATTTGAAGAGTGGCTTGTATTGGTGTTTTTGAGTAAACCATAAGTTTCGTCTTTGCACTGTTCATAAGCAACCCATAACGTGCGCTATGTTCCCCGACAGTGTCCAATAACTGTTGGAGTTCAGGTAAGCTGCTAGCAATGATGACAGTATCGTCGGTATATCTGATGTTATTAATTATGGTTCCATTGATTTTGACTCCACCGTGCATATCTTTAAGGGCTTCCGTGAAGATCACCTCCGAATATAAATTGAAGAGCAAGGGTTAATAATATGCAACCCTGTCGGACGCCTTTCCCTATAACCATTTCTTCCGACAGGAGGTCCTCCAGCCTTACTTGGGCCGTTTGATGCCAGTAGAGCTCGGTTACAATTCTCAGATCCCCTGGTTTCTCAGATTCTGGTTCTTTAAAGAGACTTTTATTGTCGTAAACAAATACTACCGAATCCAGAATATACTTTTTGAAATTAATAATTGATACTTGAAATTATTGTTAGTATTTTCCTTTCTATGAAAAATTTGCGACAACTTTCACGATAACTTAATTTCAAAATGTTTCGAATACAGCGCTTCTGTAGAATCATTATCCTATTAACATCCGATGAGTTCCCCCAGAACAAGCCATAGCGTATTACAGAGTTAAGGTAGGCATAATATGCTGTTATTGCAATGTCCTCAGATATATTTTCAGAGATAATTTTCATTGCGTAACTAAAAGGAGCTTTATTAGAATTATTATAATATGGTTAACCCTGCAAATTGTTATTTGATAGAGAGCCGCAATTTTATTTGCACCAGTACCTTTGGGTAAAGCTACGCCACTGATTATTAAGTGCGGGGCACGGAGGAAAATAGTTTGTTCTATTGTTTTAAATAGGAACGGTTCCGCCGTGTGCACATCCTCAGCAAAGTACTACCCAATTTCAAGCATTGAAGACGATCTTGGACTCGTTTATGTGTAGCACCAGACCTAGTCAAGGTTCTAGACGTAAATCGTATTAATATATAATTAGTCAGATTGTATGTATTTGCGGGGGATTATTTAGATTGGTATGACTCAACTTTAGTGGAAAGGAGAAAAAGAGATGAATATATAATTTCGCCTATACTTGACTCGGAATATAAAATATAAATAAACTAATGAATAATGATTATCCTCCAGTGAAGAAATAAAAGGCACGTACCCTGACAAAATTGTATTAAAAAAAATTGTGTGTGCACTATGTGTCTCTCAAGTATTCTGCGCTTGACAGATCTATCGTTAATGCTTATTGATATTAAGATATTCCAAGAGGTGTGTAGTGATGCACTAATATGAGACAAGAAAGATTTAGAACAGAATTATAAAACCAAGGCAACGGCCCAGCTACGTCGAAACACCGGTTCCCACTAGAACACCGAAGTTAAGCGACGTAAGGCGATACTAGTGGATGGACGGGTGACCGGTTCGAAACTCTGTATCGTGCTGTTGTCCAAAAAAAAAGGCAAAAGTGTAAAATCTATTGATACACACTGCTCATTCACGCCGGTTCGAGGCCGGATGAAATCGGATATCTCGTGAGTAAGAGTCGATTTAGACACTTACCAAGTCGGTAGGCCATTGACCATGATATGACCGAGGACCGCTGTTTGGATTCCGCGTAAACAAAGTAGGCCCCGTCCAGATTAGCCCTGGAAATAAAAAGGACACGAACTAAAGATGAAACAAAAAATAACTTAAGTAATCGATTTTGCTAGTTTTGATAAATTGATTTTTTTGAGGAAGGAGAAATTATTAGGTTTGTTCCAACCAGCCGCAGAGCCGTCACCGAACTATCACGCTCGTGCGCAGTAATTCAAATGTGTTCCAACCGAGATTTGACGGTTATCGGACGATCCTATTTGCGTACCAACCTACCTTGGGATCGTTTAGTTACGATTTCAGAAAGGTAATTTCGGTACATGGTCCAAATTGAGAACTGTTTGGGTTGACGTGCGCATTAAAGCATATTGACAAAGATTGCTGATGCTTCTGTCTTGGTTATTTTTTGCGAATTCGAATACGTGTGCGTTATACTTTTGCTTGTGAGTTTGTGTGGAGTAAATCTTTCGGAAATTTTAATTAATTTTTCATTTATAGAATAATGTTCAAAAATTCAACCACTGCAATGAAATAACAAGAATCTACGCATAAACGGGCCATAAAAGAGAGGATAGGTAAGTGAGTTAGTGAGTATGCAGTTGAAACAACACTTACCAACAATTACTGGATTCTGATTCTCCATTCCAAGAATAATAATTATTATCATTGCAAATTGCCAACAAAAATAATAGGGTTATGTTACAAAATTCTAAAGAAAAACAAAAAACCGATCGATACACGCACGCTTGACACTTTTGACAGTCCCGAAAACAATCCAGAAAGCATTCCATATACGAAGCATGCAATGGCAATGCTATCTATTGCTGCTTTCACTATATCTATGCTATATATATTTTAATGTAGAGCAAACTATCGTTTGCTCTACATTAAAATATAGTCTAGCTACTGTTCTCTTAGTTAGTAGAACTGCTTCAGTTTTATGAGGTGCAAGTTGAAGGTTTTGCCTCCTCATCCACCTTGTTATTCGCATTATTCCGGTGTCGGCCAAATTCATCAAGGATTTCTCATTACTAACTGTTACAGTCATGGCGATGTCGTCTGCAAAACCAATTAATGTAATTCCATTTGGCATGTGGGTCTCTAGCGAACTATCAAATAAAATGTTTCACAAGATCAGATCTCTCCTGGAGGAAGACCACCGTATACTAACACAATCTTAGTGGTCTCACACGATTCAAGTTTTATTGTTCTGTCACTCAGATATGATGATATTATTTCTACAAGATGCTCATCGGTATGTCCAGTTCGCAACTCATTTAAGATTCTATTCTACGATGTTTCACGTCAAGTGTGATCATGGCACATAGTTTTCTATTCGATTTTCCGATAAGTTGATTGTCTATGTAATATAAAAATATATTTCCTATAATATTTAATAATTAACATCGAAAATGCGAGCCATATGTTATTTCCTATAATATTTAATAATTAACATCGAAAATGCGAGCCATATGTTATATTATAAATAGATGACCACCAAAGTATACCCAAAAGAATGTTATCTATTCTTCTTAACATAATCATACAACAAACCTATGTCTCCACACAATACGAAAAAAGTGATCTTACTGATAGAAAATGACAACGATATTTAAAGCAGATTATTCGAATAGATTTCGGCCGGTCCTTGTACCGCTCGGATGGTACCTAATCTTTAAGCTTTGTGTCGTACCGTACCACTAATTTATTCTAATTCGGGTAATGATAATACCCTAGATTTTCACAACGATCGCGCACCCGAAAGAATATCTTTCTTTTCTAAGTCGTCGCCCACCGCCTATTGTATTTTTATTTCAGTGTTAACACCGCCAGTAGGGGAGATCCGATGCAGAGTGGAACTAGAGGTTAAATAATAGTGTAAAATTAAAAAAAAAACACATTTATTTAGCAGATATAAGTATAGGTATAGCAGGGAATATGTAGCGGAATTCAATTACCTCGGCCGTTTGATTTCGGAAAAGGCCATTATCGACTCTGAAATTCAGCACAGGATTAGTAGCGCCTCAAGAGCATTCTGGAAATTAAAAGACAAGGTTTTCTACAATCATGACTTGAATACAAAAACGAAACTTGCAGTGTACCGAGCAATTATAATCCCCACCATGTTATATGGGAGCGAAACCTGGGTGCCGTACCGCCGACACATGAAGGCATTAAACAAGTTGCAACAGAGACACCTTAGACAACTCTTAAGAATCCGGTGGTTCCATCATGTCTCAAACGTATCGGTCCTTGAAAAAGCTAACTGCGAGAGTATTGAAGTCATGGCTACAAAATCCCGCTTAAGATGGACTGGTTACGTATGCAGAATGCAAGAAAACCGCATACCAAAATCTCTGCTTTACGGTGAACTTGTAGACGGTAAGAGGAGGCCGGGTGGACAACTCAAAAGATACAAGGACATTTTTCATGAAAACTTAAAGGGGATTCGCATGCAGAATGAGTGGGAAGAAGCAGCTCACAATAGAACTCAATGGAGAAGAATTGTAAACTCAGTTAACAGCGACAACCAAATAGTAAAGAGGCAACAAAGCAATGCCATTTTTGAATGTCCGGAGTGCGGTAGGCAGATAACATCACGTATCGGGCTTTTCAGTCACAGAAAAGCTTATGAAATAAAATGTGCGTGACCATCTTCTGATGCGTGTCAAATACTCGTCAGCGAGTAATGGCAGTATATATATGTATGTATAAGTAAAAAGTAAAAAATACTACTTGGTTGTTAAAATTTTATCAATTGATGATAGAAGTAACTAAAGGTTAAATAATAGTGTTAAATTAAAAAAACACGTTTATTTAGCAGATAAAACTAAAAAGTAAAAATACTACTCGGTTGTTAAAATTTTATCAATTGATGATAGAAGTAACTCGATAATTTGAAATAAATTTCAGACAGTCCAAAAGGATGACAAATAAACTAATATACAAAAACGTGAGGCCAATTAACTAAAAATTGTCATGGATATTTCATTAATAGCTACTTCTGGAACTACAGTTAGTATAAAAATAAACTCCCCGTCATAAAATTCCGCCACCTTGAAATTTTGACTAAGTTTGATGTTTCATAACTTTTGAATTTGTAATCCGATTTTTATGATTATGGTATTAGTTTGTAGATAAATTTGTTGGCATTATATTTTATTATTTTAATTGCTTATATATTTCGGTTATGTGTGTTTATACCGGGGTAAATCAAAACTTCGTTTTTTGAAATAAATTCAATACACCCTGAGGAAAAAATGGGACAGGCATTTTGGATAAAAAAACACTTTCCTGTAATCTTACGTGTATTTCCAACATTTTAACTATTTTTTTAACTATTAAAATATTTTAAATATATTACTGATATTTGTACAATCTTGAAATGTGTTGAAAATTGAGCTCTCAATGCCCACCGTTATATTGAAGATGTCCTCCAAAAAATTGTCGTTCCATTTGTTCCTTTCATTGGAAATCGGTTTAAACTGATGCATGATAATGCTAGTAAGGATTTAGGAGTACGAGTCGTTAACGAGTAGCTGGATGAAGCCATGAGGTTGGACTACGAAGATTGGAATGGTATCCTTGTAGATCCGACCTCAATCCAACCGAACATTTGTGCGATGAATTTAAAAGAGCTGTTCGTCATCATCCTATTCCACACAAACTTTAACGGATATTCCTCGATTAATGCTAGCCTTATTTCTTGTAAAGGGATTTCTTGATCTATAGCTTGATATTCATGAAACTATAGATCAAGAAAGAATAGCTAACCTTATTCATTCGATACGATGAAGACCTCAAGCTCTTACTGCTGCGAGAGGCAGACATACACGCTATTAAAATTATTATAAATTTATTGTTTTTGTCAATAAGGATAAGAATCTCTGAAATCAATACTTTACTTAAAAATATGTAGCTCATACAAGAATAGAGATAATGGGATGATTTAAAAAATGAAATATTTGGAATACATCTAAGATTACGGGAAAGTATTTTTATCCAAAAAATTTTCCACAGAATGTTTAGTTATCAGTATGTAACTCCAATGTAACTCCCTTTATAAACTGCTGACTTATTTCAGGATTCATTTTTCCATACAGTTCCGATTGAAATCCTTACTTGCAACCTGGACAAAAAAAGAATTTGCCAGTACAATAACACTTAAATCTAGTCATATTATGTTAGAGAACTAAAATGTTTTAGAGAAGTCTCGTTTTAATCTGAATAAAAGCCGAGATGAAACTATAGATACACTACACAAAACGAGAATTATTATTATTTGTTCCATTTCGAGTAGTTATTGACAGCTGTAAAGAATAAATAAATATAAAAATAAGCAGGTTGTGACAAGGTCAGGCCAAAGTTAGGTGGCAAATTATAGTAACCTTGTTCTGGTGCATTCTCGGCAAATTAATGAGCATAACTAAACATCCTAGCCTATCAAAAGTGGCGTACAACTTCTCTTAGATAGGAACTAGCGGAAACAAGAAAGAACCATCTTATCCAACCTGGAAGACTCCATTCGTAACCTAGGTTGGACATTTTCCAACGATATAAGACAGTCGAAGGAATTTCTCACGACTTACAACTTTACGAATTAGTATACAGGGTGTTACAAATTCGAGGTACGAGCATTGGTATCTCGGAAACCGTAATAGATACAAAGATGGTTAAATTGGGGCAAAGTTGCGTCTTGGGATATTCACCAAGATGCTATCAAAGAAGTTTCCAAAGTTTCAAGGGTTGCTGAGTTATTTGGAAAAAACGGATTTTTTTGATAATCAATTTTATTTTTTCCTGTCGTTACTTTTTAGAGAATCAAAAAATTAATTGCATGTTTTCATAGCCACTTTATTAGGCCTATCTAATAGTATTTTTAGAGACTAATTTAGATTTCAAAATTAGCTGATAATTTGTGAGATACAGAGATCTTAATCTCAATACAAGATCTTTAATACAAGATAACTTAATCTTTTTAAATACGGACCTGCATTTTTTATTCCAGATTTTGAAAGAACTCGGTCTCCTGAGTACAATGATATGCCACATTTTATACTTTTTTTGTTTTGGGTACATTAACAACAACAAAGCTATTTAATTATTATTTAAAATAATTTTAAGTTCTCTTCTGGGATTTTAAATTATTTCATCTGATTATATTCATCGCAACAATAATACTGATCAGCGCTAATTAACATTGAATATGGAAAATCGAGCCAATTGAAAGATTCAAATAAATAATATCCAGGTCAGCAATTTAAAGATATTATTTTTAACTTTTTTTTGTGAATTTGACAAGGCTTTGACAAGTTCCAACTGCTATCTACGCTGATTTTTTTGAAATCTTACTGAAATTTTCTTAGTCATGTACTTTTGTTACCTATTACTTTATGCACCGGCTTCCCCTATATTACTGTATCATAGCTAGCTCAAAATATAAGCCAGCGATGCGTGAATTTTGTTTGTTAAGTTCACATTTTCATAATCAGATCAGTTTCCTTTCTTCCGAGGGATTAAGGCTAATGCTAGAATAGATAAGTGATTTTTGACTAGGCAATGAAAATAAATTTTTACACGATAGCATATGTCTATCTATAGATATCAAACAGGAAGATTCCAAGTCACGTAATGGAGTTCTCCAACTACAAAAAGTTAGGAGATCTCATTCAAAATTAAGTCAATTATTTTAATTAGTCCATGGAAGCACATATTCAATAACTTTGTAAGAAATTGTTGTCTGATCCATCACCTATCAACATTTTTATAGGGACTATAAATATATTGATATATTTAATTGTTGGTTGTAGAAAGTAGGACGAGTTAAGAAAAGGGTTAATCGCCGCGACCTTGAAGATCTACGGGGTGCGATCTCAAAAGTGGCTCGCCTCTATAACTTTTTTATTTTTGCAATTGTTCTTGATCACTTCCTGTTTCACCGGAAATTACTACTAGTTTTGATTTTTAAATGAAACCCTTCGTATTTTTTTTACTTTATTCGATAGAAAATGACACTCTGAATAGAATGCCATATCATAAATCAACTTTTGAAATTTTCACATATGGTTTATTTGAAATTGTAATATGCGGTTCATAACGACAATTTGACTCGAAAGACCAAGGTTGTGGTACCAAATTATTAGTAAAAAAATGCCTTTCAAATGTGCTAATGATCCACACTTGTTCTATTTGAATAACTTGAGATATGACTAAAAATACAATTTGGGCATCTTTTAACAGGCCAGGACAAGACACGAAAAACATTAGACGATCAAATCTATTTTTCCAAGGCTTTTTGATTAAAAATTAGTGCTTTTATCACAGCTATGAAACTCTAGATTGAAATTTAAATACAATTTTATTTAAAAAAAGTCAAAAGTTGACCTATGATATGTCATACTATTCTTAGTGTCATTTTCTATTAAATAAAGTAAAAATATACCGGGGGTGCTATTTAAAAATCAAAAGTTGTAGTCATTTCCGGTAAAACAGGAAGTGAACAAAAACAATTGAATACGTCAAGCAATCCTAATTTATGTCATATACTAACATACCAAATCACGTTTTTTTATCTGAAAAAATAAAAAAGTTATAAAAGTTAAAAGAGGTGAGCTCCTTTTGAAACGCATCCGGTATTGTGTCTCACTTTTTCCTTTCATCATACATGGGGATTTTCCTGTTGTAGAAGGTACAGGGTATTTCCCATCCGAGGATTGAACATCTCCCACCTACTTGCTTGAGCTTGAGAGCTTGTCTGTACCCATGGATGTACTCCAGGTACCCATGGGGTGGAGGCTTAGACGTGATACCGGTGTTGTGATGTTGGTTACTAATGTTACTATAATTTTTTTTATAGATGGGAAACGCCTTTAGGGCCGGAGTGTGGGGATCTCCCTCTCTACTCTACCCATAGGGTCTACCCACTAAAAACCCATCTTTGTCAAACCTCAGTCTCCGTCTCGGAACCGCCCGGGTCTTATGTGTGCATCCTATGTATTAATCGTTGCGCCAACTCTTCCTGAAATTTGGTTTTCATAATAATCCTCAGCATTTCCGCAACCGCTATGCTCTTCTTTTGGTCTTCATCCATAAGTGCCCCGACGTTATCCAGCGTGACCTTGGTGCCGCACCTATTGCCTCTGCCACGTCCCTAAATTCTCTCCACCTTCCATACTCGAATAGAGTGTGCGCAGGAGTATCCTGCTCCTGGCAGTACACACAGCGATCGCTATCTCTTTTGCCTATCCATTTCAGGTATGTGCCAAGACAACCATAACCTGTGATAGCTTGAGTAAGAAAGTGGTCTACCTCCACCCATCCATTCTTATGCCACTCCGCCACATTTTCAATAAATTACTTTGCCCAGCCATCATATCTCTGCCAATCCTTCTGCCATTTCATCAAGATGTTTTCTCTTACTTGCAACCTATGTTCCTTGCCCAGCCTGTAGGTGTCGCATCTTTCCTCTACCTGGTGTACAATAGGTATGACACCAGCTAATGCCAGTACTGCCGTTGTTGGCACAGTGCGATAGGCGCTCGTAATACGTAAGGCCAATCTCCTAATCATAGATTGCAGCATATTTTGTGTTGATATATATACTGTTGATATTGTATAGCTCTTCTCCAAATTGGAGCGGCATACAATATCATAGAAGTCACGGCCGATGCCATCGTCCTCCTCTTCATAGCCCTAGATCCGCCAACATTGGGCATTACCCCCGACAGGGTGTTAGCCGCGACACCAACATACATATATTTATATAAATTTAAATTAACCAAACCAAAATTAAATCGACTCAAATGTTCTAATCATCTGCTGATGATGCTAACATGGTTAGCAAAACGCGCGTCCAGTGTGAAAATTAAGTGTTTTGGTGTATTGTGGTGAATTACTGTTTTATTTTGCTGTTGTAACACAAAAGGTTCCAACCCTCAACTCTAATTTCGAAGACAACTAAATTGAAAAACTGTAAAAACATAGAAATCAGTGGTACCTCCAATACGTCGGTATACCATACCCTCTATTCCGTACCGACTTTTTCGCTTGTGTCTTTTCTATAGCCGAGATTATACGGTACCATTACCCACGTTTCGCGCCATAATGGTCCTCCATTCTGACCTCTCGTCCAGCCGCGTCTAATCGGGCGACCTTTGAACAAGGCCCATGTCCACGTAGGGCATCACCTTCGGAGATGGCCGCGCTTGACCGTGTCATTTGCACGCGTCGTGCCCCGTCACGTGCGCATCTCTCTGAATTATCGGACTACATTGGCGGTGATGGCGATGCCGATGCGTCGAATGTATCGATTTGCTTGATTAGCGTCGGTGTTAAAAAAGATATTGAAAAAAATTGCAGGATAAAGACGTTAAACTTTCACTCAAGTGTTTTATCTACACCTATAAAACTGAAAAAAATTAAGATCTATATTTTCATTTTTTTACTCCTGATGTTATAAAATTACGACTTTTAAAATAACCACCTAATATGGACGATAATATTATCGTCCATATTATCCGTATATATTGTAGCTATCCGAAAAGAAGTTTATGAGGAAAACTTTACAAGCAAGTTGCAAACAAACAGGATGAGAGCTATATTGAAAAAACATCCGCGCGGACGCTCCGCGCGTACGGCCCCCTCCATCTGAAAGCGCTGTTATATTTTTGTTGTTTTTAGCCCTATTTTTATGATTTTTTTTAGCAAACTGTATATAATAATATAAACTTTAATTCGTAAACTTACGTAAGTTTTTTACAAACTTTAGTACCTAACGTAAGTTTTTTACAAACTTTAGTACCTATTTAGCATATTATATAGTGTTAAACGAGAGGTTGTTTTTTTACCCTAACTTTAAAACACCTTGTGCAACAATTTCGTGTGTAAATTTTTCTAAAATATAATTTCACGGTGTTGACTCCTGAACATTTTGGTTATTTTATTTATGTCAATACATGCTTTGGTTAATTTTTAAAACCGAAATGAAATGATCACGACCAATTTGCAATTTTTTCAAATATCATTACTTTAGGATAAAATTTTTTAATACGACGAGATGGTTTTGGTGACTATTGTCATATACCGTCATATTACGCTGCATTGGATAGTCTAAACTAAATTAAAAAAAAACTTATAAACTAACGATAAAGATACAGTCCTGGTTTTAATAAACATTAATAACGATAACAGAACTAACGGTATTAAAGAAAACATCTGTAATACAAACAGAATAAAAAATTGTAAAAAGTGCCCTAATACTTTGTATTGCCTCCCTTGGCTGCTATAACTTTCTGTATACGTCCGTTCATACTGTCATTGAGGCTGCATATTATATCATATTGCGTTATGGGGTCCTCCATTCTTCTTTAAGAACCAAGCGAAGCTCATTTAATGAAGCTGGTACCACTTCGCGACCTCTAAACCTAGTATATAGTTCGTAATAATCACCAAAGCCGCCTTGTCATATTGAAAAATAACTTCAAAAAGAAATGATAATTGAAAAAATTGCAAATTGATGATGGAAAGTTTATTTCGCTCTTAAAAATTAATCAAGGCATGTATTCACAGAGTAGAGTAAGTCTAAGTAAGAGTACAGTAAGAGACATAGTTCTGACCGTAAAATTATATTTTAGAAAAATTCACACACAAAATTATTGCAGATGCTGTATTAAAGTTAGGGT
This sequence comes from Sitophilus oryzae, assembly GCF_002938485.1. NCBI lineage: Eukaryota > Metazoa > Arthropoda > Insecta > Coleoptera > Curculionidae > Sitophilus > Sitophilus oryzae. The sequence goes on along the minus strand of NW_022147046.1, from coordinate 6,269,854 downwards.
AAAAAAACAAACCTACGATTAACTCTAAATATTTAACCAAAAAATTTCTTCGTTGCCTTTTTTGCATCTGAGTATACAGGGTGCTACAAATTCGGGGTACGAGCATTAGTATCTCGGAAACCGTAATAGATACGAAGATGGTTAAATTGGTGCAAAGTTCCTCCTTGGGATGTTCACCAAGATGCCATCAAAAAAGTTTTAAAAATTACAAGGATTGCTGAGTTTTTTGGAAAAAACAGATTCTTTTGAAAACCAATTTTATTTTTTCCTGTCGTTACTTAATCTGTCGTTACGAAAATCAAAAGACGAATTGCACATTCTCATAACCACTTTATTAGGGCTATCTGATTATATTATTAGATTATATTTTTAGATTTTCAAATTAGCTGATAATTTGTGAGATACAGAGGCCAACTTAATTTTTTTAAATACGGACCTGCATTTTTTATTTCAGGTTTTGAAAGAACTCCCTCTCCTGAGTTGAATGATATGCCACACTTGATACTTTTTTTTTGTTTTGGGTACCTTAACAATAACAAAACTATTTAATTATTATTTAAAATAATTTCAAGTCCAACTCTGGCTTTTTAAATTATTTATTATGATTATATTAATCGCAACAATATTGATCAGCGCTAATTAACATTGAGTAAGGAAAATCGAACCAATTGAAAGATTCAAATAATTGATATCCAGGTCAGTAATTTAACGCTATTATGTTTAACTTTTTTATTGTGAATTTGAAATCTCAGCGTACGATCTAATAATATGCATAATATTAATCTTAGTACCCAAGAAAAATAAAATAAAAAATGAAAACTAATCGTAGTTATTATAAATAAATCAACTTCTAAAAACTAGTGTCTAATGCCCTACATGTTCGAAAGGGTTACTACCCTCCCTAATGCACAAATTTATTTTTTGTTCAATCTTATTTATAGCTCTTTGAACGTATCTTCTTCTTATACCTCCGAATGCATTTTGTACTCATTTGACTTACTTTTGTACTAATTCGAGTACTAAACGACGTCAAGTAATGCCCCCCCCCTCCCTTGGCGATAGGAACCTCGCTGGCCATTAACTGCTCTACCATTTGCAATCCATCTTCCGGGGAAATAATTTGCTTGTTTATATTATATTATATTTTTATTATTTATTTTATATTATTTTTTATTATTTTATTGCATTTGATTTTCCGTATTCAATGTTTAATCCCACGTCATTGTTAAGTTTGGAAGCTTATCAGTATTGTAACGATTAATAGATTAAATATTAAAAAATACAGAGCCGGACTTGGAATTAGTTTAAATAAATTGTGTTCAAATGTCCGAAACAAGTGCTCAATCTAACTCAGCACATCGAAGACGGTTTCCAAGGGGGATATATAACGGGTGCCATTTTCATCGACCTCACAGCAGCATATGACACCATCAATCTCCGACTCCTGATGCAGAAGATATATCATACAACCAAAGATATTAATCTTACAAACATCATCAGGAACCTGCTCCAAAACCGGGATTTCTGGTGGAGTTTCAGGGAAAACGAAGTAGGTGGCGAAACCAGAGAAATGGTCTGCCACAGGGAAGCGTGCTGGCACCGCTACTCTTCAATATCTATACCAACGACCAACCCCTCTCTGAAGGCACAAAAAGCTATATATACGCAGACGATAGGGCAATCACATCACAGGGGAAAACATTCGAAGAGGTATAACAACGTCTGAGTGCGGCCCTAGCACAATTGGATTTGTACTACCGACAAAACCAGTTAAAGCCAAATCCAACAAAAACGCAGGTATGTGCCTTCCATCTTAAGAATAAGCAGGCCGGCAGAAAACTACAGATCGAATGGAAGGGAGTACCATTGGAGCACTGCCCTAACTCGAAATACCTGGGCGTAACACTGGATAGGGCATTAACATTCAAGCGACACTGCCTCAATACAAAACTTAAAGTGAGCGGAAGAAATAATATAATCCGCAAGCTGACAAGTTCTAACTGGGGAGCCCAACCTAAGGTTCTAAAAACGTCAGCACTCGCTCTATGTCACTCTACCGGCGAGTATGCATGCCCGGTTTGGTATAGATCAGCGCACGCAAAACAAGTTGATGTCGCCCTCAATGAGACAAGCAGAATCATCACCGGATGCTCAAAGCCAACACCCCTGGACAAGATCCACCATCTAGCTGGCATCGCCCCTCCTGCCATCCGTAGAGAGGCAGCTGCACTCAAAGAACGATCCAAAGCAGCAGCAACTGAACGCCACCTACTCTACGGCATCCAACCCGGTCATCAGCGATTGAAATCAAGGCAAAGCTTCTTGCGATCGACAGAGGAACCTAGAACCAATGTGATCCTTTGGGAGAAGACCTCAAATCAACATTGGATGGAGCCGAAGGAACAATTGGCACCAGGAAGCGACGAAAACTGGGAAACTTGGAGAGCTCTTAACAGACTGCGTACGGGCACAGCGAGATCGAGAGACACTATTGCCAAGTGGGGCTACCATGTGGACTCCAACCTCTGCGAATGTGGAGCACTACAAACCACCCAACATATGTATACTTGCCCACTGTGCCCCGCCAAGTGCACTATAGAGGACCTTATGGCAGCAAAGTAGAACGCAATTGACGTCGCCCGCTTCTGGGCAAAACATGTTTAGTTTCCCGTCTCAAATGATGTTTATACATGCTATGTTTGTTTTATATCTATGTTTTAATGTACTGTGGTTTCATGTATAACTTTTATATTTGCAATTTTACTTATTATTATTATTATATGTAATTATTGTTGTTATTGTTGTTGTATGTCATATTATATGTATATGAAATGTAATCTTGATGATGCTTCTGACACGAATAAATAAATAATGTCCGAAACAAAAATAGTATCAAGTGTGGCATATCATTGTACTCAGGAGACCGAGTTCTTTCAAAACTTGAAATAAAAAATGCAGGTCGGTATTTAAAAAAATTAAGTTGGCCTCTGTATCTCACAAATTATCAGCTAATTTGAAAATCTAAAAATACTATCAGATATATAGCCCTACTAAAATGGCTATGAGAACGTGCAATTAGTTTTTTGATTTTCTAAAAAGTAACGGTAGGAGAAAATAAAATTGATTTTCAAAAAAATCCGTTTTTTCCAAAAAACTCAACAATCCTTGAAATTTTTAAAACTTTTTTATTGGCATCTTGGTGAACATCCTAAAGCGCAACTTTGCCTCAATTTAACCATCTTCGTATCTATTATGGTTACCGAGATACTAATGCTCGTACCTCGAATTTGTGGCACCCTGTATATTAGATTTTGAGTACCCCGATGAATGGAAAGTCGCGGAAGAAAAAACTTAATCTATATTGATAAAATGAAGTAACTTTTAGTGTGCTTAAAATAATATTTACCAAAAAAATATAAAAAGCATGGGTTGTTTCACTGCCTTGTCACTGTCTTGTCCCTGACTGTAGTGTTGTGGCTAGGGAATTACACAGATGAGGCAGACGTATCACGATGCCGGATGGAACTACCTTTGTTCTCATACTAGGCGCCATCTACTGCCTGTGTCTTTATCACGGGGGGAGGTCTTTGCTTAACCGCCCGGACCAAGAGGAGACAACCTCAACAAAAATCTAAATCTTACGATGGCGGGACCAGGTGTAACGAACCCCCCATATGTAATCCCTATCTGACAATGTAATCCCTATCTGACAAAAGCAGCAAAAAATTTAACATTTTTTAAAACAACAACAATTTGTAATGGTTAAAGATATTATTCTTTAAAGTAAAGAAACAAAAGCTGAGACACAATTACTTCTCATTTACACATAACGCAGCGTTATACATCTCAATCGTTTTAAAACAATAGCCTAGACAAAATTATAGTTCTCTTTGCTCGAACAATAAACGACCGAAAAATGCTTTTTATTATTTAATATATCTGACATTTTCACATGTTAACAATATACGTCAGAAGGGAACAATGGTTAAATGGAAGGAATTTTTTTCCAACGAAAATGAAAGACAATGCAATGTCATCCTGACCGTGTGTTCAACTCAACACACATAGATACACATATGGATAGTATTATGCATAGAGTAATTAGTAAAATGGGTGAAACAATATCGGTCGGTGAATATTGAGGTAAGGTCATTAGTTACGAAACTTTTGCAAACGTTATATTGTGGCGAATTTATGAAAATAAAGCGTTACAGTAATTCCTGGTAATTTGGTATAGCATTATTAATTTCCCCAAATAACTTAATAAATAATAGTTTTTCTAATATCCTACTCACTTGCAGAAAAAGTGGAAATAATCGAACTATATTTTAAAAATAATGAATGTGGCAGTCGGGTTGCGCAGATATTCAATGAACGCCATCCTGACAACCAACTTTATGGCAAAATTGTTCGCGAGTTAGTAGCAAAACTTCGCGAAACTGGTTCCGTTATGAATAAAAAGAGGCAGAAGGAAAATCCTATAGTAAATGAAGCTATGGAGGTATTCGTATTGGGTCAAGTTGCCATGGATAGTACGCTGAGTACAAGAAAATTAGCCAATGAAACCGGCGTAAATCGTACAAGTATCCAAAGGATATTAAAAAAACGCAAGTTCTACCTGTACAAAATTCAGTTGGTAGAAGAGCTCAACGGAGACTATTTTGATCGTCACTTGCAATTTTGAGAAACTATGAGTGAACGAGTGGCGAATGATAATAATTTGCTATTTAATGTGTGTTTTTTGAATGAGTGGACTTTATTTTTGAACGGTGTAGTTAATCGGCACAACTGTCGGTAATGGGCTGAAGACAACCCCAGGGTTTTTCACGAGGTGCACACACAAAACCCTCAGAAATTGAACGTGTGGGCTGGCATTTTTGGAAATTCTATTGTGGGTCAATATTTAACGATTTTGAGAAGAACTTCGACGCACAAGTCACAGAACAGCTCAAGTCACAGATCTAGCAACTATCGCACCTGATCGTTCAACCTTTTGGCAAGTGAAAAAATGCGTAAGCATCTAAAAATAATAAGAAAAAAACCTCAAATTGGTCGAAGGAATTTATCCTTATCATTTACTCTGATAAATGTTTAAATAAACTTTTCAAATTTCAATCCTTCATATTTTCTTAATGACTCGACCGATTTTCAAAAACGAGGCAGGGAAATATAAAGAATAGAAAGCTTTTTTCATTGCGGCGCCACTTGACCCCCTTTTGCCATTTGAAAAAAGTTGGGGATGACACCCCCGCTTAGAGGGTTGAAGATTTCGCAATCATTTTTGGGGCAAAAGTTGTCCCGCTCACAAACAAAATTGACGTGTTTTTGGATTTTTTGAAAAAAAGAATACCCTGGCCGTTATGCCTTGCGGAACGTTTTCGATGAGCCACCCTGTATAATAAAAATACATTATACATTGTTTGGCCTTACACGAACAAATAAACAATTATTACCCTCGAAATACTTATAACATTAAAATTAAAACTCCGGTAAGAAATTTTGGCAACCCCCAATTTATATTGTGGAGTTCTACTAACGACTGAGTGATACGAACTATAATTCATCTATTAAAGGCATTTTAGCTATTTTAACATAGATGGGGCATATTATTTTCAAAATATAGGAGATCATAATATATTAGCTGGTCGATTTCATATTATTCGAATAAGCCCAGAATAGGACTGTCAAGGACTGACAAGCCTAGGGTAGGACTGTCGCTTTCAACATTGTCACCACAATACTCCCCCCTAAAAAACGGAGTCGGTAGAACACAGTAATAAATTAACTATACAATCAAGTATATAAAAATAGATCGAAATTCGACTAAATAGTAAGTATAGGATATTACAAAACATAAAGCATGTTAAACACATTAATACAATAAAAGGTAGGTATTCATTATGACTAAACATATTATGTATGTAAACTACAGGTATTTAACTTAAACTAGTGTAATACTAATACAAAGATTATTCTATAAATAAAACCGAACTTGATTTTTTTCGAATGTTATACGTTTGCTAGTTTCTGTAACCGAAGACAGTTCTTTACAGTAGGAGTGATCATGAGAAATATTGTCAGGTACAAGTAAATATGCAGGCTTGAGACGATGTTTAGAAATGTTAACGTTTTTACCATTGATTGCAAAGTTGAAATATTTTCCATGTCGAGATATTACACGATAAGGTCCATCATAAGGAGATTGTAGAGGTTTTCTCACAGAATCTCTTCGTAAAAATACATGAGTACATTTCTCCAATTCGGGTGATATAAAAGGTTTCGAACTACTGTGTTTTGAAATCTATCAGGTATAGGTCTTAACATTTCCATTTTATTTTTTCATAGCGTAAGGAATGTCGAAGGATCGGTATGAGTGTTAGAAGTTTGAAAAAATTCGCCTGGGAAACGTATGGAAGAACCGTAAATTAGTTCAGCAGGGGAAACTTCCACGTCTGAGCGGAGAGTAGCACATAATCCTAACGGTACCGTGGGTAAACTTCAGTCCACTATGGAGGTGAATGCGCCATTATAGCGGCTTTTAAAGTTCGAGACCATTGTTCAATCTTTCCATTACATTGGGGATTATATGGTGGTCGAAGATCGAACTCGCTTACATCCCATTAATATGCTGAGACTTTGAAATAGAGACCTTTCGAATTGACGACCTTGGTCAGTAACAATTTGTAGTGGAGTTCCAAAACGGCATATCCATCCAGAATAAAAGGCGGATGCGAGAGTTTCAGCAGTTATATTGCTCAAAGGGATTGCTTCGGTCCAACAGGAAAATCGGTTAATACAAGTAAAGCAATAAGAATAACCATTAGAAGAGGGCAAAGAATCAATAATGTTGATATTTACAACCTGAAATCGTCCTTCGGGAATCTGAAATTGTTGATATGGTGTAAGTGTGTGTCTATGTATTTTGGACTGTTGGCATGTTATACACGCTCGTGTCCATACTTTGATGTCTTTATGTCTTTGTGAAAATATCAATTTATTAGTACCTGGATGAGAAAGGTTATGGAATTTTTTGGAAATATAATGTCTGAAGTTTAAAGGTACAAATGGCCTAATGTGTCTATAATCACAAAAGAGTATTGTAGAAGTGTCTGCAAAGGTACACTCTTTAAGTGATAGGGAAGTTGATTTGGGGTTCTGAAGAATCATCTTTTCGATGTCTCTGAAATTCATCGTAATCGATTACATCTGTGGAATTAATAGAATTAATCCGCGAAAGGGTATCTGTGACAGCATTATTTTTACCACTATATAGGAAAAACAGAAGTCTAGATTGCATAAGACTTCGTGAATGAAACGTTGAAAAGACTGAGCTGCGTTGCGAAGTCCAAATTGTATACGGGTAAATTCGAACAAAACAAAGGGTGTGATTATGGCTGTTTTCGGAATAGATTCGTGATCGACAGGTATTTTGATGATATGCCCTAACAAGGTCTAGGGTGCTAAAAATTGTTTTACCATGTAAAATGTGATTGAAATCTTGTAGGTTAGGCACAGGGTAATTATTAGGTCGAGTAATGGCAATTAAGCGACGGTAATCGCCAACAGGTCGCCAGGAACCTGATTTTTTTTAACAAGATACAGTGGGCTAGCCCAGCTGCTGTTTGAAGGACGGCAAATTCCCTGGTCTAAGAGAGTCTGGAATTCTTGTTTGGCAATGGTAAGCTTGTCAGCAGTTAGACGACGAGCTTTGGACACAACTGGTGGACATCAGTAGGGATGATGTGTGTGGTTTGGTGAGGAATATAGGTATCACAGTTATAAAAGAAAGCTGACTAAGTTTTTGTCGTACGAGTGAGAGTGTGTGTGTGACATCGTTGACAGACGTGTCTCGTTAGTCTATGGACGGTGTCTCGATATTCGATGATCACCAAGCCTAGAGTAGAACTGTCGCTTTCAACATTGTCACTACACTGGGAAGAATCAAGGGGAACCCCAAAAGAATAGTGTGGATACGACAAATGACCCAGGTAATTCAGTCGTACACAGAATGAAATCCCTCAAGTAGCAATGGACAGGACACCTAGCAAGAAGAACAAAAAACAGATGGACCACAAAAAATTATAGCATGGTACCCACGAGGAATTAGGAGACCTAGAAGAAGACCAAACCGGAGATAGGACCATGAGATTAGGAAATTAGCAGGGATAACTTGGGTCAACATAGCTAACAATAGGCAACAATAGGCCCAACTAAAAAGATATTATCTAAATATGTGAAGGAGGCTACACTATAATTGGAAATTGTCGAATGAGCTGAAAATGATGAACTTTGTGTTTACATATTTGATTTAATTTTTTTAAAACATTAATGCCATCTAATACGGCAATATTCTGTATATTTCGACAAAATACACACACCGGAAAAGTCTAGGGATATTACAATTTTATCCAGCCATCGTCAGTAATTTTATTATTTGCATTTCTGATATAATAAAATTAAAATAAACAAATAGTTTACAGGACGTATTGGAAATAAAAATGCGAACTTTACCGAATTTTTCAAATTTACCTTGATTTTTATTGAACTCAAAAAAATACACACATTTTTTTTTATTCTAAACTGTGAATTAAAAAAAAAAGATAAAACCATTTTTACTTAATAAAAGGTATAGCCTCCTCTACTGTTCATTACAGCCCTACATCGTCTCTCCATGCTCCTGATCAGGTTGTCGATCTCTTCTTGAGGCACAGCCTGCCACGCTGCATTCACGGCCCGAACCAGATCCCTACGAGTTTCACGAGGCATACCCATTCTCAAAATTCTTCTTTGGACCGCGTCCCATACGTGCTCGATGGGGTTGAGATCAGGAGATTGTGCCGGCCAGGGTAAGATGTTTAATTGATGAGCATTGATAAACTCACTTACCACTGTATGAGGCCGAGCATTGTCATGCATGAGAATGAAGTTTCTCCCAAAATCATTGGCATATGATAACACGACAGGCTCAAGAATTAAATCACGATATGTGATTCCTGTTAGAAATCTTTCAAGAAAAACGAGATCGGTTTTTCGGCCTAACTGGACTCCTCCCCAGACCATAACTGTTCCACCTTGATAAGGGTGCACTTCCTGAACATGATTTCCCGGTTTTCTCCATACCCTAAGCCTTCTCGAATCCGGATGAATTCCAAAGCGTGACTCATCTGTGAAGAGAACATTGGCCCATTATTCATTCGACCACTGAACATGATCTTGAGCCCACAAATATCGTACCTCTCGATTTCCTCTCGTTAAGGGTTGAACTCTCCAGGAGCGTCTGCTTCTTAAGTTGACCTCTCTTAATCTTTTGCGAACAGTGTCAGGACTAACGGTTACATTATGTGTTTCCCGGAGAATTAAACTAAGCTCTGGTTCTGTAAGAGTCGGTCTGCGTCGATCATTTAATTGTATAAAATGATCTTGCTGAGGGGTAGTAATGCGATGTCGCCCTGTGTGCCTTTCAGCAACATCACCACTTTCACGATAGCGTGCACTTAATCGCGATATTACACTTTGCGTTGTATTTAATGCTCCAGCTACGTCGATTTGGCGCATTCCAGCTTCGAGCATACCCATGGCCATTAGTCGTTTAATACTAAATAGAGTTATTTGTATGAATTCTGGCCAGTTATCATAAAAACATAGCCAGTACAGGTTAAATTCGAACAATTGATGCTAGGTGCTTTTTATACATTTGACAAAAAATGCACAAACACTTCTGCAAATATCCCAAATTTAGAAATAACTAGTGTGACTACTTCGTTTCAATCGAAGTAGAAAGAATTGGCCTACAAATATGTGGTTGTTTATTAAAAACATTTATTTTTAACTTTAATAAAATGATATCCCTATATTTTTCCGGTGTGTGTAGTTTTCATACGAATATGACTTATTGTTACTACCATATATCACATATTCGCTAGCAAGTTTCGGAAAAACCTTTTTTATCCTTTCGGAGAAGATATTTTTTTATATTACATTAATTTTTATTTAATAAGTAATATGAGGGAGGGAATATTTCGTTATTTTCTTCTATTATATAAATACACGAAAAAAAATTCAAGAATGCAAAAGTCTTGCATACTCTTGTAGTCTTGGTCTTGCGTAAGTGTTGCTGCTCGGTGGTGGTCTTGGTCTTGCAGATCTCAGGCTTGTCTTGTACTTTGTGTGTTTGCTTTGCTTCTTTGTGCAAGACACAAACCACAAGACCAAGGCCAATCTCGTTCATCACTAACGCAGTGATGTTTAAAAAGTAACTTTTCATTTTGAAGATTTCTCTTCCAGTGACGAAAAATCCAAACTTTTTTATCCAGGAAATGTAAATAATATAAATGAAACCGAATGGAAAAAATAACTTAAACCACCTCTGTATTATACGTATTATTACAATTTATATTATATATTACGAATACCAAAATAGCAGTCATTAGCCGTTATTGACTAACAGAACACCCATTCAAAAGCGTTTATTAGTAAAGAAAAAACTGTAATGAACGGTATTAATGATGTAATTTCAGTACACAAACGGCTCAAATTAATTCGTATTGATTAGGACTTATATTTAATACCGATTTCTCTAATGACGAAAGTCCTTTCATCGTATTGTCTCCGGGGATGAGTTTCATTAGTTGTACATAAAGAATGCGTATCAAATTTGTGTTTAAAATGTGGAACACGGTATTGTTATTTGAGTTGAAAAACGAAAGGTATTATGGGCTGAAATAAGTTGATGTTTCCTTTTTGTCTGATAGTTACTTTTGTACAGGGATTTTAGAAATATTTGTAGTGTATATATAAATACCTGTAGGCTTATATAAATACCTGTAGGCTTACCTTTTAGAAGTAGTAGAAAATTTTAAATGTAGGAGTTGTAAGGTTTTACCTGAACCACCAGAAATGAAACTAAAAATAAACAGAAGAGTTTCAGTAAGTTATAGTTCAGTAATATTATGGCTCAAATTGCGATATATCCGACAAAATTCATAAAGTTTTCAAAATTGATGGAAATAATCAGGACATCATAATGTATTAATAAAGTGAAAAGTTCCCACTCCTAAATAGTGTGCGTCATCCCCCAGGACATCGTTTCAACCCCCATTTTGAGTTTTTTTATATAATCTCGGCAACGGTGCAATTCTCGACAAAAATACCTATATAGAAAATGGTTCTTCATAAAATTCTCTATCAAAAAGGTAATTACACTTTGTTTCTAAAGTTATTAATAAAGTGGCAAATAGGGTGCAAATATAAGGGTTGGTTATGACTAGCAATATCTGCAGTTCAATCTAATTTAAAGTTTAATGTTTAACGCTAACAAAACGCAGTAACCACTAAATTATACTTAGAATTTTAATATATGTTCTTCTCTCACACTCCTCTACCCCTATAAAAAAGCGATTTGTACTTATTTCCACATCACCCTAGAGGTAAAGTATTTGATGCGTTTTTTTAAGTGGTATCCTAATCCTGTAGGCCTAAGCCTAAGAGCAGGCCTGCGTTGCTCTACAATGTCTTGTGTGTCATTGCCATGGACAGTCATGCTTGAATGTTGAACCTGTGGAAGATGACGAAGATTACTAGTTAACATTTGATAATTAGTGGATTAGGCCTACAGGGATACCACTTAAAAAAAACGCATCAAATACTTTTGCGATATGTTATAAGTACAAATCACCCTTTTTATAGGGGTAGAGGAGTGTGAGAGAAGAACGTATATTAAAATTCAAAGTATAATTTAGTGGTTACTGTTTTTGTTAGCGTTAAACATTAAACTTTAAATTAGATTGAACTGCAGATAGTGCTAGTCATAACCAACCCTTATATTTGCGCCCTATTTGCCACTTTATTATTAACTTTAGAAAAAAAGTGTAATTATCTTTTTGATAGAGAATTTTATGAAGAACAATTTTCTATATAGGTATTTTTGTCGAGAATTGTACCCTTGCCGAGATTATCTAAAAAACTCAAAATGGGGGTAGAAACGATGTCCTGGGGGATGACGCACACTATTTAAGGGTGGGAACTTTTCGGTTTAGTAATCCTCATGCTATCCCCAACATACCTACCAATTTTCAAAACTTTTTGAATTTTGTCGGGTTTAAATCGTAATAATACTGGATTATTAAGAAAAATATATAACATACTTTTTTTAATGGAAAACACTGTATATTTTAAAATGTTTGGAAAGATCTTTTACTTCCTAATTTGAACATATACAGAGTGAGTCAGAAATAAGTGCAAATATTTTTAAGATTGGTAGACTTTACCGTTTTTCAAATAAGTCCAAAATAACCGAGCAATTTTACTTTAAAAATTTAAAAAAATCGATTTTTTGGGTAAAATTTTGAGAACCACATATTAAAACTGTTTAATCATCTGCTGATGATGCCAACATGGTTAGCAAAACGCGCGTCCAGTGTAAAAGTAAAAGTGTTTTGGTGTATTGTGGTGATTTAGTGTTTTATTTTGCAGTAATTCACAGGTGAAATTCTATCCTACCGAGGGAAAGTTTTTTAATATATTATTAATTTCTAGTGAGTTTTGTTTTTCGTCTAAGTACTTTGACATTTAATTTGTAAAGAAAATATTCTTGGGATTAAGTGGGTCTCATCTATTAATAAATTATGTATCAGATTGGATAAGTATACGGGGTGAGTCTTACATAAGTGACAATATCTTTATGGGTGATATATACCAACCCCAGAAACATGTCGATGATTTTTTTTGCGAAAAAAAAAAAACATTTTGAAAATATGGTATTTTTCAAAAAAAAATGTGGCAGCATAGGTATAGTAAATTAAATTTACAAAAGGAAAATCCAGTAGTTCTCAAAATTTGAGCAAATATCGTTTGTTTCTTAATTTTCAAAGTAAAATAACTCGGCTATTTTGGACTTATTTGAAAAACGACAAAGAGAAAATATGTTTCTGTATCAAGATCTACCAACCGTGAAAATATTGGCACTTATTATATTTGACCCAGCCTGTATAATTACAAATTTTAATTACCCTTAATAATGAAGTAGTCTAAATTATGTTTTATATAAATTATTTTATTCCAAAAGTTTATGGTAATGTCATATAACGTTGCATTAGCCCACGGCCACACAGAAAGCGTTTTTTGCGTTTTTAGCGTGAAGCGTCTTTAGCGACTAAAACAAAATAACAGGATTATATAGGAGTGGCCACACAAAAAGCGTGTAGCTTTGGGCGTGTCTCGCAAAAAACGCAAATGAAAACAAATCGGTTTGTTTTCTGTAGCGTCTTTAGCGTTTTCTAAGATGAAACCCCGTCATAAGCGGACGTTATATTTAATAATACAATAAAAATAAATTAAATAGTATGATTTTTTTTTCATTTTAGGTTATTATCTAAAAATATTTTTATAAAGAACATCTACTGTTTAGGAAAATGTTATTAAATTCAAAAATCTGAAAGAAATGTTTGAAAAAGTGTAGTTTGAAATGTTGAAAAAGTAATAAATTAAAGGAATATTTTCTGACGCGTAAAAAGGGTTTTTTTTTCTGCGTAAAAAAGGTTTTTTTTAACAGAAACAAATTGTTTTTGACGCGTAAAAAATTTTTTTTTTGGGTAAATGAGTTTTTTACTAGAAGCAATAAGTTTTTGATGCGTAAAAATTAGTTTTTTACGTGTAACAAATAGTTTTTTACATGTAAAAAATATTCCTTTTTTGTGTAAAAAAGTTTTTTTACCAAAACAATAAGTTTTTGATGCGTAAAAATTAGTGTTTTACGTGTAATAAATGGTTTTTTACACGTATTTTTTTCCGTAAAAGAGTTTTTTACTAGAAACAATAAGTTTTTGACGCGTAAAAAAAGAGTTTTTTATGTGTAACAAATAGATTTTTACACGTAACAAATAGTTTTATACGCGTAAAAAATAGTTTTCTACCAGTAACAAACAGTTTTATAGGCGTAAAAAATAGTTTTCTACCAGTAACAAATAGTTTTATACGCGTAAAAAATAATTTTCTACCAGTAACAAATAGTTTACGCATAAAAAATAGTTTTTTACGTGTAATAGTTTTATTCGCGTAAAATAATAAAAATAGTTTTTTAAGTGTAACAAATGTTTCTTTACGCGTAATAATTTGATTCACTTTTACAAAATATGTATTAAAATATCAATATTTTTGATAAACACGTGGACTGCTCACAAATACAGGTCGCGTCACTACGTATTTTTAAGCCGTTAACACGTTTCGTTACAACGAGCTCGTGTGTCAGGGCCATATCACTAGCTCGTATGTCACGGTCTTGAATTTTTACTACCAGCGCGCGTAAACAAGTTTCACTCCAAAATGTTTCATAAATCATGTCCTAAAATTGCATTAGCAACTAGAAATATTTACTATTCTATTATACAATTGTAATTATATATTTATTGTATTATACATATTATAATTATAACAAGTACTAACCACAACACTACAACATAAAAAACTATACACAAATAAACTAAAATTCGTAAAATAAATGGCAAATAATAATTATTATTTTTACACACATCACTGGCACTAGCAGTAGATTGTGTTTGTCTCCGAATATATGCCCCGGCCTGTCCACAATTTAATCCCAGCATCTTTTATCTTCGTCTCTTCAACGCTAACGGCGCCGATCTCGCCTATCTCTTTCTCACAGGATTAATTGTTGGACGGACCGGGAATCCACGAGCTTGCGACGTTATTAATTGACATCTTCATAGAAACTGCAGACCTGCCACGTCTTTTGCGTGTTTTTAATGGACACAAATCGAAAAAAGCGCTTAAAACGGTAAACTCACAAAAAGCGATTGAGACGCATAAAACGCAAAACGCTAAAAACGCTTTCTGTGTGGCCGTGGGCTTAAGCATGTGTTTTATATTCAATGAACCTTTTTCCATATCGGGCTGAGGTGAAATTGAAATTGATAACTTTTCCGCGACACCTTCAACTGCTGAGATGTAAATAACATTGCTTATTCATCAGTGAATAATTATTCATCACATTTTAGAAGTTCAATGGGCTATAATAACAATCTGATAGTCGGGATGAGCGGATTCATTTAAAACAACAGCGCTTTTAGTGAGTTTTTGAAAAATTACTGCTATATAAATAAAACTAGCCAAGTATTCAATTTAGCCGTTACAAATACATTAAATAAAAATTGGAAATATGCTGGGCCCTTGCTTAACTCGGGATTGGTCGCTACCCATTCCATAATGCGACAGGTCTAACGATTTTATATAACATTAAAAAGTAAGTCAAAATCAAGTTGTAAACTTTTTATTTCCAAAATTTTAGGGTTTTTAAATTAAATTAATACATAGAAAATACTAACATTCAAACTTAATTAAGACAAAATATTAAGTTACCGAGATTCGTCACTGATATTATCGCATTCAATACAAAGATATTATGTAGTTTGACCATGTGTCTTTGCAAATTGGGGAAACACAAGCTGAACACTGATGCTGATGCTGTGCAAGTGGGTTCTTCCTTACCGGGTTGTATTTACACGCTACTTTTTGTGAAATCTGCTGGTTTACTTGAGATGTGGGCGATAGTGATGTAAACTTTAGTTACTTATATGGACTCGTAACTACTAGTTAATTTTGGTAATAGGACTTATTACTTTGGACCCGTTAAATGAGTTACTTAGTATCGTTACTTTATAATCGTTGTTTTGTGTACAGGTTGGAAGACTTGGGCTTGACTTGGAACTTCGTTACTTATTGTGCGCAGTTGCGCAATTGTGAATCCATTTTTAATTAATATCTAAATAAACATATTAATCTAAATTAACAATTCTATTCTTCGCCCCCGAGCAAGTATAAATCACAAATAAAACACACTCTACCCCTAAATAATATCTTACCCAAAATAGTAGATAAAATAGTACTTTAACCGCAAGGGTAGATTAAATGATACTTTAACAGCGAGGATAGGTTAAAAACTTTATTTCTTCTCGCACGTTTTTTAATTGCTTCCATTTTTGAAAATTTTTGTATTCCTTTTCATAAGTTATTCGGGATTTAAATGGAATTGAGCCATTTCTGGCTCCAATTCAATCAGTAATCGCCACGAAAGAGAATTAAAAAATATTGACTCAAAAGACAACTAAAGAAACAGATTTATTTATTTGTCAAATTACATAGAAACCAACGCCAACTCAGCACAATATTTTTTCTACTCGTAATAAATTCCTTAAAATAATAATTTCTGAATATTTTTTAAAACGTAACTCGCTATGGAAAAAAATACTGTTTTATACACGACGCGATGATAAAATGGCATTTGTCTAAAAAAAAATAACTATATTTCCACTAAAATTGAAAAAAACGTGCGGAACTGTCTAAATAAAAAGCTACAAGAAACGGCAAAGGGACAGACCGCCGCTGGGTCGGTATGCGAGCCAATCATAATAATTGTAATCGGATAAATCTTGTAATCGAAAAAACATATACCTAACCGTTTTATAAAACTTCTTTATGGATCCAATTAAGCCACTTTTAACTATATATAAATTCGGATCAGAACGTCCTACGACGTTGTCCGATGCCTAACTTCCACCCTATGCGATTTCCCCATTGATCTTTCTCGCTCATCGACCTTCTTATTCCTTCCATCCATGTTTTCTTGGAACGTCCTCTCTTTCCGAACGTCCGAGTTTACCTGTTGGTATCCAATGAATTACTTGTTTTGTGGAATTCTTTCATTGTGCATTCTCTGAACGTGGCCGTACCATATTAATTGTTTTTGTTCTATATCATTTACTATTGTTCCCTCTATTCCCATCTGTCGTCTAATGTCTTCATTTCTGATTTTATCCCTCCGTGAAATTCTCATTGCTCTTCTAATCGCGTCCAGTTCTGTTGTCTCTAATTTCCTTTTATTCCTTTCAGTGAGTCGCCGTGTTTCACATCCATATAGAGTAATGTGCTTTTAACTAGTTTTACTACTTCGTACACAGTCAAGATGGATTTCTGGACAAGCTTATGGCAGTCCAGAAATCCATCTTGACTGTGTACGAAGCGATTCCGGAAAGAGAACTACAGGTCCGATTTCTGAGGGGCACGTATAAGCCGGGATTCCTGGAATTAATCTGTGCGGATGACACTGCTGCGAAGTGGGTAAAGGAGGTCGTTCCGTCTCTAGCGCCGTGGGAGGGTGCCTCTCTTGCGGTGCTGGAGGGGGATGAAATACCCAGGAGGGACTCCAAATGTCCTTCCATCCATCCCTTCTACGGGATGGGAAGGATGACCTTCCGGCCCAAAGAAGAGAAGACAACAGTATCGCGGGAGAAGCCAGACGCAACTACCTGTAATGTAGAAGGGGAGCAATCCCTACCGATTGAAATTCAGGTGGAGGAAGAACCTCTTCTAGATGGAACCAGCCCGCTCAAAAGGACATTGGTCCAAGAGCTCGCGGAATCCATCGGGGAGAAAGAGTCCTGTAAACCTGACCCTTCCAACTCTTCGCAGTGAAGAGAGAAATAAGGATCCTGCAGGCCAACCTTCAGCACGCAAAAGCTGCTTCAGCAACGCTGGTCAGAAGGATGGAACAAGAAGGCATTGATGTGGCCCTCCTGCAGGAACCCTGGAGGATAGGCGAGAAAATTGCTGGTCTATCATCTAAACAAGGTAAGGTTTTATGCAGGCCTATAAGACCAAGAGCGTGCATAATTCATAGTAATAGAGTAGATTGTACACTAATACCGGTGCTCTGCACCGATGATGTAGTTACAGCTATTCTAACACTAACCACGGAAGAAGGAGAAAAGAGAATGGTGATATGCTCAGCCTACTTCCCTGGCGATGAAGCTCAATGTCCACCTAGCATTATAAGCGACGTACTTGCATTCTGCCTAGAAAAAGGAATACAGCTCATTAGGATGTGACGCTAACGCACACCATACCGTGTGGGACAGCACTAACATCAATACTAGAGTTGAGTCTGTTTTAAATTTTATCTTATCTGAGGGTTTACTAATATTCAATGTAAGAAATAAACCTACGTTTGTCACTAGGGCTGGTAAGGATGTTTTAAATTTAACTCTTTGCACAGGCAAGGTAAGTGATAACATAAAAAACTGGCATGTGTCGGACGAACCTTCGTGTTCGGACCACAGACATATTCGGTTTAAGCTTAATATCTTTCCGTCAGAAATCAAATACCGTAACCCAAGAGATACAAACTGGATAGGATTTAGAATGTCTCTCAGTAGGTATCTAGACGGTAATACGGAACAGATAAAGGGCGTAGAAGCACTAAAGTCGGCAGTGGAAAGGGTAAGCAAAGCAATTGTGGCGGCCTATCATGAAAACTGTCCAGAAAAAACTAAGAAAAACACGGGTAGCAATACAGTCTGGTAGAGCAACGGCTTGAAGAGGTTAAGATCGGAAGTTCGAAGCCTCTTTAACAAGGCCAAAAGCAACCAAGATTGGGCTACCTACCGGTATAAGCTCACGCAATACAATAAAGAAATTAGAAAAGCCAAAAGGAATTCATGGAGAAAGTTTTGCGAGGAAATTACAGATGTCCCAGCATGCTCTCGTATCCATAAAGTCCTGGCAAAAGATGGGGCAACCATCAACGAAATAGGTTTCATTAAGAAAGCTGATGGCACTTATACAGAAACTAAAGAGGAAATTCTTAAAGAATTAATAAAAGTTCACTTTCCGGCCTCGCTGATTCTGAGGGACTCTACTAGGCAAACCAAGCTAAACCCAATGCTGGCCAGGCCAAGGCCTGTGGATTGGAAAATTGCCACAGAAGTTACTAGACCAAGTAGAATTAGATGGGCAATAAATAAATTCCTGCCGTATAAATCTCCGGGTACAGACGGTATATATCCCATACTATTACAGATGGGAATAGAGAATTTAATACCTCACATATGTAAGATTCTCAAAGCTAGCCTGGCATGGGGAGTCATACCAGAAAGATGACAAAAGGTTAAGGTCATATATCTTCCTAAGGTAGGCAAGGTATCGGACTTTACACCAAAGTCATACAGACCGATAAGCCTATCCTCTTTCCTACTGAAAACGCTAGAGAGGCTCTTGGATAGGTTTTTAAGGGATGAAGTGCTAAGGGATAGTCCCCTATGCAATCGTCAATATGCATACCAACCAGGTAAATCCACGGATGCTGTATTAGTTGATTTAAATAGGCTTATTTCAAAGTCGATAGAGGACAAAGAAATAGCAATGGCCGCTTTTTTAGATATTGAGGGAGCATTCAATAATACTACTACCGACTCATTAGTAAATGCAATGAGTAGAAGAGGTACACCTGCAGTGGTATGTAAATGGATAATGGCCGCAGGATAGTGACTTCCACTCTGGGGCAAGCTACTATCAAAGCAGTAGCAGGTGGAGGTTGTCCACAGGGAGGAGTGTTATCTCCTCTACTTTGGGCAACCTTGGTAGATTATGACCTGCTCAACGAACTGTCCACACAAGGTTTTTATTGCCTAGGATATGCAGACGACATCGTAATTGTGGTCAGGGGCAAGTTTGCTGGTATGATATCAGAAAGAATGCAGACAGCCCTAAAAAAATTTGACAAGTGGTGCAAACAAGAGAGACTGACAGTCAATGCTCAGAAAACACAAATTGTCAATTTTACAAAAAAGATAGCACCAAAAGGCCTAAAACCACCAGTGATAGGAGAAACGGAGATTTCATTTGTCAAAGAAACAAAGTATCTTGGGATATTTTTTTATCAAAGGCTTACATGGAATACTCACATAGCGAAAGCAACACAGAGGGCTGCCATCTCTTTAGGTAGGTGCAGAAGGATGTGTGGAAAAAACTGGGGACTTAACCCTAAAATGACTCTATGGCTATACACAAGGGTAATAAGACCCATGATAACCTACGGGTCGGTGGCGTGGTGGACAAAGACATCGCAAGTGGGTGCGGTAAGGCTGTTAAGTTCCACACAAAGGCTTGCGTGCCTGTGTGTAACTGGGGCCATAAAAACCACTCCTACAAATGCGATGGAAGTCTTGTTGAACTTACCACCACTACATATTTTCATACAAGGCGAAGCCAGATCTGTCATGCACAGGTTAATTCACGGTCAGCAGCACATAAGCAGCCAAACCAAACGCATAGTGAAGACTATGCGAATTGAAGAGCTAAAAGCAGATAAATCGAAGAGCTAATGAATGAGCTAGTGAAGACTAGCTAATCGAAGAGCTAAAAGCAGACAAAGTATATTGGGATTACCAACTGATGCAACAGCTACTAGGTATAGCTTCAACAACAAATTTAATATAACCATACCAAGAAGGGAAGACTGGAGTAAAAGTATACCCATTCAAGCTGAGGCAACCTGGTATACAGACGGCTCAAAAACGTCAGAAGGCGTAGGAGCTGGGATAGTAGGGCCGAAACAAGGGAGATCCTTCCACGTAAGCCTATCCAAGGATGTCACAATTTTCCAGGCAGAAATAACGGCAATCCACTATTGTGTAGAAGAAATAATAAGGCAACAAAGAACAAATCGTTCTGTGGCCATCTTCACAGACAGCCAAGCGGCGCTAAAGGCACTCAGCTCCGCGGAGGTCAATTCTAGACTAGTGTGGGACTGTGTGCGTGCTCTGAATATTTTGGGCGAACGTAGCACTCTTACGTTGGCCTGGGTGCCAGGGCACGAGGGTCACAAGGGTAACGAAAAGGCAAATGAAAGGGCCAAGCAAGGCTCATCGATGCCATTCATAGGCCCAGAACCCTTCTGCGGCGTTGCAAAGGCGGTCACGAGAATGGCCACGTTCGGTGGCCAACAAATCTCTAGAATGGTGGAGAAACTCACCAGGGCAGAGACAGGCGAAAAGGTTCATTGTAGAACAGTCGCCAAAATTCACGGTAGACTTGATAAGCAAGGACAGAAAGACAGTCAAAGCTGTAGTAGGTCTACTAACAGGGCATTGTAAGCTAAATAGGCATCTAAAGCTGATGGGATTGACAGACGAAGCTATGTGTAGGTTCTGCCAATCTGAAGAAGAAACGTCAGAACACATTTTATGTCGGTGTGACAGCCTGGCAAATGTGCGGTTCCCGGTAATAGGCAATGATAGGCGATTGCTAAGGAGCTACATGGAGGGTTCAGTCTCCAAGTTGCTAAACTTGGTGAAAAGGATAGGACTGGAGAATGTAATCTAAGGATCAGAAGAGGACCACAATAGATCTGAGAGGGTCGCAGTGGATCAGGCCGAAAGCCACCTCTAAGAATCTAATCTAATCTAATGCTTTTAACTAGTGTCTCGTATATATTATATTTCCTGTTCTTTGTAATTTCAGTGCTCCATAAAATGCCATTTATGCATCTGATAACTCTTCGTGCCTGTATTACTCTGTTTATTTTTCTATCGTCCGTTCCATCTCCTGTAAATATCGAACCCAGGTACCTATAATCTTCACATACCCTAATTTCCATATTATTGTCCAAAATAAGATTCTCTGTATTGGCTCCAATTGGAAGGTATTTCGTTTTTTTCTGTATTTACTGTGAGACCTCCATTTAGCATATTCTTCGATTATTTTCCGCACCATATATTCCATGTCATCTTTGTCGTTTGCAAATATGGCCTGGTTGTCTGCAAATTGCAAGGTGTATTGCATCTTTAACTAAACCTATTTAATTTAAATCACCTTGTACAGTCTATAAATTAGCCAGAACAAAGCGAATTTCTTTATCCCTAACGACTTTCCCGCGAAAAAATTCAATCTCCTTATCTAACAAATAAACAAAACGTAATTTACGTCCGGCCCAACAATGGATCGATTATTATCTGGCGCGGTCGATATTGCCGCGGCTCTATTATCGACACGTATCGATCGATATCGTCGCTTAATCGGTACCGCGGTCCTTAATAACGCGCGCCCGATCGGATCGGGCCTGATAAAAATGATCACAGGTGCCGCGCGGGACCGCGTGTGAATTCTATGATTTATTATTAAGCCGCGTCACGATTTTCCTTGTCAATTTTTTCCCGTGCAATTTGCCCGAATATTAGCGCTTTTTTTCTCTAAAATATTTAAAGTATTATATCTGTTATCAGCTATTTTATACAGGGTTGTTCACCACTTACGACACGGAGTATTGTAGCTAAACGATTAGATTTTTACAAATTGTAAGTTTTGGGTTCGTTGGAGGATTAGCTATTAGAGCTACAATTTAAAAATATTTTGTACATATTCCAGATTGCATTGATACATGTTTTACTCATATTTGTCTCAAGCAAGATTTCAAATAATTTCTTCAAAGGCACCGTGTCACAGGCTTTCTCTAAATCTATAAATATCAGATTCGTGTCCAAATTTCGAGCTCTTTTTTTTCAATTATTTGTTGTAACACCAATATGTTGTCTGTACAAGAACGCCCAGCGCGGAAACCACCTTGTTCTTCTATTTCTTCAAAGCTTTCTTCTATTCTACATTTAATATCCTGCCATGTTACCTTCGCATTTGAGCTAGCCATACTAATGCCTCTGTAGCTGCTACTAGTTATTAAACTATTGTAATTAACAAACTGTTTACATAATTCCCCATTCACAGCCAAACAATACCCCAAATGATTATAAAATTCACGTCTCACAATACAAAACTCATAAGGGTATAATTTTTAGCATTCCACATAGGTGTCATTCTCAATCCATCTGAATTTCTGTATCTAATATGCTCATAAAGACGGTTTTTGAGTGTGCTCCACAGGAAGAAGTCGTTCGGCGAAAGATCCTAATGTCTTTTCCTACTGTATCCGGGCCTTTCTCTGCTAACCATGCAAAAAGAGGGGTGTTATTTATAAGTTTGTTTTTCGACTTATCTGTCGTTTTATTCTATTATAATGGATATTGGAATATAAAATAATACGTACCTAGTAACTACCCGTTTTTAAACCTTTACGGATTTTTTTTTATATTGAAAGTATGTTTTATTGTTTTAGTATCGCCGCAATGCCACCAAAGAAGAAACCTAATACCAAAGAAGAAATAAAAGAGCAGAAGCGAATTGCAGAAAGATTAAGATATCAACGGCTAAAAAATGACTCTGTAAAAAGAGAGCGATTGAAGGAAAAAGAACGACGAAACTACCAAAGAAAGAAGGAAAAAGGTACAAGAAAGTCAGTTAAAGATATGAGTCGACGTGAACACAAAGCTGCGACTAAAGAATGGAGAAAGCACTGTGCTACCTATCGCGCAAAAAAAAAAGCTTTGAATGAAATTACAAACAATTTTGTACGACAAAATACGCCCGAATCCGAGGGTTCACCTTCTCCTCAAAGTTCTGCCTCGCCATCAATACTACCTATGAACACTCCACGAAGTGATGCAAGTAATGCGAGAAAACGTAATGCTAGAAGGAAACGTGACAAAATTATAAAGGATAAAGACAAAAAGATCGAGTATTACATTAAAAAATCCGAGAAGTATAGGAAGAGATTAGAACGTTTGGAAAAAGCTAAGAAAAAGGAAAATGTAGACACACCTAACACTAAACTTACCAAAATGTGTGATTCGCCAGTAACTCGCGGAGAAGTAGTCAAAAAGGCGCTCTTCGGAGAAGTATTGAATACCCAGCTGAAAGTAAACTACGCCAATTTAAAAACATGCAAAGAAAAACATTCGGAAATGTCGTGTCCGGTAAACTAATATACAAGTACAAGTTATGGCGAAGCAAAGATAGTTGTATATCTTATAAAACAATTCAGAAGTCAGCGCGTCAATCAGTTTTAGTACCCAAGCTTCGGACTCGTAAAGACAAAATTTCATCTGATTGCATAAACAGTGTACGAACCTTCTATGAAAATGATGACAACAGCAGACTTGGCGCAGGAAAATGAGAATGCCTGACCAGAAAAGGGTTTAAAAAACAGAAAAGATATCTGTCGGATAGTATCGCAAACCTATACAAGAAGTTTCAAGCTGAACATTTTCAATTAAGCTGCACAACGTTTTGTCGTCTACGTCCATTCTGGGTCATAACACCAAATGTAAACGAACGTGACACGTGCCTGTGTATAAAGCACGCGAACATCGACCTGAAACTGTCAGCATTGCACAGGCGAAGAATTTTGACTTACAACAGTCACACTGCACTGCTTCAAAAGACATGTTGTAATCGATATGAAGAGCTATGTTTGTCACGAACCTGCCAACGCTGTATTGACAAGAATCCTGACTACAGGGAGTTTGATGACAGCAAACCTATTGAATTTAAAAAATGGATATCCGAGAAACAAACTTACAACGACCCCAAGACAAAGAATGCTCGAGCAGTTACCAAATACCTAAAGAAAACGTTCACGGTTCGCCCTCGAGAACTAATAGAAGAGCTGCACG
Source organism: Sitophilus oryzae (assembly GCF_002938485.1). NCBI lineage: Eukaryota > Metazoa > Arthropoda > Insecta > Coleoptera > Curculionidae > Sitophilus > Sitophilus oryzae. The sequence continues at coordinate 6,245,504 of NW_022147046.1, read as the reverse complement.
AGGATTTGGAAGCCTATTATCAACACGAGAGAAACATTACCCATCAATACAATGCTATCAAGAAATATAAACAAAACCTTACCGACGAAGACGCTATCATACATATGGATTTTTCAGAAAATTACTGTTCCAAATACGGTCAAGAAATTCAAGCATTTCACTTTGGAGGGTCGAGACTTCAGCTAAGTCTTCATACTGTGGTAGTGTATACCAGAAACTCTATCAAGTCTTATTGTACCGTTTCCAAAAATCTCACACATTTACCAGCTGCTATATGAGCACATTTACGGCCAATCTTTAAAACTCTCCCACCTAACATAAAGAGCATCCACTTCGTCAGCGATGGACCCGTAACTCAATACAGAAACAAAACGATGTTTTACATCCTGGCATCAAGGCTTCAACAAGAGATTTTAAATGTGAAAAAGTTCACCTGGAACTATTCGGAGAGTGGCCATGGCAAAGGGTCCCCTGATGGCATTGGAGCGACCTGCAAGAGAACCGCTGATGCCGTCGTCGCTACAGGAGGTGATATTGACAGCTTATATTGACATCATTTGTAGAGGCCATTCAACTAAGATGTTCCTCAATTACCTTGTTCACAATCGACGATAAAGCTATCCAAGAAATGACAGACGACCTTCAAAATGAAACAGTTATTTTAAAAAGCTTTAATGGCACTCTAAAAATACATCAAGTAAAGTCTGAAATATTAAGAAGTCCTCTGGAATCAGCTCCAAGTCCCGTTAAACTCATAATGAAAAGTTTAAGTTGCACTTGTGAACACGAGTGCCAGCATTTCAATTTAGGAGTGTTAGAGTACAAAAATGAGACAAGACTTAACGTAGATGATATTTACACAGACTCTGAATGTGAAAACATGGACAACTCACAGGATTAGCTTTCCACAATGGAGATCGACGACGACGCTGCACTGGCTGGACCTAGTTCAATCAACCAACAGAATTACACCATCGGTGATTACGTCTTGGTTAAATTTCTAGTAAGAAACACTGAATATTTTTATGCTGCAGTAATCAATAAGATAGATATGGAAGAAGACGAACTAACAGTAACCTTCTTAAAAATTTGTGATGACAAAGGACACACATTCAGAGTCGATGAAAATGATGTTTCAGATGTGTCCTTTGACCAAGTATTAAAGAAGTTGCCAAACCCAGATATTGCCCTAAAGGGGAAACGAATATTTTATTATTTTAACATACCTGTACCTGTTTTTGAGAAATAAGTCTGTATTGATAAGTAAAAAAGACTGGCTAATTGTTAGTACCTAAGCTTAATTTTGATTATAATTATTTTAATTCGTTACTTAGAGACCTAAGCTCGCAATTTGTTCCTGATAAATATAAGTATTTAAATTCCGTATGTGATACAGTATTCAATAAAAAAGATAATTTATTTGATTACATTTAATAATTAATGTTGTGTTTTTCTTCATATAAAAGCTATTCTCTGGGTGGAAAAAACAGTCCTCTGGGTGGCAAAACAGTCCTCTGCCTCATTTTTTTACAAAATTGCCTATAATTCAAAAAATAAGGGAAAATTACAATTGTTTCTTCTTTATATGTATTTATATTGTAACTATCTATCGACTTAACATTTATATTTATAATATTCTAGAAAAATAGGGTTGGGACAACTGTCAATAGACAAGTTTCCAGTTAGTAGAGAAAGACCCATCCACAATAAACGGGAGCCAATATTTTTATTTTCATCAAGTCATTGTTGTTTTCTTCCTGTTCAGTTATTTTTGTCTTCACACTTCCATGTTCTTAATACCTTAATGCCTTTAGTTTCAAACCTCCGGTTTATTCCTTAAACTGTTGACTTATTCGGTATAAGCTTTTCGGAGACTGAGCTGCGAACAAATCTAACACAGCGCGAACACTCTTTTTAGCAAAACGCCGTCTAACCTTTGTAACTTTATCAGAAGTTGGGAAATTCATAATTATTTTATACAAAGTTACTCTATTTGGCACCTTCAGATTTTTGAATTTGACAGTGAAACAATCACATTGTTGCTGGTATTTTAATTGTAGCTTTCTCTGAGCCGTATTCCGAATTTTACTAATTTGAAGGTAGATTTTGGCAAATAACTTATAAATGAGTATTCAAAATGAAACGAAATTCTGCACAACAATACAACTTCAACGCCTCTTCAAAAAAGTCTAACATAACTTTTGCATAAAATCATCTGGGGAGATAATATTTGACCTTTTCTTCAAAATTAACATGGGATTTACAAGATTAACACCACGCGGTATAACATCTTATTCCCTGTCAACAAATCAAATCGTCATCCTCAATCAACCTTGTTTTATCACGCCACACAATAGCGCCTTATTATAAAAGCATTTTTGTCTTGTATTTCGTTCCGTTCACACATACTCAACTATTCGACCGGCCGTCGAAAATTCTCATTTCGACATTCACACATAGGCGCGCGCGTCTGTTCGCACAATGCCATTTCGGCCTAAATGATCGCGTCATCTTCGAGCTTTTTAAAATAGATCGGCGGCGCGTCAAAAACTGATCGCCTCACAATGGTCTTGATTAAAGGTTTTGAGGCGATCAAAGCGTCGTGATTATTTTCTTTCTTCTCGCTTTTCTTTATGTATTGCACAGGTTTTTTTCTTTTCCTTTGTGGTACTGTTAATGGGCGTCAGGTTTTGTTCTAGGCGATTATTTTTTCTGGTGTTGTTTTTGGGCTAATTGACTTAATTAGAGTCTTGGGTAACAATTCGTTTATTCATGATTATGTGTAGATTTGTTATTAATTTAGAATTATATAATTATGTAGGCCAATTCATGAACATACAGAGCTCTTTAATCGTGTAGCGTTTTTTATAAACATTACCACTGCGAACGGCAGCTTTTCGTTGGTAGAGCAGTCGTGGATAAGGTATTTCACTGGAAAGAACTAATTAACAATAATAACTCGAAATTATAAATATTGGGTGCCAGGCATGAACAGAGAAAGAAAACACAATTGTTTTTTACTTAAAACTAGTGACTATATTCATTCATGATGTATCCTGATGGTAAATAGCATTGTACAATTTTAATAATTATTATAGTAGTTATATGTCGAGTAAAGCTATGTATGTAAATAATATTAAATATGTTCTATGAAAAGACTATGAAAAAATACAATTCGTGTAACGTTATAGGAAATATATGAAAGGTAGCATTACTTTATTTAAATTGTTAAATTTTATTCGGTGTTAAATCTGATATGTTGCAAGATCTAATAAACAAAATAAACCTACCTCGAAACACTTCCGAGGACTAAATAATAACCAAAGAAACTGTCCTTTCTTCCATGTAACATTCTGGAGGACAAAAGAAAAGGGACGCCAACGTGCCAGCAGAACACAAATACAAGTTAAGTTGGGACATCCAAAACTCTACCCTAAAAATATGCAGTAATAATATCGAATCTAAAAGGATAATATTTCATCTTTACCTGTTGCTTTGAAATAGCAGCTGATTCAGATTATACAGCAAGATTTAAATAATCACCATTTCTAAAAGCCGGGATGGTTAGGTTAGGCTACAGAGCGCTAGAAGCAAAAGTGAGTCCACAGCACAGACAGTTGACAGAAGCGATGTTGACAGCGCCTCCACAGAGCGATAACAGGGTTGTGTCAAACGATAACATGGTTGTGGACTAGAGAACGTAAAAATTACGCCAAGCGCGTCAAATAAATTATCCGGTCTGAACGATACGGAATCCGATGACGATACGCCAGACATCATATAAATCATATATAAAAAATACATGTAACGAACTAAAAACGTTACAATCGGAACCGCTAATTGTAACGATGAAATACATTCTCAAGGACTAGATACGATAGGGAATGTATACTATAGAATGCAAATTGTATTATATGGTGCAAAAAACCTTTACGGGGCTTTAATAATACATATCGTCGGCTTTATGACGAAAAGCCGTATCTCAATTTCTGGCAATTTCGAGATATCAACGTCATAACATACCCAGTGGGTCATTTGTTAGCATGGCAAGTTGGCTTATCTCAATATTAAATCTTTTTTTATTTTATATGCATTTAAAAATTTCCAAAAAGGCATCCAGATTGTATATAGCCACGCCAACAATATAGGCTAATGCCGACTAGGCATGCCACGGGAGGGCTTAAATCCCCACGGGGAAAAATGGGAAGTACTACCTCCCAACGAGGACCATGAAAACATGAAGCTCTTATTTAACCTACCATTGTTTAAAAAACACTATAAACTCACCCAAAAAAGGTGTCACTAAGCGTACCGGATATGAATATCTCTAGATATGAATATCTCTAGATTAAGTTAAATTGCAAAACTTTATCCTAAAAACATACAGTAAAAATACTGATATACTAATGACAATTTCACATTTTTACCTCTTTCGTTGAAACTCCAACGGATTAAGCAGATTTTCAAAGAAGAATTCTAACTACAACGCAGAACTTATGATGGCCGGCGACAGACATCCACAATGAATCGAAGCAAAATGACCTCAAAAAGGCGAATGGTAGCGCTCAAGTGTGACCAACTTAGCGCACCTGTGTGACCAACCGTTTTTCTTTTAAATGGTACATCAGTATATTATATTAGTTACCTTAATGTTTAATTGTTTCATATTTATATTATGAATTTCTTTTTTCATTTCGAATTAATTGGCAATAAATAAATTATTTATAGTATTTATTGAAGAAAAGGTTTCTTATCTATCCATTTTGGGCTTCATCGGCGTATCCTCTTGCATAAAATAAAAAAAAAACTAGCGCGACACCAAACTAGCGCTGCTTCCAAAGATTTTTGAGGTGGCACTTCTCAATTAACCATTTTTGTTATATTTCTAAGTAAAACAACGAAAAAACTCTCTAGTTCATAAAATGACAGCAGGTCAACAAAACATGCATGAGAATATGTACGGAATAATCCATTATGGACCACTCTGTTAAACCTATAATTATTATTCCTTAGTATATAACTATTATCATAAAACTACTTAAACTTCGCAAGATAACTATTAATTTAAAAAATAAAGTGTGTTTAATAATAATATGTTACTTAAAACTTACATGTTTTTAAGTTAGAACAACATTAACATATTATTCTACTTGATTCTAAATAGCAGCACGTCAAAGGTTTTGTAGTTAAAAGGCGGCATGTGGACAGTTTTTTGTCGCTTGCCGCCTTTTAACTTCAACTTCTTACTGTATTCAATACAGAAAACGAAACAAGAAAGAGTTAACGAACATTTTTTTAATAATTAATTTTACGTGTTTCGCTCATAGATCATGAAACAGAAATACAATTAAAATCACATCACACATGTTCACATTTTACATATTCAAACAACAAAACTTTTAAAACTCGTAAATTGTAATATTTTTGGTGCGGAAGCTGTAAAAAGTTGGTGCAGATGTTTCTAGACGCTGACAATATATTGAGATAATAAATATTTATGATTTTTCAGCTGCTCCAAATGTTTATTAATGATGTATTGTTTTCTGTCGGCTGTAGTTGGCCATAGTGTTAAATAGACGCTCTGGAATAAAGTGCTTGGGCTTGTCTCACTTCCTAGAAAGCTTAATTTAAAACTGATCTTTATGCTAAATACGTTACTCAGTCGGTTTATATGTGGTAGTTATTAGCCTTAAAATGATCTATAATAGTGTAATGTTACATTCTAGTGTGTTTTACATTATTAATTATTATTTATTTTTTTAGATTATTAACCCTTAAGTACTAACACACCGTCTCACAGACGCAACGGACAAGCTGGACATATGACATCTCCCCTCATCTCCGTTTCTAATTATCATCCAACTATGCAATTTCAATACGCATCAACACACACTTATTACACAAATTATAGGTCGGCAGGGCAATTTGCGAAAGTGTGTAGTTTTCAAAATATTTTAGTTTCAACTGTCGATGCCGTCTGACAGATGGAGTGTTAGCGTTAACGTAAGTTTTTTTTTCTAATTTGTGGAATGAATTAAGCCCGTAGTAGCTCAAAACATGTGAAGTATGGCGAGCAAAATTACAAGGATCTAAAGTGGTTTGAAAGATTGGCAGCGATAATAGCAAAATAGTGACATAGAATCCGAATGTGGTGAAAATTTTGCTATAGACAGCGATCATAATTCTGAATTCGAATTAGAAGGTAAAAACGGGTTTTAACTAATATCTAAAGGTATGTAGCTGTGTATGTTTTGTTATAGATGATGAAAATATGGATGTGAACGAAGAAAATGAAGAGAACAATTTGTTTGGAATGCGCAAAAAAGTGTATAGGGAACAAGCCCATCTTTAGGCATTGTCATTTTGTTTATTCTTTATATTTTCTTTCGCTTTTTTGTGCTTAAAGATAGGTTTTTTATATGCTAACCCCCGGTGTTTTCAGGTATAGATAGCGCGTTATAATCCGCCAGATATATTTTATTTGATGGATAGCAGAAAAACGTGTATCTTCACCTATAGATACCAATATCTATTAGATAAAATAACCTTATCCGTCAGATATCCTATTTGGGACCTGAACTGTCTAATATCGCTTTATTTGTCGGATAAAAATTTGACACATGAGGAGATTTTGATTTAATTTAATAAAATTGCTTAACATAACCTAAGTTAATTGTTACTATTGTAGATTTCGTTTATTTCAATAAATTCGATATTAGATTATTTCGAAAAGACTTATCTATTCTGAGTATGTAGACTATAATCATTTTAGAACGTATGAGGTATAAACACTAATAAACACATTGAAATTGTGCAAAAAACTATTGTTGTTAGTGCCGGACTTTATATGGAGTGTTACAAAATAAAAGAAGCCTCTGTTAGAGCATCAGAACGAAGAGAATGCATTAAGTCAGGATAATAGTGATGAAATATGTACAATTACCGAGTAAAAATATACAACGGCAATTTATAAATTATTTTACTTAAATCCCTTCAATTAAAAACCATTACGTACTTAATAAAGCTCTAAAGTAGGTAAAAAATAAATAAAACTTTTTAAATCAAACTATTTATTTCATTTTTAATTCTCATATCTTAATCCATTAATATTACAACAGGAACCTTAGAAAACCTGTTATTCAATTCTCATTTGCTTTTATTTCTTTTGTGCTACAATTTTAATTTAATTTCTTGCACTATGTACCTTATACTTTATACATCTCTTCTTCATGCTGTTTTTTAAGTAACTCTCTAGCTAAACCTTTTTAAAACACCTCCTTTGAATACCAGTTAGTTCAACTTTTTTACTGTTAAAAGGTTTTAAATATAATAATAAATAATTTTTTTCATTTTCCTTTCGTTTTTTTTCTATCTTGATGTTGTTAACAAAGATATGTCATAAATCCAAAACTAGTACTTTTATTTCAAAAATATAAAAAATGTTTGCATAATATAAGCATTAGATATTTTTTTCCTGTATTTCTAATGCTAATGATTCACTCCACTTACAAAAAATCTGTTAGACACAAACAAAATATGTATTTTTTTAATGCGTCTCTTAGACGGTCTGTTAGTATAGGCGCGACTATTTCAATATATTAGTAGGTACTTAAGGGTTAATAATGTGTAGTTTATGTGCAGTTAGTTGGGAAATATAATATTTTGTGTGACAAGTGGAGTCTTAATCATTCGCAATAGATATGAGTTATACAAAATAGATGTTTCCCAACGTGCTGCAAACAATATTTTTTCTAATTTTGACCAAGAAAAAAATCAGTCAGTTTTTTTATTTATTAAATAAATATTTATTAAAATTCAATCCTTAAACTCAAATACTTCGATTACGATGAACGAATAGATACAATCTCTGAAGTATTCTATCAAAATTATTGTTTTATTTTCTTATACTATTCGATGTTGACTATGTTATAATAACTGACAAAAGTTTATTTCATCTAGTTCTATTTTAAGATAAATTAAAACGTTACACACTTGACGACTTATGATTAAGAGCACCTAAAAAACTATTACAATTTTCTCGGGGTTCATTTGCATATTTATACGCCGTTCAAAACAATGGTTCAGTTTACGCCCCCCTGAAAATTCCAACCGCTTTGTTCTCCGCAGGCTGTTTCAAACAACAGTAGCATTTATCGAGATTACATGACACCTTTGTGGACACACACACTTTATAGATCATTTGCATCGAATTTTGTTATGTCCAAGTTTATAACGCTACTGTACAGGGTGTTCCAGTCTCAGGGTCACTTCGAGTCTCATCAATGGGATCTCGGAAACTAGAAAAGATAAACTAGAAAAGGTCGGTAAAATTGAAGAAATTTTGCGTCATTTAAGTAAGTTAGTAGAGATTAGTTCATAGTAAAGATATTCTTTTATGTTCTGTTTCATTAAAGCGGGCCGGAAGATATTGTCAATTGGATGCTGTCATATAACTGTGATTTTTATCATTTTTCACGTTTTTGTCATCAGCCTAAAACTTCCCTGTTTCATTGGACAGACTCTACCAGATATAATATTAGCTCAGGGCCGATACATCGTTTTACATGGGTGACATTCAACAAATTAGAGACAAGCTGCAATTTTGCATGGAGCTTCATTTTGTAGATCTTTAAACATCCTGAAACCCCAGCGATGAACCGTTGAGCCCGTCACCCCAAAACAACCCTAATAAGGGGTAAAAATGGCCCTTTTTTTTACTTTCTCTTCAATAACTCTAAAACTACGAATTTTAGGAAAAAACGTCACGAGTAAAAAATTGAAGAGAAGAAAATTTTCAGAATTTCAGTGGCGCAGGTGCGAATTTTTTCATTTAGGAGGATTGTTTTAATATTCCACCATTCTGTGTTTAACTTCAAATGACAGCATTTTTGAGATAAATCTCGAGACCAAAAAATTTATTAGGATACAAGTTCCTATAAAAACGATCTTTCTAATAAAGGTAAGTTACCAGTGGCGGAGATAATTTTTTTTTAAATGTGCGTTTTTTACATTTTAAAAAAATTAAATAAGAAAAATTGCAGTTTTACAAATAATTTCCCATGAATAGGTATATTGAAAAATTTGCACGTTTAATAACAAAATAAGAAAAACCTTAGCTCAAAAATAGGATAACTTATCTTAAGGATAGTCCTCATTCACTTCCACATTTGTTGGGTTCATACATGTAATGCCATTGCATTGATCACATGCCATAGTGCAGGTGAGTCCCATTCGTTTGCATGTACATGCTTTTTTACTGCCTACCGAAGAGCAATTGCAAATTTTTTCTCTAAAACTCATGTAGGAGCAATGGGCTGGTTTGTATTGGATTCATCTCTCGATTTTTCAGATTCCAACCTTAATTTTGAGGTGGTAAATTATGCGGTGGTTATTTAACCAAGCCTGTACCCTGCGATATTTTCAGATCTGTTTTCTCAATGCTATAATTATATAACATATCACGATGGTAAAAATGGCACTGTTGTTTTTGATGGCTATGAAGAGATAGAGACCAAAATTGTGGAGCAGAATCGCAGATCTGCAGGTAAAAAAAAATGGTACCAATTATTGTATCTTTCTCGAATTTATCTGCAGTGAAGTTACCAAAGGCAGATTTTTTGTCAAACAAAAAACTTCATTCGTGCGCTCGGAAAAGTATTGTTAGAAAATGGAATCAATGTTAATTCGCTGATGGTGATGCCGATACTCTTATGTAACTACAGCGGTCGCAATAAGTGACAATTTACCAGAAGGGACCGTAGCAGTAGTTAGCGAAGATACGGACATTATGATGTTACTGATTCATTATTGCCACAAGAGACTGTTTATGATTCGTCCGGGAAAAGTGTCAAAACCAAATAAAATAATCGACATATCGGCCTTACAACAAAAATTGGGGGATCTGAAGAATATAGTTCTTAGTGTCCACGCTATATCTGGTTGTGACACAACGTCTGCTATGTTCAATAAAGGGAAGATTAATTTAGTGAACACCATCCAGAAGAAAAAGTTATGTGAGCTATTAAAAGAATTGTATAATCCCGAGGCTACGCAGGAGAAGTTAAAAGAAGTTACATCTCAGTTTTTTATAGCATCATATGTTAAAAACTCGACAAAAAAGTAGATTTGGATAGTGCCAGATACATGCATTATCAACAGTACGTAGCTAAACGAAGTCTTAATACCAATTTCAACTTTGCATCATTACCACCTACCTCCAATAGTGCGAAATATCATGAACTTAGAGTTTTTCATCAGGTAAGTTAAATTTATGTTGCATTCAAATGTTAAACTAAATTCTCATTTTAAACTTACAGGTACAGGCTTGTTTAATTAACAATTTACCGCCGCAAGATTGGGGTTGGAATCTTAAAAATCGAGAGATGAATCCAATACATTCAGACCAGCCCATTGCTGCTACATGGGTTTTAGAGAAAACATTTTGCAATTGCTCTTCGGGAAGCTGTAAAAAAGCATGTACATGCAAGCGAATGGGACTCACCTGCACTATGGCATGTGGTCAATGCAATGGCATTACATGTATGAACCCAACAAATGTGGAAGTAAATGAGGACTAACCTTAAGATAAGTTATCCTATTTATGAACTAAAGTTTTTCTTATTTTGTTATTAAACGTGTAAATTTTTCAATATATTCCATGGAAAATTATTTGTAAAACTGCAATTTTTCTTATTCAATGTTTTTAAAATGTAAAACAACGCACATTTAAAAATTAATTATCTCCGCCACTGGTAACTTACCTTTATTAAAGATATCGTTTTTATAGGAACTCTCAAAAATGCTTTCATTTGAAGTAACACAGAATAGTGAGTTATTAAAACAATCCTCCTAAATTAAAGAATTCGCACCTGCGCCACTGACATTCTAAAAATTTGGTTCTTTACCTATGTAGTAGGAAATTTTCTTCTCTCCAATTTTTTACTCGTGACTTTTTTTCCTAAAATTCGTAGTTTTAGAGTTATTGAAGAAAAAGTAAAAAAAGGGCCATTTTCACACCTTTTAGGGGTGGTTTTGGGGTGACGGGCTCAACGGTTCATCGCTGGGGTTTCAGGATGTTTAAAGATCTACAAAATGAAGCTCCATGCCAAATTTCAGCTTGTCTCTAATTTGTTGAACCTCGACCTGTATAGCCTCTGAGCTACATGGTAATATAAATAATGTATTAACTATTCAGTAATATAATCTGGCAATTTTTTATATTTGCTTTACAAATAAAATTATTTGACTGCTTTAATATAATGTGTTGATTCTTTAATCATTGCTTCCATTGTTCATTTTAAAAATCAACTTGGTGGGAAGGTATTAGTGAAAAAGAAAAAATAATTTGTTAATTTGCTCTAAATATTAATAGTGTTGATTGTCAACTGTGTATAAATTATTTCACAGGTCACAACTTACTTTTTTTATTTGATACCGTTAATAACCACGTGTACGCTTACATCGTTTATCACTAAAATAACGCCCAGCCTAAAAGAAGTATCTAATGGGACTTAGTCAGTTCTTGAGTATGGAAAGTGCAAAATAATGTACACTTAGATTTGAATTGTTATAAATTAGACGACATAAAGAGTTACGATATTTTACAGGGTATACCAAATTAAGTAACCAAAATTTAGAAGAAATGCAATTTCTAAATATATATTTATATGCTGTTTAATTTGAGTTCAGTTTATTCAATGATATACAGGGTGTTCCAGAAATAAGTGCAAGTATTTTAAGGGGTGGTAGATCTCGATAGAAGAAACATATTTTTTCTTTATCGTTTTTCAAATAAGTCCAAAATAGTTCTTTTACAAAAATGTGGACAAAAATGCATAGAATCATTTTTGTAAAGAATTTTTAAGCTCTATTTTGCATACAGAGAATTTTTCTCTATATGTCATAATTTCCGGGATATAAGCATAATAATGAAACAATATTATTTAAATAAGGAAAGGGCTACTCAATGTTGCCAACTTTACGAATTAGAATTTCCCACAAAGAGGGTCAAAATTTCCCGTTTTTTTCTAAAAAACCCACGAATTGCTGAAAATCAATTACAGTGTCGTCGAGAGACAATATTTGGGAGGGGGATTTTGACATTTACGTTTTCATCCGACGATTTAGACATTGTACCGAGATATGTACCGGGTGTCCCATTTTAGTTGAAATCATACGGTATCTCCGTTATCTTCACTAAGATAGTCCTGCCTTCTATCTTCACTAAGATAGAAAGGTGCGGTTTGCACAAACCTGTACCACTTTTTTGTCAAACGGAAGATGCTGTGTTGAAACAAAATTTTCATAGCCCTCTTTCTTTCTGAGCTACAGGATTTTTTGAAAATTATGCAATTTGGGAGACTATCTCCCAAATTATATCTAAATATATTATCAAATATTATTTTGAGGAGTATCTATGTTATAATGAAAGGTATCAAGTCCAAAATAGTTATTTTACAAAAATGTGGACAAAAATGCATAGAATCATTTTTGTAGATAATTTTTAAGCTGTATTTTGCATACAGAGAATTTTTCTCTATAATAGGTATATCATAATTTCCGGGATATAAGCTGCAACAGTCAAATTTCCTCGCAACGACCTCTATGTGCTAGCTCATAAATTATCGCAAATAACTATTATTTTTGCATAATGTTTACTATAATTTTATTGTTAAATATTATTTTATTTAAATTTTGCAATTATGCAACCCGATATACACCGCGATATACAGCTATAGCTACACAATATTGTCACTGGACCAGGCACACCAGCAGTAGTAGGCTTTTTGTCCATCTCTCTATATCTTTGACCATCACCTGTTCGTCACTTGTCACTGTCAGATCAAATCAGATGTTTTTGGATTTATTTATCCTTTGTTTTGGTTATTGAAATTTTATAATTATCAGATAAAATTTCGTAGTTAAATTGGTTATTTTTGATGTGGATCGCAGTGTGCAATTCGTTCATTTAATTGTGGGAATTTGTGAGTTAAGTTCGTTCATTGACCGGATATGAAATATGGCTGAGGAGAAAATATTCTAAAACGTCGTTTTTTATTTATGCTTTTTTGTGAGTTGGACTAGTCAAGATATATAGTTCTCTATCTATATCCTGGAGGGAGATTTCCGATTGAAATATGATTTTGTGAAGGAAATCGAATCCTTGCATCACTTCTTGTGTTCTCCCCGACCGAGAATATCGTCGTGAAGAACCGGCTGCCGTTTCATGAAGCATTCCCTGTTGGTGAATAGCAGGTCTTCGTAAAGAAGGATTAAGGCTTCCGAAACACATTTGGTCAGAGACGTGGTTGGATTTTGATGATTTTTATGGACCGCCGACCAATTTCCGCAATGGGATTAAAATAGCCTAATTTTCCAACCGATATTCCGATTCCACGTGCCCAAGAAGTCCCCGAATAGTTCCAAGGTATGCTATAATTCTTCTGCCTATTCAAGTCAACTGATTTTTATTCGTATTGTTGACTGGTTTTCGACTTTTCCACGCCCACGTGGTGTAGAAAGATTAGTTGAGTGTTATCTTTCTTAAATCTTATCTGGTTGTTCGTAATTGTAGAGCAAGAAGACCGATCCAGACCGTAGCACAGAACAGTCCAGAATTCCATCCGTTCCTGTTGTCCGTGTAGAGGTACCCGTTGGATATCATAAACCCTCGTTGAGGTAAAGTTCAGATTTGATTAGTCTTTCTTTATTACCTTTATTAACTCCTACACGTTGTGCTAGTCCTTGTTCTATAATTGAGGCTCTTTTCTAAGACAACCAATATTATTTAGGGTTTTTATGTCACCTTTTGAAGTCCTACACCTGCCTTGCATCTGTACCTCTGCTGACATCCGTGGGCTCCAGTGACAGTACACCGAGCTGCTGTACACCGCCGTAGCAACCCTGTAGCCATACGCCGTAGCTCAGCCGGAGGAAGTTTTCAAGTATATCACATCGAGTAGAGTAAGACTGTTTAGTTTTAGTTTGCTATTTGTATTCTGCCCTTAGAGCAAACTTAGTTTTAGTTAAGGGGGATGACGTCTTAGTTTTAGTATAGCTTAAAACATGTTTCATTTTGCATTCGTAATTAGTACCTAATTCTTATTGATTTAAAATTTCTTAACATATTTCAATCTACCTTTCATTCCTTTTTTTATATATATATTAACTTTTTGATATTTAATAAATTGCTTAATCATTTTTAGTGGTATTATTTACAGTCTAGTCTCGTAGTTAAGTTAGGGTCACTCAAGTACAAGTAATTATAGTAATATTTGGAGTTCATGGTAGTTACACTCAACAGTTCGAGGTTAGTGTTGAAGTTTACTTAATAGTAACATCTTTTATGCCGAGTTCATAATATATAATCTATAGAGAGTATAATCTCGTGGCGTCCTTTTATTAATATCTTTGAACCCCGACCACCCGGTTGTTAAAAATTAAAAAGCTAGTGGCCTCTATGCAACTCATCCTAATTAAGTAAACTTGTGTTTTATTAAACTTCAAATTAGAAAGGGCATGGCAAAGCATAATAGTGAAATAATATATTTAAGTAAGGAAAGGGCTCCTCATCGTTGCCAACTTTACGAAATAGAATTTCCCGCAGAGGGTCAAAATTTCCCTTTTTGATTCTAAAAATTTTTTATCCGGGAAAATGTCAAAAATTTATCAAAAATGTATAACCATGTTTTTCCTAAACTGATCAACTTATTTACATACTCTTTTTTTTAATCGATTGAGAACACATAAGCAATGATACCTGAAGTAATTAAAGTTTCATAAAATACATCCCTGCTTAACTCACTCAAACCCACTCTCCAGGTGACCCGACGACACGAATGAACTGAACGTGCCAGGGAAGATTTCGACAGACGACATTCAAAAAATGACAGAAAAGTCACTGTTATGGACCTTCTCGTCGAACTATAGCCGCGGTAGGCGATGCACGAATGTCTCTTTATACCGGGTTATAGTAACAAAAAGTTAAATTTACTTAGTTTGCTGAATGCTTATACGGTAACTATGTTTTTTACGAATAATACATGAACTTTAAAATTTTCACGAATATGGTGTTTTGGGTTAAATTTACCCTTTTTCCTCTGGATCTCGAATTTTCCGACGAATTGAGAAATTTCCCACGAGTTGGCATCACTGGGGCCCCTTCTCGAGCTTACGCCCACCCTCAGCGACTTTTGACATACATCAACCTAAATGTAAAGGAACAGTTTAAAATAATTTCCAGCTCTAGGATTTAGTCCACCACTATTCTAATTTGACTGGGGTAGTTGTATTTCGTCAAATCGTTCCTCAGGTAATAAATCCTTTATCAAGGTATAGATACAGATATTTTTTATACATTTAGTGTGTTTTATTCTTTAAATTAGTACCTAAAGAAATCCAATACAAAATTCCGTATAATAATGCGATGTTACTTCACGCAGACTCGCTGTATGCAATTTGCAATTAAAACCTGCGAAGGCAAATAAAGAACCGATAAAAATGCTCGTCGATATTAAAACAGAGCTATGATTCATATGGCACATAATGAGTTAATTGAAAATCATCTCGGACTTTAATTAAACCCGATTAGTAAGGCATAGTAGGTGATCAAGTAGGCTTAAGATTTTTCATTGTTTCCAGTGGCGCCGCCATCTTTTGCTTGCGTCACGTCGTCATCGTGCTAATTTTGCGATTGCGATTCGCTTTTCTTTTGATTTCATTTGCGTCCTTTTTTTTTTCTTTTTTCTTCTTCGTAATATCTTTGATGTTGTGGTGTTGTGGAAAAAGTAGGTACAGGGTGATACAGGTAGGTATTGCAACGAACCGACGGCTTTACTATTTTTTTGTTTACTTAAAAGCTGTCTTGTCCCTGGCTGTAGTGTCGTGACCAGGAAATTCCACCAAGACGTATAACGATGCCAGATGGGACTACCCTGATTGTCATATCAGGCACCCTCTACTGTCTATGGTTATGACTCACGGGCAGAGGGCACCTGCGGATCTTGGCTTAACCGCCCGGACCAAGAGAGGCAACATTAGCAAAAACCTAAATCCTATGATGACAAAACCAGGTCAAAGAGATGCCTGGCTAGATAGAATATTTGCCTTTAATTGTCTCCATCGTAGAGCACCAGGGGACACCCGATTGTGTTTACCCCTTACCGTTCCTGCTTAATTAAACATGCTGGGCTCTGTAGAGGTGGACTGGCTAAAGCTGGAGAGAAACCTCTAGCGGTAAAAAGCTGGAGAGAAAGCCCCTAGCAACACTGGGAACATTAACAGTGCGAGTTCCAAGGCCTATTTCTATACCCAACAGGCTACACAAATTAGCATTTCTTCTACACGGCCTTAGAGAAGATCTCACCGGAGCATACCACCGACGATACCACCGACTGCTCCACGAAGGATTTGCTGAAGAGGAAGCAAAAGCGAAACGCTCCTTAAAAATGGGGAGGTCGAAGGAACCAAGAAACAGTCTGGCGCATCTCTACCAAAGGGCAAGAGAGGGAGCGAGTACCCCTTACCTCTGCCGCGGCAGGGAGAAAAAAAATCCATGATGGAAAGCGGTCCAATGGAAGGACATCAACTCGAGAGTGGAGGGCCTATAAAAGGTCAGGTCTTCACAATAGGTATTGACTATAAATAAGAAGCAATAAAGAAAGAGGGATATATTCTCTACTCAAGATTCAGACTATCGGTATCAAGTCTAAGGAGGGACATAGAAGTGAAGAAACTGGAGACAGATCCTCCAGCGTCCACCTCATAGGTATCTCTGCCGGATAGAAGCTCATCGACTGTGAAGGGCACGGAGGACTAAATCTCAACCGTGGCAGGGTGTATACCCTCGGAGGAGCTAGATTTCCACTCTTCGGAGGAAGAACATCAGTCAGAGGATGTCAGGATGGGAAATACTCTGATCCTCTCTACAACTGGGAAATCCCCATGTATCATGACTTATAGACCGTGTGATGAGTTATATCTCAAGAAAGGGGGACATAATAGATCTTTAAGGTTGCGGTGTGATTAACCTCCCTCCCACTCATTCTACTAAAGGCTGTTGTACATGTGGAAACTGATAAGGATCCAATTTATAAAAAAGTTTCGTACTGCCCTACTTTTTACTTTTTTTATAGAGCAGCCCGATACAGTTGTTTATTTTATCGTCTGTTGCTGATTGTTTAGTGCAATATAAAAAAAATATGTAGCTAAAAAATTACCATTTCACATAAATGAGCTCATCAATCAAACTTATCTATACTCATATATAAAATCCTTAAGTTACTGACATACTGATTAATCACGATCCTGCTCAAACCACTCAACGTAAGAAGCTCAATTTTGGCATACAGGTTGATTCTAGGGTGTAGAGGTTCGATAAGAAGGAATTTTTCGAAATTCCAGTTCCAAGAGGGTGAAACCACCCCTCAAATATTACAATATTTTTTATTTAAAAAACGGTCAAGTTTCCGAAAAAACGCTTAAACACGTATATTTTATTTTGTTTTTTACATATTTTAAGATTTTTTAAAATTGTATACAGGGTGTTTCGAAAAATCTGGTCATTGATTAATTACGATCCTGCTTAAAGCGCTTGACGTAAAAAGCTGATTTTTGGAAAACAGATTGACTTTACGGTGTAGAGGTTGGATAAGAAGGGATTTTTCGAAACTCGAATTCTAAGGGGGTGAAACTATCCCTCAAATATTAAAATATTTTTTATTTAAAAACCGGTGAGTTTTTCGGAAAAAACTCTTAAACACGTATATTCTATTTTGTTGTTTTACATATTTTAAGATTTTTTATAAATTTATACAGGATGTTTCATAAAATATGACCATTGAGTAATCACGATTCTGCTTAAACTGCTTGACGTTTAAAGCTAATTTTTGGCAAACGGATTGACTGTGGGGTGTAGAGGTTCGATAAGGAGGGGTTTCTCGAATATCAAATTCCAAGAGGGTGAAAACGTCCCTCAAATATTACAATATCTGATATTTAAAAAAAGGTTAGTCTTTCGGGAAAACGCTTGGACAAGCATAATTTATTTGTTTTTTTTACATATTTTGAAATGTTTAAAAAAATCATACAGGGTGTTCCAAAAAGTTGGGTAATTTCTTAGCCACGATTCTGCTTAAACTGCTTGACGTAAAAAGCTTATTTTTGGCAAACGGATTTTTCGAAAGTCAAATTCCAACGAGATGAAACTACCACTCAAATATTACCAAGTTATATAATAATATCGCCATATTGTTTTTTCTCATGCTGACATAAATGTGAGAACATTCTATCCAGTTTGTATGTTAATGGAAATTCTTGCTTTGCTTTATCATCACCATCACAAATGATTAATTCGACGCGAACGAAGTCGCTGGTACACGCTAGTTTGTAATAAAGGAAAGATTTAAAAATAACGTCTTGTTTAATTGTTGAGATATTCGACAAACTTGAAAAATTAAGGTCGAAAGTTATCGTTCCTTGAGAAATAAAATAGTTCGAAGAAAGCAGAAACTCTGTCTGGGTAATATCTGCCATATGTGGTCCTCAAAATTTAAGCGAATTTTTTTTTAATTTTCAAAATAAAATATCTTCTGGGCCGCCTTCAGAGGTTACTTTGGTTTACAGAGGTTACAGAGGTTACCTTACCCGCCTTCAGAGGTTTTACTTTGAAAATATCTTCGTTATTTTGAACTTATTTGAAAACCGGTAAAGAGAAAATATGTTTCTTTTATCGAGATCTATCGGCCTTGAAAATATTTTCACTTATTTTAAGACTCAACATGTACTACTATAATTAAAAAAAAAAAATTTTGCAACCAGGCTGTAAGTATGCTTATTTAAATGACTATTGTTTCTTCCTTTTTTACATTATCTAAACATTTCGTATACAATTTTAACTATTGTTACTTATTACATCACTTTAATCAGTCCATTTACTAACATTATGACAGAAACCAATTTTTAAATAATAGACTGAAACTTCCGCATTTCAGTAGACATATGATAAGTGCTTTGCTGATATCATAAGTGCTTGGTTACATGTCAAGCACTCATTAAAAAACTGTTTTGATTGATTAACTAGGGATTATATCAAAAAATATAATTTAATTTTTTTTTTGCGTAATTCAAATCAAGGTAAATTTGCAGTAGTTCCTGGTTTTAATATAATTTTTTCTTAATATTTTTGTTGTATTGACAGACGGAAAAGGTCATCAATGCACAAATAATCAATAAAAATCTTCATATAATCAATTACCTATAATTATTTAAAAAAAATTATAACAAATATATACCGGGTGCGTCTCAAAAGTGGCTCACTTCTGTAACTTTTTTATTTTTTCAGATAGAAAAACGAGATTTGGTGTGTTAGTATATAACATAAATTAGGATTGATTGGACGTATTCAATTGTTTTTGGTCACTTCCTGTTTCACCGGAAATTACTACAACTTTTGATTTTTAAATGACACCCTCGGTATATTTCTACTTTATTCGATAGAAAATGACACTTTGAATAGAATGACATATCATATGTCAACTTTTGACATTTTCGCATATGGTTTATTTGAAATTATAACATGCGGTTCATAACGAAAATTTGACTCGAAATACCAAGTGTGTGTCTTTTCAAAATATTATAATAATAAACCACCCTCGTTCCATTTGAAAAAATTGAGATATGATTAAAAATACAATTTGGGCATATTTTAACCGGCCAAGAGAAGACACTAAAAACATTAGACGATCAAATCTATTTTTCCAAGGCCCCTTGATTAACAATTAGTATTTTTTAATATAGTCATGGCACTCTAGATTTAAATTCAAAATACTATTTTTCATTAAGGGAGAATTATTTATTGAGTATTTTTAGTAGTTGCTAGATACTATTAAGGAACTACTATTATATACCTACTATTCGATAACATTTCAGTGATTTTCCATGCACTGCTAGCCGAAACACTGTACTAATTTTATTGATACTAAAATAATTTTGGACTTCCATTGTCTTTATTTATTTTATCTTAACTGTGTGAGTTAAAATAAATACATACATTTTAGTCAAATACTATCCTACACAGCATGTTTATTTTTTGTCAGTAATGACATGTATTGCTTATTTTCATTCTAAATACCGTATGATCGAAAAAAAACGGCATCCAGTTGGCTGGGAAATGACGATCGATGACATTTGTCCTAAAAATTTACATGTAAAATCACAGCGATCTTCATTTCATAGCCATCGTTGACGCCGTTTTTATTCGATCATACGGTATCTTGAGAAGGGTTGCTCGTAACGATTTTTACCAAGAGACCCCTTTTACGTAAAAAATGGTGGAAATATATATTTTTTCACTCAGTAGTTTTATACGGGTCCAAGCGAAAAGTTATTAGGTACCCATAAAACCAGTTAAAAAATATGTAGATAAAAACTCGTACAAGTAACAATTATATTGACATTGAAATCAAATTTCTCATGTCAAAAAACATCCAGACACTAATTTTCATGAAAAGATTGACATAGGTTCAGAAATTATTTGAAAAAAATCGAAATAAAAATGAAAATTCTACACCCTGTATCTACGAAACGAAACATTTTAGGACATAAGTTTATATGAACTTTTTTACTTATTTTTATGTGCAGAATATGATGCCGAAGTTTCCGGAATACAGTTCGGACCATCCTGTATATATTCAATAAAGGTTGCAAAACTTAAGCAACAATATCAATTTTTACCTTGCTAAGTAGCAGTAACCTGTTCAAAATAATTGAGTAGAGACGAGACAAGTTGCTGATTCCGACTATTTAGTGGTTTTGGCATTTCATTGTAACAGAAACCGTAGTTTAAATAAACAAAATACAGATTTACTGTCAACTTCCTCAAAGACAATTCAGAATAAACTTGAAAATGGCAAATATCAGTGTAGAAAAAGATAACGAAATCAACAAAAAAAACAACAAATATCAGATTTGCCAAGAAAAATCTCATGACAACGGCAACATTTGCCATGTCCACCAACATAAATCCTTCTTTATCAGCCAATTCATTTACTTGAAGCGACAGCGTGGTGTCTTTATTTTTAACCAGCACAGAAAATCAAAAGAAAGAGGAAAAAGTGCTCCAGTGGCGGACTAAGGGGAGGGAGGGGGGATCCGCCCCGGGCCCCGTCTTTTAGGGGGCCTTCGAATCTTAATAAGTAATTTTTTATTCAACTGACAAACAAAGCCAATATATGTTCAGTAATTATGAAGGAGTTTGTAGGTGGAGTATGCAAACAATACGTATACGCCAACTATAAACAGTATAAATGGAAGCAGATATTTACTTAATTATCAATTATCAGGCCCCAGTAATTCTCAATGGTATTTTCTACCGTATGATCGAAAAAAAATGGCGTCCAGTTGGCTGGGAAATGAAGATCGCTGTCATTTTAAATGTAAATTTATATGGGAAATGCCATCGATCGTCATTTCCCAGCCAACTGGACGCCGTTTTTTCTCGATCATACGGTATTTAGGAAATTAAATCAAGGGGTAATTTTCTTTGTTTAAAATATCGAATTATTATTATTTTTTATATATTTTGAGACTGAATTTATTCATTTTAGCTTTTAAGTTATTCTTCAATGGTTTCATTATTTATTTTTACTGAATAAACATTTTAAATTACAACCAATGCATAGCATAACTTGTATTCTAGCTTCTTTACCGATGATGAGTAGTGAAGTCTTTAGTATAACAGGGGCCACGGGCCTGAGACAGCAACGGGGCCCCTGGGATCTTGGAGGACTTACAAAATCGCAATATTTTGTCGCGGTATTTCCCTGGAACGGTAGCGAAAGTAACGCGGCTCATATGTGGAACCGGTGTATTTTCAACACTTTGTCATCATAAGTTGCCATTAAATACATGCGAACATTCCGTCCGGGGATTTCCCGATCTAATACTGCTAAAATTTTTGGAGGAATAAAACTGCCTCTCAAAATAAATTGTATAGCCAAAAGTCAAATTTAGTGATTACCACAGCCACTGTGACGTAAAGAGGAGACATGTGGTTATCTATTTCAAAAATTAAATTGTTCAAATGTCATATAATAATGGCGGTAGCTGTCATGGAATTGAGCGACAAAAGTCAAATTTAGTGATTACCACAGCCACTGTGACGTAAAGAGGAGACATGTGGTTATCTATTTCAAAAATTAAATTGTTCAAATGTCATATAATAATGGCGGTAGCTGTCATGGAATTGAGCGATTAAAAAAATATCATAAATATTTTTTTTCAAATGGAAACCCACTTTTTACTAGTGAAAAGGTTTTTCAATTCGTTACGATTTAACTAGACATATTCCTATACCTAAAATACATCGTTTTTAAGTTTTTTAAGATTTATATTGAAAACGTATATTTTTCTTGATTTTATCTAGCTTCCTTTGACATTAAGTGTCAAACAGTCAGACAATTTATTTTCATCTGTCAGAAAATTAATTATTTGAATTTCCTATATTATAAATAATGCTGCCTTAAAAGTTTAAAAAGTGTATTTATATAAATATATCTCGTATTTTCGTTCTTTACTGATATCTAATAGTTGATATTTTAATAATATACCGTATGATCGAAAAAAAAACAGCGCAAAGTTAGCTTGGAAATGATGATCGATAATATACTGTCATAGGCTACTGGTTAAAATCAAGAAAAATATACGCTTTAAAGCTAAATCTTAAATAACTTAAAAACGATTTATTTTAGGTACAGGAACATGTACAGTCAAAAAGTAACAAATTTTAAAAACGAAAGT
The DNA here is from genome assembly GCF_002938485.1 of Sitophilus oryzae. Taxonomy (NCBI): domain Eukaryota; kingdom Metazoa; phylum Arthropoda; class Insecta; order Coleoptera; family Curculionidae; genus Sitophilus; species Sitophilus oryzae. The sequence continues at coordinate 6,222,710 of NW_022147046.1, read as the reverse complement.
AACGAAGGCCTTTTCACGAGTGAAATAAAAAAAAGTGGATTTCCATTTGAAGAAAAAAATGATTTATGATAATTTTTGAATCGCTCAATTTCATGACAGCTGCGGCCATTATTATATGACTTTCGGACAATTTAATTCTTGACATAGATAGCCACATGTCTTCTCTTTATGGTACAGTCCACAGCCACAATCACTAAATTTGACGTTTAGGTTATATACATATCTTTGACAGGCTGTTTTTTTCCTCGAAAAATTATAAATATTTGTTTTATTCAAAAACGGTTAACGTTAGGTATAGACTGTTTAATACCAAAATTCGTAGAATCTTACAGAGAATTTAAGTATGTAATAAAAAATGAGGTCACCCATTTAAAATAAGAAAGTTGCTGTCAACTTCTGGTACTTCCGAAAGTGCCGCTATATTGAAAATATTTTTAATCGATAGATCTCGTTGTGAAACAATGATATGCACAAAATCTCGGATCTAGATATTGTAATTCTCTAGAAACCTCTAATGCAGGCTCAGCCTGGGACACCCTGTATAAATACTTGAATTTTGTCAACCATTATACAGGGTGAGTCAACGATAGAGTAAAATCCATTATCTCATTTGTTTCGAGGTTTACAAGAAAATGTTAAATATAAAAGTTATAGGGAAGGTTAGGATACACATATTAAAATTATTATAGAGTATACAGGGTGCTTCAAAAAAGTGTGGTGGATATAACATATGTTTTTTTAAATGCAACACCCTATTTTTTATTCTATTTTTAGATTCTGTCTAAAATTTCATAACTTTTTTATATATAATGTTATATACTTAAAATTAATAGTTTTTGTAATGTTTAAATGTGTTTAAACAAATGTCAAATTGCAGTGTGATAAAAAATTGTCAGTGGTACCATTGTTTCTGAAATTGGAATACCAAAATTTGGTATGAGAGTTTTATAAAGATGAAAAAAAAGATATATGTAAAGATATTTTAGTTAAATGCTACAGGGTGTTCAAAATATACTTATATACTCAGATTTTTTAAATGGTACACCCTATATATTTTCATTTTTTCTGATAGATTTTGCAAAGCTCTTCAACTTTTATTAAATATGACATATACCTATTTTTAATAGTTTGCGATTTATTCCAATTTTTTCTATTTTTACCATATCTTTAATACAATTAGGTACGCTATAACATCATAGTTGCCATGACAAAAAATAATAATGATCAAAATTTCATATGTCTGTTAAGCAAGTTAAGAACAAAACGTGAATTCTAGTTTACTTTGTTGTAATAAGTATAAATGGTAGAGGTAAAGATAATAGTTTTACAGATTTTCCTGAAAATGAATTAGTCAATGTGACTGATATACACGAACAAGCCAAGATAAACATATTTTTTGGCTCAGTACTATATATTACATAGTACTTTGCTAAGTACTATAAGATGTAGATTATCTAGAAAACATTTTCATATTATATTATATTATTTTCAGTGTGTAATGGGACGGTTTCGCAGCTGTAATATTGGCTTTATGAAATGAATTATAAACCAGAATTACTACGAGAAAAAAAAACTGTATGACTGTATGTCGAAAAAAAATCCTATATCGGTAGTCGTCAACAATTAGATAATCTAGTTAGTATTACCCTAATCTGTGGCTATTAGCCTCGACGGAAAATCCAAGTGTTATCTTTCATAATATAGAAATACACCAAGAAATTCACGATTACGATTTTAGTTGATTTGAGTAAATTTAATTAATTTTAACTAATAATAACAATTATTGCAATTAATTATTAAACTACTTGTTAAAGATAAGTAGTAAATACTTTCGTTTTGTCACGGCAACTATGATGTTATGGCGTAATTGTATTAAAAATTTGTGTAAAAATAGAAAAAATTGGAATAAATCGCAAACTATTAAAAATAGGTATATGACATACTCAATAAAAGTTGAAGAGCTTTGCAAAATCTATCAGAAAAAATAAAAATATATAGGGTGTACCATTTGAAAAATTTGAGATTTTTTAATTTTAAGTAGTTGAAATTCATAAATATATCTTGAACACCCTGTAGCATTTAACTAAAATATCTTTACATATATCCTTTTTTTCGTCTTTAAAAAACTCTCATACCAAATTTTGGTATTGCAACTTCAGAAACAATGGTACCACTGACAATTTTTTATCACGCTGCAATTTACCATTTGTTTAAACAAATTTAAATATTACAAAAACTATTAATTTTAGGTATATAACATTATATATAAAAAAAAGTTATGGAATTTTACGCAGAATCTAAAAAAAATAAAAAATAGGGTGCTGCATTTAAAAAAATATATGTTATATCCGCCACACTTTTTTGAAGCACCCTGTATACTCTACAATAATTTTAAAATGTGTATCTTAACCTTCGCTACAACTTTTATATTAAACATTTTTTTGTAAACCACGAAACAAATGAGATAATGGACTTTACTCTATCGTTGACTCACCCTGTACATACGCCATTCAATTTTTACAAAATGTGAATTAGAAGTGTATCATTATCTGACCAGACCGGGGGCCACATTTAGCTTCGCCGCCCCGGGCCCCCGACAGACTTATTCCGCCACTGAAGTGCTCTCTAAGTTAGAAATGAATTTATTTATTATTAATTCAATTTGTTAATAGTCATGACGTATTTAATGGCCTGCACGCCAACTTTTATTGAGTTGTCCATACCTTGTTCTTGAACGAGGTCAAGAGCTTGAGGGTAGGTTAGGTAATAATGATCTAGATAATATGTAAATTTGAATCGGTAGATATTAAAGAAAAAAATGGTATAGGTTCCGTAGTGTAGCGGTTATCACGTCTGCTTTACACGCAGAAGGTCCCCGGTTCGATCCCGGGCGGAACCAACTATTTTTTTGGCTTTTTCTCCTGTACATAATTAAATTGTTGCATAAGAAGTTGTAACCAAATCTCAAAAAGTTCTATTTAAAGAACCTTTAAAAAATAAACTAGTCAAAACGAATTAGGGATCACTTTGATAAATTTCGTTTAAACAAAGAAAATATATTTATTTAAAGATATAAACTTAGCAATATATTCCTTAGGAATTAAGTTTAAATGTAGTGAATGCACCTTCGTGTTCATGACGAAAAAAGTTGTCAAACTGCTGAAAAATTTATTTTTAATACGTTATGAATGACTGCAATATGTATCTAAAACAATGCTAAACAATTTTTGTCTTAATTGGCAAAGGAAATAATCTTATTTCTAATAATGTGTGTCCTCCGCCGTTTCTACACTTCAGCACACTGATTTGCTATAGAGAGAATGCGGCTCAGAATAATCTCTTGGGGAAAGACGTTCCACGCCTCTTGAAGATTTTCTCCCAAAGTTTGAATATCTGGTGCTTGTGGAGGATTTCGTAGTCTTCTCTTTAGTAGGTTCCAATAGGATTGAGATCAAGGCTATTAGCAGGCCAATCCATTATTGTGATATTGGATTCTTCAAGGTATCCACCAACTACTTTTGCAGTATTAGGCCTGACATTATCCTGTTGTAAGATGAATTCTGGACCATGCTGGGCAGCAAATGGAATAACATATGGTTAAGAATCTCATCTCTGTATCGTTCAACATTAATTATGCCGTCTAGAAATACATGCAAGTCCGTACTCCCATTAAAGTTATACCTCCCCATACCATGAATGAACCTCCACCAAATAGAATTGCTTCTCTGACTGTTGTGTCCAGATACCGTTCATTCAGTCTTCGGTCTCCAGTGATCCTCGCCCCAGTGAAGCCTTTTTTGAGCAAATGTCCTTTGTGCCCTACGATGATTAGCAGTTAAATGCGTCACAACAGCTGCTCGCTTTGATCAAATGTTAACTTCGTGCAGCCTATTTCTTACAGTAAGCGTTGAAATTCAAGTTCCTGTAGCGATCGAAAGAAGATTTTGTAGATTTCTTGGGGTTCCTTTCACGAAGAGCAGTTTGAACAAGATACCAAGCTTCCTGCCTCGTTCTTCGCCTTACCCGTTGAGGATATGGTCTGCGGACAACAAAACTATATTCTCTGTGTCGATTCTGTAGTCTAGAAATAATGATTTGTCTTAGGAATAAATGTAAAGTACGTGTCTATGAAAGGAATGCGGACAAAAAACATTTAAATAAAAACAAACAAAAAATGTAATATACCAAATACCCTGTGAATGCGATAAATTTTACATTGGTGAAACATCTAGACCCTTAAATGTTAGAATTAAAGAACATAAAGATTATTTAAGAAAGGGAGATTTTCACAAATCTAAGATTCGTCAGCATTCATGGGACACAGGACACAGAATAAATTTTAATAACGCCAAAATTATAATGAAAGAAGCGATAGCCTCTAAAAGAAAAATAAAAGAGGCTTTTTTAATACAATCTAATAAAAATAAATGTATTGCTCATGCATCTGTAGATGTTAGTAATGTATGGCAATCGCTTCTTTGATTTTAAAGAACATAACATAAATAAACATAACATACAGTTGGATCAATGGATCTTTGCGTGCACGTCATAATCTGATGTCACCTAACGTCATACGAATCAATCAGTCGTCAAACTACCACCAGTGCCAGCGGCATTTTATTTCATACTTAAAAGAAATAATATAATTTCTTTTCCAAAATATTTGTAAAGTTTTTGGACGTTTTTAAATTAGAATAAATAATTGTTTATGGAAAAAGGTCATAAAAAGGGGAAAATACAGAACAATAGTATGCCTATACAGTATAATTCAATAGGATAGTTGTTACAAGAGGACAATAATTGGTGATCGAAATATTGAGTTGTTAACTAATATATTGAAATCAAGTTCTATACAGTATTAGATATCTAACTTTACAAGATTTTACCCAAATTACTATTATAGAAAGTAGGTTAAAACAAAAAGTCTAAATATTTTGTTAAATAATACCTCCAACAGATAATAAATTTAATGAAAATGAAAAATAATTTATTAATTTTACAAGTAACTTGGATCAGTACAATTATTTGTTTAAAAATAGCATGGATAGTATTTAAATTAAAAAATTTGAAAAATGTACGTAGTCCACTTTAGTTCTCCCCACTCTCACTATCTTCTGAACTTTCCTCATCACTGACATTGATAAACATTTGGGGTACTTCTTCAATAATGACTTCCCTATCATACCAGTCTTCGATTAATTTTTCAGTGTGAACCACCTTAGCATGCCATATTTCTGGTGTACATTTCTCTAATGCTTTTCTCCACATATCTAGCACATTTTCATCTTTATGTCCATTTTCACCAATGTGGGCATTGTAAAAATATTTTGAATCTGCCCATATCATTTCAATTGCATTAAACTGGCAATGGTAAGGTGGTAATCTTAATACTTCATGACCATTTTCTTGTAATAATTTATCTATTTTATATTGTTTTGTTTTTTTGTGAATTTTTGCTATGCTTAATAGTTCAGGTTTAAACATTTTTTTATCATAAGGTATATTACTTTTCTCCAACCACTCAACAATTTCATATTTCTTCCATGAGGATGATGGCTGTCTCTCTAACTCAACAGAATGGTATGGAGCATTATCCATTACAATAAGGGAAGGTTCTTCTAAATTTGGGATGAGCTGGTTTTCTACCCACTTTGTAAACATTTCTGCATTCATTTCCCCATGATAATCCATTTTCTTAGATTTTGAAGCAAAAATTAAACCAGCATTTTTAACAAACCCTCCACAGTGTCCGGCATGCAATACAATGAAACGTTTGCCATCAAAACCACCTGGCTTACGAACACTCTTAACACTATCATCCTGCCATGATCTCATTTTACTGCCTTTGGAAAAGATCCACGTTTCATCTAAAAATACGAGTTGACGAGGAAATTGCGAATTTTTGTTTTCCATGTATTTTCTGAAAAAGGCTGCTCTCATAGAAGCTATATTGGATGTCTCCATTAATGCTCGTCTGTTATCATCCTTTTTGTATTTAAATCCCAAACTAAAAAGGAGTGTTCGAAGACTTCCATAACTTATGTCAACAATTTCTCTGCGACGCAACTCCTCGTTTAGTTTATTAATTGTAACTTGTTTCTCTGAAAATATAAATTTAGTAAAATAGTTCAGTAAAATAATATTGGTACTTACTTTGTGCATACAAGTCATACAGAATATTGCGAACCTCCATCTTCAAACCTTCATTCAAGTCTTGAGTTTTACATTTTTTTCGAGGTCTGTTCTTTCCCGGTGTTGAGGGTAGCTCATTTCGATCTTTAGACATTTTAATGCTTGAAACCGTTCTTAGACTGATCTTCAAGGCATCAGCAACTCTCTGTAAATTTATTAGTTAGGCACTTGTATTTTTATAAATCAAAATATATATTTACCTCTTGAACAGCATTCAGGGAAATTAGTGGCCCCTTATTCTCTTTTTCAGACGTAAAATAAGAGATAAGATTTCCAACAAGGATACGTGCTTGAGAATTTAAACGTTTTCCTGGCATTTCAATGTTAATGTTAAATTATATTAACGAATCACGAAAAATAAATTTTGGAAAGAACTGTTGTTAAATCACAAAAAGTTTTCACAAAAGCTAGTCGCAATAAACGATGTCCAAAGAAAATAAAGATACAAAACAACTTTCCCTAACTTTTTGACAAAATGACAAAATCATAAACATAAACACCGAATGACAAAAATGTCATGCATGGATGCTGCCAGGGTTTTACAGATGTACGCACGTCTCCACAAAATGTACTAAATTGTAGTACAAGTTACTTTTTTTAGGAAATTATAAAGGAAAAGCTGTCTTTTTTTTTAATAGGATGTAGTTCTTGGATCCCTTATAAAATAAAAACAAGAAATTATAATGCAAATGAAGTTAGTATGAAGTGAACACCAGTGTACCTTTATTAAAAAAATATACTAAATTTAGTACATTTCTTTTAAAACGAGAACCCGAAAATAAATAATCGATTTATTTTTGCGTTCGCCGGCATTGACTTTAAATGTTTAGAAAAGAAAACTTGAGTGATCCTTGGCTAGGGGTTTTCCTTGTCTTACACATAACTTTAGCTCCGACCGTATGTCGGATAACTATGAAGACATACGTTCAGTATTTCTTCGAATTGTCTTGCTTAAGTTAGAAAGAGAGCGTATAAAAGGGAATTGATTTGATGTTAATCATAGTTTTGTGACGTGCACGCAAAGATCCGTTGACCCAACTGTACGTAAAATTTAAAAATAATCATACAGAAAGTTTGGGCTTTTTGGTTTTACATTATTAAGTAATTGTCATGAGGTAGTAATTGTTAATTTTGAAGTTTAACTTAATATAATGTCATTTTAACAGAACGTCAACGATTTCTTGTACACGTATCTGTTTTAAAAAGTAAAGTGTTCTCGAATAGTTCAATTTAAATATTTTAAATAGTTTTTTTCTTGATTCTTTATATTTCTTTGCGGACGACGGAAAGAGAAAAATTTCCGAAACGTTAAGCATTTTTTTCTTTGTTAGGCAAACTTTTATTACTGTAAACACAACTTCGGACAAGTAGCGTCCGTCAGCAAATAGTTGAAAAATGGTTTGTAAATTTTGAAACGGACAACTCAAATAAATATATAAAACCTTGTAAAAATTAGCAAAATACACTCTTATGAAGTAGAAATATTAGTTTTAATTAACCATAGATAAACGGCTTAATAAATGGCGTGAAAAAGAAACCAATTACTCACACATAGAAATATTTCAACCTTCAACAGCTAATGAAAAATGATTACGTCTAAATCTGCTGGTCCATTTTTAATACGTTCCTCCTTCATCTCTTTATCTTTACTTAGACAAATTTCGGTAATCACCGTTCTCTTGTGTTGGCAACACTACCCGAACGTCACCGCTGATTACCATGTATGTAGTTTGATGTATTCTTTTTCCTTTTGCTCCATCTATCTGCTTTTTCGGACAAAAGATGATCTGACATAGAAATATGACGTTATTGAGAGCTAATGTCGATTTAAAGATTTGGACTGGTTTTTCTCACGCGCGTGGATGAGAATGTTTTTGTCTAGCTACGTTAGAGGTCGTCCCAGTTCTTTTTTATTATTGTTACGGTTGTTAATAGTTGCTGGTCGTGCGTTTTGGAATGGAGCGATTATGCAAAGTGCGTAATGAAAGAAAAGAGTAACAAGTTAATTTCTTACATGTTCTGTTTTGTAAAATACTTTCATTTTAAAGTAAACGAATTTATGTAGGAACGTAGGTATATATTATCTTATTAGAACATAGCCTTATAACATTTTATTTAAAATGTAAAGAAATTAGTTTATTTAAATTCAAGTTTGAGTTCTCGCAACGAGAGATGGCGTTCTAAGTATTGTTATTATTTTATATTATTATATTTATTTGTGGCGAGATTTTTATGTCCGTTCGTCACTTAATTTCTGACGGTATAGGTATAGATATCCCGAGTGGTAGATATACCGAGTGGTATATCTATACTACGGTACGAGTGGCATATCTATACTGACGGTATAGTTATAGATATACCGATATACTACCTTCATCGCCACATTGGTGGCTAAAGGCTGAACCCGATAGAGCTATCGGCGTTTGTTGGCATTTTTCCAATTTGTTTGGGAAAACCCTCTGAGCAAAGGTAAGACTCTTATTTTAAACGTAACTTTAAGTAATGTTTCTTAATACCTTTTTTTGTATAGGGTTTTATTTTATGGTAGCATTTTAACGGTGACATTTGATAGTGGCTTTATTTTATCGTACCATTTTGTCTTTTTGCACTTGCCATTGAGTCCAAGTTTGTTCCTACATTCTACCCCAGAAATACGAATCTCCTGAATCCATCAAAAATTTCGATTCTGCCTGTTCAGAATCGGCAGGTCATCACAACCAGCTTGTGACCAGAACGGATAAAAAAAAGGCCAGCTCGTTTAATTTTATATCTATATAATAATTTAAATTTATTTTAATTATTAAGCCCTTCAGGCATTTTATATATTTAATTACTTTAGAATCACTTTTATAAATTTTACACATGCTATGCATATTTCTGATATTATTCACATAGTAACCCACTAGACCCCCAGTCATTAATGTTAACTCCGAGGAAATTCCTGAAATAGACATAGAAGAAATAAGGAAAGCCCTGTGCAAAATGAAAAATAACAGAACACCGGGAGAAGACAGACTAACAACCGAAATGTTCAGATCTGGTTGACAACTTCTACTGCAGAAGATGATGGAAATTTTTAATAGATGCAGAACAAAGGATAGCAGAGCTATGGCAAAACGCAAAAATCACTCTCATTCACAAAAAGGGTGATAACACCCGACTCGACAATTATCGTCCCATCAGCCTGCTCCCGCACTTCTACAAAATATTCACAAAGGTGCTGACAAATCGCCTGTCAAACAAATTCGACTTCTATCAACCCCCGGAGCAGGCAGGGTTTAGAAGTGGATATAGTACTGTGGATCACCTTCAGGCAGTCCGCACTCTCATAGAGAAAAGCACCGAATACAACTTCCCTATATATGTCGCCTTTGTGGATTATGAGTAGGCTTTCGACTCTATAGAGCTACACGCCATCCTCGAAGCCCTACAAAATGCCAGAATAGACTACAGATACTCGAGCATAATATCATCTATTTACAAATCAGCTACAATGACTATCAAACTGGATGACATAAATATCACAAATAAAATTAAAATGGAAAGAGGAGTCCGACAGGGAGATACTATTTCCCCCAAACTTTTTACACTGGTCCTGGAGGACGTATTTAAGAAGCTGAACTGGGACAAGAAGGGTATTAGGGTAGATGGTGGGATGCGCAAATGGTTAACACTTGCGCTTCGCTGATGATGTCGTTGTCCTGGCCTCATCGTTGGAAGAACTTCAAACAATGCTCGAACAACTTCACCACACATCTGCGCAAGTAGGTTTAAAAATGAATTTATCTTAAAACTAAAACCCTAAGTGAAAATGAAGAGCAAGTTATTGTTAATGGACAAAGGATTGAGAACGTTAAAGAGTATATAATATATTCAGGTCATGCCATAAAACTCGGCAAGGAAAATCAAACAACCAAAATTTCTAGAAGGATCAAACTCGGATGGGCAGCTTTTGGTAAACTTAACTTTATATTCAAAAGCAAAATCCCTAATAGCCTAAAAAGAGCCGTTTACAACAAATGCGTCTTGCCTGTCATGACCTATGGTTTGGAGACTATGACGATGACGGCACGAAGTGTGAACAGGTTGCGAGTGAGCCAAAGAGCTATGGAAAGAGCCATGATGGGTATCAGTCTTCGCGACCACATTAGAAATGAAGACATTCGCCGACAGACGAGGATAACGGACATCGTAGAGAGGATAGCTAACTCTAAATGGTCTTGGGCAGGACACTTGGCAAGACAGTCCGAGGAAAGATGGGCAAAAGACTTCTTTGCTGGAGGCCACGCCTAGCAAAACGCCCAGTCGGCCGACCTCCTAAAAGATGGACTGATGATATCCAAACCGTAGCCGGTAAGAACTGGATGAGGAGGGCACAGAATCGAAACGAGTGGAAGAAACTGAGATAGGCCTACATTCTGCAGTGGATGAGTAATGGCCGAGAAGAGAAGAGGAGAGGAAATTCACATAGTACGTTTTTTTGGATATAAAGAGTTCCTACATTTTGGTACCAAGATCGCCAGACTTTATGCGGAATAATTAATATAAAATAATATTCAGAAGCGTGCAGATTTAACTTACCACTAAGAGTGATGTACTTTGATACATACAATTTACCAACAAATATTTTCAAACGTCAAATTTTTCATAGCCTGATTCTATTTAACATCTAATTATTATTAATTATACTTAGATATTAGTTTATCCGAGAGTTTATCTCAGCCTTTCATTTATCTAGTTTCTAAAATAAGTAATATCTATATTCTGAGTCGATTTCGCAGTTTTCAACTTAGAAGATTTCGGAATTAAATAGAACACTGAATGGCGCCCAGTATCTTATAAAGACGTAAGTATCACAGTTTAATTTTCACTAGTTTACGACTCATTGCTCACCGGCGAACTGCTCCATCGCATAGTGTTAGTTGTTTTAATATTTTTCCAAAAAGACAGTGACTCACTTACAGATCATCAAAATTCTAAGATACTTATAGAAAATAATGTCTATATCTCTGTGGCGGATTCATCTCTTCAAAAATGTCCTCTGGGTATTTCGCCAATTACACTGTAAAAATAATATAAGTTTCACAAACACAAAATTTTGAATTTTAGGTAGATTTTAGCTTATAACAGAAGGAAAAAATGGAAAACCTCAAAATATCGTTAAGCATTAAAAATTAGGCGACTATCCAGTCGACAAAACGTTAGAAAACTAGAATTGATCGACTTTATCAAGTCGAATAATTCTAGTTTTCTAATCAGACAATATCGTCTCATTCAAATTTTATCGCCGCAACAACAATTGAAGACATGAATTAAATAATGTTCTGTGTACCAAAAAATCGGTTCGTAATGTTTTATTTGTAAAAAATGTCCTAACCCCATAAGCAACCACATATACGGGTATAAAGCGCTAAGTGCCACAACTATTAAATTATATTGAAGAAAATCTCGACAGACACGGCCTGTTCTTATACAATAGTAAAGGAACAAAATATATTGTTTATCGCGATATAATGATTTTGGCACTCAGCACACTACTTTTCTTCAAGTCTTCAATTACTCAAAGTTTATGAATTATTGCTAGTTCTAACTTCTTTAATTTGGCCACTGACCCACTCACCGTTATCAAAATTCAATGGTACTTCTAGAAGTTTCAAGAACTTCAAATTTTCTATTTCAATTAACGTTAAGCTTATAAAAGACGGAAAAATGCTGTATGCATCTATATAATGATATATAGATGTATGCATCTATATAATGATATATAGATGCATATAGCATCTTTTACCGGTAAGTGACTATCCAGTCGACACGACGTTACACAAACGAGGTAGATTGCTCTGGTTTCAACTATTTTAGTGATTCTCTATTTTTTTTTTTAATTTTAACTGCTTTCAATGTCTTGATTTTAAAATTGAATGTCACCTTAAATTTTCAGTCAGCTGCTGTATCGATCGGCTCTGATTGTAGGTAATATACAGGGTAAGATTCCTACGATGTTCTCTATGGGTATCTCGGAAACTACTGGGGATAGAGAGTCAGTTAAATAGGGAAATTGCAGTTTTGTGGGGTCATAAATATGCGCCTTTCAGATTTTTGAAAAAGTCCATCGCTTACTAGATATTTAAAAGAAAACAAATTTTCGCTATTTTAAAAATTTTCCCTAATTCCATTATAATCTATTTTAGACAAAAAGTTTTCAGATAAAAGTTGTAGATAATCACATCCTTAATGAGTTTGTGTTCTCCGATTTTTTTTCTAAAGCCTGTCATCCAGTTGACCATGACTTCATAAAAAGCGCAATTTTTTGAAAAGCTTCAGCGATATAAGATATAATTTTTTTTTTCGCAAAATTACTGAGTTATAGCCAATTCTTATCTTTCTTGACTAATTTCACTTAGTTATCCATGGAAACAAGTTCAATTCTTGTTGCTCTCAGAAATGTGAAACTGTCACATCCAAACTTTGTAAATTAAAATTAACAAAAATTGTAAATATAAATTTTTCAAATGAAGAAAAGCGTGTAGGATTACTGGTTCAAATTTTCTTGGCCATACAGTTTCGAAGATACGTTGACCGATAAACGTTTACGTTTTTTTAGAGAACGGTTTTTGAAGACATGTTAGAAAAGTTAAATTTAGGTACTCGCGCATTAATAGAGTGATTCCAATATGACTTTCATTATGACACACCAATAGTACTTTTTGTTGCTGTAGAGCTTATTATTATCATGAAAAAAAGAGAAGGAAAAATTAGTTGGCGAAGCCCTCAACAAACTCGTAACCATATACACCGGTGTACACTTTTTTTTTTCTAAGGATGGTAAAAAATCTTCTTCTAGCGTCGGAGGTGTGCCGGATTCCTACCGACTAAAAAAATTCCACCCTATCTGGTTGACAAACTGCGCTGGATCTGCTCACGCATTACTTCGGCGCAGATGCCCTCTCTAGGTTAGACTTTGGTCATTCTGCAATCCTCCATTAATCCAGCTCTTTTTGTCGTAGAATTTTTGATATAAACGCCACGAAAGCCTCCCATATATATTCGTCCTCCACAATAGATGGTATTAGGTTTTCTTTTTTAAAGGGTACCTTAAAAATCCCTTTGATCTTTAATCTACCTGGTTCCCAGGCCGGGCATTCAAAAATGGTGTGACTGACATCGTCGATGGCACTGCTGCAATATTTATAGACCGCACTAACTCTTTTCTTGAAACGATATTAATAATGTTCGAAAGCGCCGTGACCGCTAAGTATCTGGGAAAGATAATAGTCTACCTGTCCATGCTTTCGTTCAGTCCATCTTCTTATATTCGGGATTAATACATGTGTCCATTTTCCACCGTACGCCTCATCCCATCTTTTTTGCCACTGTTGATATAATATCTCCTTCGCTTCATTTTTGATATCAGCCTTATCTGTTCTTCCTCTAGTTTTCTGATCATATAAAAAAGTCCTTTCCTTTACTACCAAGTCTATTGGTGGTATACCTGCGATTACGAATACCGCTTGCTCAGCTACAGTTCTGTAGGCAGAAACAACTCTCAAGGCGCTCCGTCGCTGAACTGATAGAAGTTTCTGTTTTTCTCTTTTAACCTCCAGTGCCTTTGCCCATATTGGAGCGGCGTACAAAATACTGGCGTGGACCACTTCATTTAAAAGTATCCTTTTCTGCTGCCTTGGACCTCCGATGTTTGGCATTACTCTTGCTAATTTAGCCACTGTTGTCTGAGCCTTTACCACTACTGCATGTATGTGTTCTTTGAAATTCAGCTTTTTGTCAATTTGCACTCCCAGATACCTGAGGCTTTTGGACCATTTGATTTCCGTCCCATCCAGCACAATCTTTGGATACGTAAAAGATTGCTTATCCGTTATCAGTACAGCCTCTGTTTTATGGACAGCCAGTTGCAAATTTGTTGTCTTCAGCCAACGGTGTATTCTATCTAAACTATCGTTTACTTCAATCTCCAATTGTTCTGTTTTACCTGCCGTTGCCACAACAGCAATACCATCTGCAAATTCCACTATATCTGTGTTTTCAGCCATTTCCAGTTCCATAAGCTCGTCATAGAATATGTTCCATACGAGGAGTCCTAGGACCGATCCTTGGGGAACTCCCATTGTCATGTCATACGTTTTTTTCCTTCACACGTTAGATAGAATATTTTTCTCTCTGCAAGATAGCTATTCACCATATTTTTCAGATATTCTGGGAAATATTTTCTATGCAAGGCTTGTATAATTTCTCCCCATCTTGCAGTATTGAAAACATTTTTGACATCTAAAGTTACTACGGTGTACACTATTGTAGACATTACTACACACACATAACAAACCCACCTACATCAGTATACACTAGTGTAACTGCCTTCCAGCATCATCAGTACGGTAAGGAGTCAGCAAGTGATGACAACGATCCCAAAAAATAAAATCTAGGCAGCATACGATGCACGAGGCACCGTTTGTAATGTAATAGATGGAAAAAAACATGAAAAAGAAAAGGAGCAAACGGGAGCTTAAGACCCTATTTGCTTTTTTTATAATTCCCCTCACTATTTCAACTTTTATTATTATTATGTATAGAATTTGAGAAGAGGTAAAAGAAAATATACCAATTTAAATTTAAAAAAATATTATTAATGTAATAACAACTTTATATTGAAATATTATTATCCCCAGAAGGAATTTACCAATAAAATTTCATAAAAAAGGGAAAAAATGACGGGACATTAAGAACGATTTTAAAATCCCGTCCGGTGTGCCCATATAGGCACCATATATTTAAATGTCCACCGACCGACCGGTATGGCACTGTACCAGATCTGGTTCTGGAATTAAAGATCGGCTTACGTTACTGTATCAGCACCCATTAATTAGAAAGGTTATGGGCGCTCGTAACATTAGATCGTACGAGACATAGATGCGTTTATCTCTTGCCAACCGGTAACCAACAACATAAATGTAGAAGAATCAGCTCAGATTCATACTAAGGGATGGCAAAGGTTAGTCTTGGGTCGAGATTTCCGTATGTAAGAAGAGTACAACGCGTTTATAATGTACTGAACAAAGAGAGAACAGTAAACACGTTGCCAAACGTATGAAATGAATCGAGAACTGTGCACATTGCTAAGAGACGTGGAAGGGGATATAGCAGATTTATCGCAGTTGACCGGTCGACCCAAATCAGTACCTCTGTCCGTACTTCACGATTTAATTACGTCTCGTGATACCTTATTAGTTTATTTATTAACGGGTCGTTGTAATTTTCCCTATAGCTTGAAAATTTTTAAGTGCAAGCTAAAAACACTTGCATTTTTGGTAAAAATAAGTGGAATTGAGTTGGTTTTTGACAGTGGTCGGGCTATTAGAACTCTGAATTCAAAAATCGATATCTCGAAATCTATTAGAAATAATTGATTGTAGTTTTTTCAAAAACTTTCTTACTATTTCTGCTGTATTTTCTTCGTAGACAGTAAGTGAAAATCTTTATCAATAAACAAATTACACGACTGCTGAAAA
The DNA here is from genome assembly GCF_002938485.1 of Sitophilus oryzae. NCBI lineage: Eukaryota > Metazoa > Arthropoda > Insecta > Coleoptera > Curculionidae > Sitophilus > Sitophilus oryzae. Next base: position 6,206,997 of record NW_022147046.1, on the reverse strand, counting down.
TTGCTATGCTCTAAAAGTAAATATACGGGTTGTTTACAATTTTTGAATGGTAAAAAACAACCAATCGAATTTTTCTTATGTAAACATATTGTAAAAGACCCTATTTTCACAATAAAAAAGTTTCAATATCTAAAGTGTTTCTTGAGTTATGGCGGGTTATGTGGTAAAAAGTTGAGTTTTTACATTATCGCGATTACTGACGTTTTCTCGTTATAAAAAAATGACACCTTAAGGATATCCTTATAATTCCATTTCAGATGCTTAGAAACATTTCTAATGATTTTATCTAGTTATCTCTTCGAAAAAAAAAGTCTTTTAAAAATAAGCGGTTTGCGATCGTGATTTTACTTTACTTGATAGGGAAAGGCGTCGCATTTTTTTCACTCCGACTTAATGAGATCCCCATGCGATTTACTTCCACACATATAAATACCGACCCAAGAGTAACAGTTGCCAGCACGGTATAGTTCAAACTGAAAACAACTGGGTATTTCGTCACAATATTTTTTTTGTGTAACTTATTATTTTAGTATTCTCAAAATATGAAATGTGTTTAGAACTCAAGCTATATGTAGAGATATGTTTATTAAGCCTTACACGGCGTTAATATTTTTATAATAAACAGTTGGTATAAAACACATGCAAAAACTTACTGTTTCTCTATGCGACATCTTTAAGTAATCTATATAGAGTTTTACCACAAAACATTGTGGTCTGATATGCACGAGCGTGCACACGATTAAATCTAACGAGTAGATAAATGTAACATATTATATACCTAAAACTAATTTATTTGTATTTACAATTCTTTTAGTTTTCTATACTTGTTTTGGTAGATTTAAGTCATAAGCCGGATCCAGACCAAGCAAACAAAACAGCGACAAGACAGAAACATTGATGTTTTACGACAAAGTTGCGACAAATCCAATATATTTCTGCGACATTTGTTTCTCATTTTGTTTTGTTTCCAAATTCGGAGACTTTTGAATGTCCCGTCTCGAGTCGGTAAAGTTCAAAGAGTCTCTGTTTTGTCGGGTATTTTACGATAAGTTGTCTGCGCAGTGTGGATGTCGTACATTACCCTAAGTATGAAACTTATAATATCACACAAATTTAATACTGTGGAGTGCTGGTATTGGTAATATATGACATTAGTATATGGCGGATTGCTCCATCTCCATTATAAAAAAAATGTCAGAAGAAAGAAAGTGGAACACGGAAAACGTCTGCAAGCTAATAGAGCTTTACAGGGCGCATTTATTATTATGGGAGGGTAAAAACAAGGACTACAAAAATTGTTACAAGAGAGCCAGGCATTAGGGGATATTTGTTTAGCATTAAATATAAACTTGGTTGATGATATGAAGAAGAAAATAAGAAATATTAATAGCTATATAGAATACGAGAGAAATAAAAACAAAAACATTTGGGGTTTTTCTTTTTGCAACATGGGACGGCGAGTCAGAGAAAACACTACCCAAGTAGCATCTATTTGACTTCGAACTAAATCTGACCTGAAGCGACGTCAGATTTTGTGCAAATTTAGGTCGGGTGCTGGTGACGTCGCTTTCCTATTAAAAGTGACGTCGTTGGATCCGAGTCGGTAAATCCAACGATCTGTCGAAGTACAAAATAACAACGTACCATTTTTATTAATTTCCTAACGTCGTTCCAACGTTGGCTTGCACGACGTACCTATACTTGAACTAGCCCGACGTCTACCCGTTGTCCGAATAGGATACGTCTCACTGATAATCCCTAAAGTAACGGCCAATTATATTTTGTTGTATTTTATGTTCATATTTTTAACCTAATTTACGTATCTCTACTTACGTTCGTAAATACAACCCATTAAGTAGCATTTGCGGCCTAATAAACATCATGAATATAACCTAATAAAAAGATTTTGTAAACAAACTTAATTTTTTATTATGCCTAAAAAAACACTAAAAAGGCATTTAGACATTCATCTACATTTTACAGAAAGAGGTCGAGGCTTTTGCAAAATAATAATAGTAGTAGTGATGTCTTCCCTCCGCCCACGAATGCTTTTTATCCGGAAGAGATGCTGCATTACACTGGTGCATCTTAATTTCATTTTTTAGCTTAGGAAACCAGTAGACCCCATCCTCCTCCCACATGTGAGGTACTGGTTCCAATTCTTTTAAATTTTGTATATACTATCTTAAAAAAATGGCTGCCCATTGTTTTAAAGAGAAAACAAAAACTAAAATATAATTGCACAAATCCACAAATCACTGATACGCAAAGTGAGGTTACGTGGCGTACGTTGGAATTATATACGTCATAACACGATTGCCGGTCGTCCGGTTTGATGACTTCGGTCGTGTGAGACGACTAATGTTGGAGACCCGGTCGGAATTGGTATATTGGTTGTTCATATTAAGTCGGACACAGAAATCCGCCATTCTTAACAGGTATCCGATTGTCAGCCATTTTAAAATCGTTTTTTGTTTTTGGGGGGAACCACAGTACTGAGCTGTAAGTAGATAGGTACTTATAGTTCTATTCGAGGAGTGACTATGAATCCATTTGTAATTAGGTAGTTTGGTTAGGTTTTTATGTATTCTTGGTAGCGAATATGAAACCAAACGTAACGTAAGTGCTTAGCGACGAATTTTAAGTAACTAAAATCCAACGTAATATGATGTTGGTAATTGGTAGAATTACATTCCCTATTAGGTCAGATACCGACGTCGAGGCGACCCGAATCTGTATACCCCATTTAGGTGCAAATAAGGGTCGTCAGGCGGTCGAACCGACGTTGGTACCCGACGTCGGGTTTATTGAACGCGACGTATACCCGACGTTAGATAACGTCCAAATGCTACTTGGGTATTGACTACTAGTTATATATTTATGTTCTTCCTGGTGGAAAGGCCACATGATTAATAAATCTGATTCGTATATACTGAACTTTGTCTCACTTTTGTCCTAGCCGTATACATACGGCTATTTTTTGTCTCAAAGTCGTGTTCACACTTGTCGCCTTGGTCTGGACCCGGCATTACAATGTAACTTTTAGCAATAATGCGTAACAAATTCTGTCAAAGCAACAAAAAATATTAAATAAAAAAATAAAATAGTAATATTTGGTCAGAGGTTAACCATTAAAATTTAGTTAAATAAACCAAGTGTTTTTTTAAATTTTGTGATCTTTTATTTTAACAATATTTTACCGAGAACCAACTTCAGCAAATCATTCAATATATATCTTATATAAAATTTTAAAAACAACGAAAAAAAAAGTAGATTTTTACTAGAAAATCTAATTTTTGAAGTAGTGTCACTGTTTTTAAGGTAATGTTGGCTTAAAATTGCAAAGGACGTGTCTGTCAGCATACGCACGCTCTAAGGTGGTAACAAAAACGATATTTACGATGTCTCTTCTTCGTTTTTTTCGTTTTCGTTTTCTTTATTTTCCTCGGTCGCTGAGATGACCGCTCGCTTTAATAAAACTATTAAAATGTCGGGTTTATGCTGATAGGAACTGTTTCTTATTTTAGGGTTTTTTATTGCGTTGCTTTTGTGCATCACCGTATGGGCGTTATGGGTATGAATGGGGCGAATTCCGAAAATTACCAGAGAATAATGAAGTTTCAGTAGCAGTAACCCATACAGCACATCAAATCACATTTACGATGTGTTTACATTATTAGATGTAGACACAGGGTGACACAATTCCCCCGATGTAAATATGCTACGTTTACACATTGTAGTTCAACACGTATGTACAAAGGTTAAACGTCCGCCTCACAATGTAGCCACAGTATAGCATTTACGTAAACACAAAGTAAGGGATATACAGTGTGCCGTAGGATACACAGTGCTTGTGTATTACCTTTAAACTACGTTTACACATTGCAGTTGTGACTACCGCGTGTATACGTATGTATGTTGCATGTATATATACATCTTGTGCTAGATAAAACTACTTCTTATGAACGAATTTAGAAAATAATACAAGTTTTGATGCCTAATTTTTCGTTCTTTTTAAGTAATATTTATTCAATGATACCAATTATATCTTTTTAGAACGAAAATTAAGAAGGCAAAACGGTGTATTTTCCAAAAGTATCTCGATCGTAAGTTCAAGAGAAGTAGCCTTAAAATTGTTCCATTTTTGTTTTGTATTAAATGTATCATTTTTCTTCCATAAAATGGATTAAGTGGTTAAAAAATAAAATTCTTATATTTCTTTATATCATGGAACACAATAGCGCAAATAACACAATAATAATTATTATTTACACTGCACATAAAAATACCAGAAGTAAGAAAACACTGTAAAAGAACAGAATTTGTATCAAAATGTATTAAAAATATAAGTACCTAGTATAACAACATACTAAAATAGTAAACACTGGTATATCGCCACGATTTGGTGAACCTCGTTTAGTCATTTTTTCTACTCTTTTCCCTCCAAGCAGTTGGTTTATTAGCATACTCATTCATCGAGCACTCTGTTGGACTTTGTTGTATTTTATTTCCAGATTAACAATCTCATCCTTAAATTTTATATGAAACTGATTATTGAATATTAAACATATCTGTATATTGATCCATCAATAACTTACCGAATATTAGTGTAAGAAGTTCTTTGAAGTGTTTAAATCTTTTTTTTCTCTGGTCCATTTAGATTTTTATTATTTCCAAATTAAAAAAAAATATATTGCAGAGCTAACTCAGCTAACCTCTTTATAATTATACGAGAATATTTGGAGTTTTCATTCATTGGAGTCAAAATTTGGTAAATTGGGTATCGAGTAAGGGAAGAGTCGCTGCTATAATATTAATAATACTCTTAGGAAGGTGTAACAAGGTAATTAAAAACTTGTACTTACCTTAAAATCTCTTTTAAACTACACACAAACAGAACATTTATAGAGAGCTTCCGAATGATAAAACAATAATGGCGGCTAACACAGACCACTCCTAGAAAGGAGAAAGGAGAGAGGACACATAAGATACACTTGGTCGGTGTATCTACGGCGAGGCTATCCGCACATGCGCACACCTTAGACACGACAGTAAACTATTACCAAGTGTCTATATAGATATTTATATTATGTGTATACGTCACAATTTTACAAAGTGTGTACTATAGGCACAACTATGATACGAAGTATCACACAAACATATGACTTATACATTGTATGTCTCATATACCGACATCAGATTTTATCATTTTAATAATTATTTGTTACGTTACAAAAAACTCTTTAGAATCTTGAGTGCATACGGTATACAACTAGTAAACACTGTATCACACAATTCTCAAATCAATATAAACCTGCGTGTATCTCATATGTATATGTTAGAACTAGATGAACACTTAGGTTCACTTTAACATATGTTGTTTCTCATGTGTTTCCCTTGTAGAAACGTAATTTCATTTTGACGTGCTATATGGGAATTGGTCGAAAAAGTGGGAATTAAACAATGATTCTTCTGTAGTAAAACAATATTAACAAGTCCTGTCTGAATGGGTAGACCAATGGAAGCTTCTAGAGACACTAAGGGAGAGTTGCATCGATCATCGTTACTCCGCAATCATAAGACATATATTTATATGATAATGCCACGGCAAATGTCAAAATATCGACAAATCAATGCACAGACAAATTTATTATCGATCGAGGGACAAGACAAGGCGACGCACTCTTCCCTAACTATTATTAATTAAATTAACTAATTATTATATTAACTATTCGTTGCTAGAAAGTAGGTTAAAAATGATAAACTGGGATTCAACAGGAATTAACATCGATGGCAAATTGATAAATCATCTCTGTTTTGCAGATGATATTGTTTTAATAACAGACAACATACAGGAAGCACAGAATATGCTGGATATGTTAAATGATGCTTCGGAAAAGTCGGTTTGAAAATTAACTTATCAAATACACAATACATGAAAAATCTAGTACTGAATGGTAATTTAAACATTAATAACACACTTTTGGAACAAGTGCATATATGTAAATACTTAGGACATGAGATCGGTATTAGAAGGGATAATCAAACACACGGAATTCTACGAAAGGTTTGTCGTGGGTGGCATTCGCTAAACTAAAGCATATACTGAGATCTGGTCTTCCAATATGTTTAAAAAGAAACTTAATTAAAAAAAAACTCTTTAACCAGTGTGTCTTGCCTGTCCTCACGTATGGAGCTGAAACTTTTACTTTGACAAAAAAGAACATACATGAAAGAATACAGGTCATACAAAGAATACAGGTCATGCAACGGAAAATGGAAAGGTCCATGTGAGGAGTTACACTTAAGAATAAAATACCTTATCATACAATACGAAATCGAACAGGAGTGAGGGATGCGGCAATATCTGTTTTACATCTTAAATGGAATTGGGCAGGACATGTGGCTAGGGTGACAGATGGATGGTGGACAAAGAGACTTGTTGAATGGAGACCAATATACGAGGCCTATAAAAGCAGAGGAAAACCTCCTTGTCGATGGATAGATGATATTAAGAGAGTGGCTGGAAACTGGATTCATCTGGTACAAAACAGAAAGAAATGGCTAGAGTTGAGGGAGGCTTTTGTTCAGCAGTGGACGGAATAAGCTAAATGATGAAAACAATATTTAATTTTTTTTAACTATTTCATATACATAATGTCACCGGATTGTCTTTACAAGAGGAAACATTTTTTTATTGACATTTTGAGAAAAATGCATACTTCATAAAAATTTTTGCTTGTCATAAAATTGTTAAACTGTTCCAAATTTCTATACCGTTTAAGAGAAAATTAAAAAAAAAACTAAAAAAAATCAACTGTCATTTGAAGTTCTAATTATCAAAACGCGTTTCTATTGTAATATACTTTCGACTTCATTCGTTGATAGATGGTTATTATGAATTTTGATTAACGTCATATTTTTGCTGTTGATAAAGTATCATATTTTCCGTTAACTATCATCAGCGTAGCACCACTCTTTCCGTAGCATTGAAATAAATAAATTTTGTGTTTCTTTAAGATTTTAAAGCAGCAAAAAATATGACGTTAATTAAAATTCTGTCAATAACAATCTATCAGATGTAAAGTCAATCCGGGGATATAATTTAGGTAAAGAAAAAAAACTATTGGAAGAAAAGGACGTTTAAAAAGGTTAGTACATACCTTAAATTTGTCTATCTTTATAAACAGCAGAGTGGTTTGGTTTGGTTTGTACTCTTATAATATTGGAAAATAATTTTAAAATATTGATGAAAAAATTCCTCTATATTTTTAAGACGCACCACTAAATAAGGCACATTCCTGTCTTAAATAGTAGCATGCGGTCAGGCATTCCTCTATATATGGTGAGTCATAAATAAGTGCAATATAAAAATGTGCTTAAATAAGTGAAAATGTTTTCAAGGGTGGTATATTTCGACCCCAGGAACACGTCTATGTTGAAAATCGTGCATTTCCTTTTAAATTTCCCTATATAGTTTTCGAAAACTTTTTAGAACTGCTTGTTCACAGCAAATTTTTTCACGGTATAATTTTTTAATCTCTGATATTACCATGGTTAAGGCACTAAAAGGGATGCAATAATGCCACTTCCTACATAACCTATATTTCTAGTTATTCGTACGAGAAAGTCTTTGTGGTAATTGGATTTTTTTATGGACCGACACATATTGGTGCGATGTGCTGTCCATGGTATTCGCAACAATCCCTCCAACACTTCCACATTTCGAAGGCGTCAATGCGGCGTCTGTCGGCTGCTGACAATGTCCATTTCTCCAAAGCATAAAGCATAACCGGAGACTATTTACTAGGTTGTTTTTGGAAGATTTTGTGTATGACTATTCCACCAAACTTTGATGGGCTGCGTCATAAAATTACGGGGCAGTTGAATTCGGCGGCATATTTCTACTTCGCAACTACCGGTATTAGATATAAGTGCAATTAAATATATCAATCAAGTTGCACAAGTTGGCATCGGTTTACGTTTGTGATATCTGGGCGGTTGTTGTTTTAGCAATCTGGAGATCATCACTTTAGTTTTGTTGTTCGGAACTCTCCACTGGTAGTTTCCAATCTTGTTATAATTGTTTCCAGTTCTAGCTCGTTTGCAATACCAATACTGTGTAATCAGCAAAAGGTAGGTTTGATATTCTGTAGCCATTCAGTGATACGCTGCCTGTCCATTCCTCCAGTACAATCATAATATATTCGCTGTAAATGTTGAACAGCATTGGGGAAAATACACAGATCTATGGGATTGGGCTGCAAAAGATGGGAATTCATAGTAGTGTTTAATAGTAAAATAAAACACTAAATCACCACAATACACCAAAACACTTTTACTTTTACGCTGGACGCGCGTTTCGCTAACCATGTTAGCATCATCAGCATTAGCATTGGTGATGTAGTGTTTTATTTTACTATTAAGCTCTACTATGAATTCCCATCTTTTGCAGCCCAATCCCATAGATATTTGTACTGTCCCCAATGCTGTTCAACATTTACAGCGAATATCCTAACCGCCCAGATGATGCTAACATGGTTAGCGAAACGCGTGTCCAGTGTAAAAGTAAAAGCGTTTTGGTGTTTTGTGGTGATTTAGTGTTTTATTTTACTGTGTAACAACAAAGGTTCCAACCCTCAACTGTAATAGTGTTTAATACCTATATTATTCGGTATTCACATCGATAAATAGTTATGTAAGGAACATGCAAAATCGAAAGTAAATGACGATAAGTACTGTCATCTGTCTTCATTTGTTGCTTAAAGTCTGGTATAATTTAAATAAAAAGTCGTAGGTTGTATTTACTGTCGAAATATCAACAATCGATCTTCCAAAAGATTCATTCAAATGTTTCAATGAAAGATAGCAAAATATCAAAAAGAGTGCCTACTCTACCCGTTGCGTTACGGCCAAGATTTATCGACTCATTGTTCCCAACTCGCATACTAACCTACATTTACATCTTTTGAGACTTATAGTACCACCAGGTCGAAGGTAATAGTTTTATTCACTTCAGTATTATACAGGGTTGTTCACCACATACGACGCGGACTATTGTAGCTAAACTATTAGATTTTTGCATATTGTATGTTTTGGGTTCGTTAAAGGACTATTAGAGCTACAATTTAATAATAATAATAATAATAAATGTCTTTATTTAAGTCAGTTATAATAACAAATAATGATTACATAAATTTTTAGACGGCGAGATCTGGCATAGCTACTCCATCTAACCGTCGCAGGAAATATGTATAAAGATATAAACAAAATATTTATCCATCTATATGCAAATAGATTCTCCCATTTCTTAAAAAGAATGTATTTTATTTTTTAAATAGTACTTCCTTTAATTTATATTTAAAACTAATTATACTTGGCGAATTTGTTACAGTATCTGGTACCGAATTGAACAGTTTAGCGCCGTGTAGCTAAATGACCTTTGGAATAATGCAGTGGAGTGTTTTGGTATTACTAATTTATTATTATAGCGGGTGTGCATGCCGTGAACTTCAGACCCCTTTATAAGCTTTTGTCGAAGATAAGTTGGAAGACCGGTACTCAATATCTTAAATACCAAAGTTGACAAGTGAGCAGTATATCGTTCCTCCAGAGTAAGCCAACCTGACATGCCAAAGAGCGGTGTAACATGGTCGTACTTTCTAATACCGTAGCTGAATTTCAAACAATAATTTTGTAGCTTCTGCAGACTTAATTTTTGACTTGAAGTCAAAGCTGGCCAATACACTGTGTCACAATAGGACTGACAAGAAAGAATCAACGCATCACACAATTTAAGTTTAATATCTGAATTTAAATAGTCTTTATGCAAATACAGTTGTTTGAGTTTACCATAACTTGACTGAAGCAATCTAGAAATATGAGTTTCAAATCTAAGTCCAACATCCAAATATAAACCGAGATTACGACAGCAGTCAGTACTGTTTATAATATCATTATTAATTTTGATCTTAAAATTAGTATTATCAATAATATTTTTCCTATTCCTCCCAAGCAGTACCATCTGAGTTTTTTTTGCATTAAGAACTAGACCGTGTGCACTAGAAATTTTGTATATCTCCGCCAAATCTGAATTAATTAGTGCCACTGCACTGTTAGATCGAACCTCCTCAAAAGAAAAATACAACTGAAAATCATCGGCGTATTGATGGGAGGAACAATATTCGAGGCATTTACAAAAGTCTGCAGTGTAAATTGTAAATAATAGTGGTCCCAGAATACTGCCCTGTGGAACACCTCTAGTAATTGATACAGTATCTGATGATTTACCATTACTAAAATTCACTTTCTGCTCTCTATTCTCTAAATAACTTTGAAAGAAATTAACTGTGCTACTATCTAATCCAAAATATGACAATTTTTTGCATAAAATAGTATGGTCTATAGTGTCGAATGCTTTGCTATAATCTAGCAAGACCAAACAAGTGTTTTCATGTTTATCATATGCTCGGAAAATATTATCAGTGACATCTAGCAGAGCTGTATTAGTACTATGATGAGGGCGAAATCCGGACTGCGTACTTGGAAGTATATTGTTTTTCGCTAAAAACAGACTAAGTTGCTCATGGACTACTTTTTCTAATATTTTTGAAAGTGTAGGCAGTATACTGATGGGCCTAAAATGAGAAATTAAAGTAGGTTTTGAAATCTTGGGAATGGGTATTATTTGAGACTGCTTCCAAGCAGATGGAAATTCATTTAACGACAAACATTTATTAATAAGAAATGCAATATGAGGTGTTAAAAAGGGCGTTATAATAGATATCATTTTTAGGTTTATACCATCACTGCCAACAGCACTAGAAGTTAATTTAGGGATTATTTTCGAAACAAGCGTACAATCTACATTTTTAAAAGTAATTTTTTTAGTATTTAGTGTTATTGTCTTATTTACATAATTTTTGTCTAAAAACTTGTCATTTCTATGAGTGGCAGGAATATTCTCTGTAAGATGCCTATTGAATTGATTAGGGTCGTTATGGATTTCTTCAGGTTTTATGTCGGCAACAATACAGTAATAATTATAATGCTTTATTTCTCTAGGCGTATTTAAGTTTTTAAAACCAAATATTGTACTGAAGTATTTCAATTTAACTAAATTTTGTGTTGCAATAATAAAAATTATACTACCTTATACAGAGTGTCTAAAAATTTATTTTAAATAATAACTAGTTTTAAACGGCAATAACTTCTTTAATTCAAATGGAACACCCTGTATATTTTATGAGAATCAGATGCACAATTTAATTGTCTATCAAATTATATTATATCATTTTTTACCTATGTCTTTAGGTTTTCGTAGAAAATACATTTTCTTATAATTTAGACCTCAATTATCAATATACCCATGGAATATTGATATTTTAGATTATTTTTAAAGATGTAACAAATTTTTAAAGAATGGTACAATACTAATATTGTCGATATAGTTCGTTTATGTCATTAAAAAATAAAAAAAATGTTTAAATATTTGTAAAAAGGACCAATTAATATGATTCCAGTATTCAAACTACATTAATGCTTACATTAATTAATAATAATTGATTGCTCCAAATACTAAAAACTGAATTATGTATGTGTATTAGACAGTGTGGTAAAAAACTAACACCTTAAAAATGATATTTTATTTTTTGACAAATGCTTATTTATAACAACAGAGACGTTCATTTTCATAACTTATTAATATATTGATTTCTGATTCAAATCCACATTTATTTAGAATAATTTATTAACGAACACAATTAAGTATGTAATTAATTAGTATTTGGGCGGAAATACTGGTGGTATATTTAATTAATGGTATACTCTTTTATAAAGATTTAAATAGTTTTCTTTTTGCATAAAAATGGGCTAGTAATATTATCGTTTTACTAAAAACGATAATATTACTAGTCTATACATTTTGTACATTTGTTGTTTTAAAAACAATCTAAAATGTCAATATTCCATGGGTAAGTTGATAAATGAGGTCTAAATTATAAGAAAATGCATTTTCTACGAAAACTTGAAGGGATAGGTAAAGAGTGGTATAATACAATTTGATACACAATTAAATTGTGCATCTGATTCTCATAAAATATACAGGGTGTTCCATTTAAATGAAACAAGTTATTGCCGTCTAAAGTTAGTAATTATTTAAAATAATTTTTTCGACACTCTGTATAAGGTAGTATAATTTTTATTATTGCAACAGAATAACTGATCAATAAATAAACTTCAGTAAATATTTAGTATTAAAAACTTTGATAGCCTCGGAAAAATGAAGCCTTAAAATTTATACTGCAATTTCACAAAATTGAAAATATTTCAAAAACGGTAAAGTGTAATAAACCTTAATCAAATTTACCTTTATTTTAATCGTAGAAACTAAAAATGCAATAATATACAGGGTGTTCCATTTAAAAAAATACAACTTTGATGTTTTTTATTTATTTGGGATACTCTGTATCTTGAAAAAATATTTTTAAATTGTAGCTCTAATAGTCCTTCAACGAACCCAAAACTTACAATTTGAAAAATCTAATCGTTTAGCTACAATACTCCGTGTCGTATGTGGTGAACAACCTGTATATGCGAATTTCTAAGAAAATAACTATATAAGAATGATTTTATTAAATAACGAAAATTGAGGGTAAAATCAATATGCCCTTAAATATATTTGTTTTATTTATATGAGCATAAAGATTTTTTAGACAGGTTTAGGTTAACACAAAATTTGAGTTCCTCAAATACTACTAAATGGTCATTTCAATGACATACATATTAATTTTAAATGTAGTCTAATGGAAAGTAAATCTTAATAGTGATATGCAGCTATTAACGATATATCGAATAGGAAAGTTAAGGTCCATAGGTTAAACCCAAAGCTAAGTATTTAATAACAATTAATGCCTGTAGTGGTGATGTTACACGAGAAGCAGGCTTTTTTTCTGAGAGATTGGATCTGTAGGAGACGCGTAGTTCGCCGTCCGTACGAATCTTTCAGTAAAACGGACTCTGAATCCGCTTTTTAACTGTAAGTGCCTGGTTAAAGAACATTTAGCTCAGATAAGATATGGTAGACCGGATAAATCTTGCGTTGCCGAACATATTGTTGATAATGAACATTGTATAGATCTTAATAATTTAAAATTAATTAAACAAGTCTCAAATTACAGGCAATTAGATGCATATGAAAGCATCAGAATTAATAAATGTAAAGATAGTATGAACAGAGTCAACGGTCCAATTCCTTCAAGTTCTTTGTTCCTACTACTCTAGTGGCGGAAATCTAACTGTTACGCTCAGTTGGCTCTGAATCGGTTGGCTAGATTTTGCCACGCCCACTCGGTGCCCACTGAGCGAGTATATAAACGCTCAACTTATAGATTGTACTTTAGTTTATAATCATCTGCTGATGATGCTAACATGGTTAGCGAAACGCGCGTCCAGTGTAAAAGTAAAAGTGTTTTGGTGTATTGTGGTGATTTAGTGTTTTATATTTTGCTGTGTAACACCAAAGGTTCCACCCTCAACTGTAAACCTCAACTGTAATTGCCTGGTTATCCGATCTGGAGATGTAAAAACCTTTTTAAAGTATGCAGTTCAGAGTATAGTTCGTATTTGCTTGGGTTTTTCTTAGAGTATATCACCATAAGTGTATCCGCTATTTTGTACCGCTATAACTAACTTTAAATTTTTTTTCAGGTATTCCAATTTTTTTATTTGTTTTGATTAGTATTAATTAGTGGTTTGGATCGGCATATGGTTTGGATATATTTTGGTATATGTATAGCTGGTTTTCAGAGAGTAAGTTGTTTTTTTTTGTGTTCAGCGTCTGTTCTGAGAACTATCTCTTCAATCATATGGTACACAGTAATTATATGGTGCATAGTAATCATGTGGTATACAGTAATTATATGCCGTCAGTATTCATGAACTTACGTTTGTTCTTTTACTGATATCGAAGACTTCTGCTGCTGTAGTCATCTACTTCCACATCTGGAGAGTCTGGAGATTACCTACTTACTTGACATCTACCTGTTTCAAGCCATCTCTGGTTCCTTTAAGCCAGTACGATCGTCCAACATTATAAGAAACTATACAGATAAGCCCTAAGTTTGATACACAAGGTACTCTTTAATTTTGCAATTTTTGAGACAACAGTTTTAATATCTCTGTAAATTATTAATATTTATACCATATCATTTAAACAGTACATTTTTACTTTATTATGATATTTTATATGAAAATTTTGACATATGTTTAATAGATATTAACACGTGTTCTTTCTTGAAGGTTTTTGTACACGATATGTTTCGAAACATCATCGTATTGATATATACATAAATTTCACCCGTTTTTATAGTAAGTAGTATAGTTCGAAGAATACAGTTAATAAATTCGAATTTATTTAAAATAACTTACCGTTTAAATGGCATTGAAACTAACTGATACTTGTGTTCGTTTTTCAATAAATGTTTAATGTAGGATAGTTATCTCTGACTTTAATTCCTGATAAACATAAATAGACCCTTATTGCTATTGATTACTTTATTCTAGCTATCTTGTGAAAAAATATTCTTCTTTTTGGTTTCTTACTTTACGTTTTTCATAAACAAAATAAGTGGGGCCCTTTTTACTTTTAAGTTTTTGACCATATCTATATGAATACTTAACATTAATATTGAAATCTTTGCAGCCTACATATTATCATTTTTTATTTTAATATTTAACAACATTGCAAAGTCACCGCAAACCAGAAGCCTTACCTACGAACCCAGCTTTCTTCTAACCCTGAGCAACGGATACTTTTTTCTTTCTGTTTAGGCGATGACAGAAAAAGTCGTCACATACTAATAGAGGCTTCCACTTTATTTATAAAGTAGAAGTTATTCTGTTACCACTGACCAGACGCTCACACGCATATAGTCATACTAAGGTCTTATACAATTTCACGACATAAATATGTTAAAAACAAATACCATCGAGCATATTCCATTTAGATATTCATTATTCATCCCATTGAATAAATAATGACGAAAATGGCGAAGAAATCGATATAAAATAAACAAAATTCTACTTGTTCTCTGGAGTAAGTGAGACAGAGAATTAATAGCCATGAAAATTTGCGGATGATGTATCGTCTCGAAACGTTGAAGAAGGTGTAGCGGGGTCAATTGGACCTAATTGCAAAACGCAGCAAGAGACACTGCGAGATATATTTGCAGAATGATACTAGAAATCATTATTCATGTCATGCTACAGACTGGTAATTTGGGAGAGAGCATAATACAATTTCTGATCCACTGACGTAGAAATAAATCAACTTTTTTTTAGAAATATCGTTTTATTTATGACTCTGACATAATTTTTATGGTAGAAAATTCATATAACACTTCCCAAAAACCATATGAATTTTTTCTCATGCGTAATATAGTCCCATCGTAGAATTATATTGCATATAATGAATACAGGGGATGAAATATAAAAGATTGACAAGGAACTGTTCAACATGACAAAATAAAACACAAATTTACAAAAAAACACGAAAACACTGAACCCGAATTTCTCTAACAAAGTTAGCATCACCAGCAGATGACAAATACTGATTAGTTTTAATCATAGTATTTAAACTCAAAAAGTCTTTGTCAATCATCATCATTAAGTGCTTTGGTGTATTGTGGTGAATTAGTCTTTTAGTTTGCTGGTGTACCACCAAACGTTCCAACCCCAACTGTAATCAGTTTAATATTGTTTATGTTGGTGTAACAGAAACATTGTTTTTATGTTTTATTTTTTCTATTTTTTTTATTTGGAGATGGGGAATTTATTGAAAACTGACAAATCCAAAGGTACTGAAACAGGCGTCGGAAAAAATTCCAGAAATAACCGAGGAAGAAATTATGAGCGACTAACACTAATTTACAAAAAAATACACGAAAACACTGAACCCGAGTTTCTCTAACAAAGTTAGCATCACCAGCAGATGACAAAAACTTTTTAGTTTTAATCATAATATTTAAATTCAAAAAGTCTTTGTCAATCATCATCATTAAGTGCTTTGGTGTATGGTGGTGAATTAGTCTTTTATTTTGTTGGTGTACCACCAAACGTTCCAACCCCAACTGTAATCAGTTTAATATTGTTTATGTTGGTGAAACAGAAACATTGTTTTTATGTTTTATTTTTTCTATTTTTTTTATTTGGAGATGGGGAATTTATTGAAAACTGACAAACCCAAAGGTACTAAAACAGGCGTCGGAAAAAATTCCAGAAATAACCGAGGAAGAAATTATGAGCGACTAACACTAATTTACAAAAAAAAACACGAAAACACTGAACCCGAGTTTCTCTAACAAAGTTAGCATCACCAGCAGATGACAAAAACTTTTTAGTTTTAATCATAATATTTAAATTCAAAAAGTCTTTGTCAATCATCATTATTAGTGCTTTGGTGTATGGTGGTGAATTAGTCTTTTATTTTGTTGGTGTACCACCAAACGTTCCAACCCCAACTGTAATCAGTTTAATATTGTTTATGTTGGTGAAACAGAAACATTGTTTTTATGTTTTATTTTTTCTATTTTTTTTATTTGGAGATGGGGAATTTATTGAAAACTGACAAACCCAAAGGTACTAAAACAGGCGTCGGAAAAAATTCCAGAAATAACCGAGGAAGAAATTATGAGCGACTAACACTAATTTACAAAAAAAAAACACGAAAACACTGAACCCGAGTTTCTCTAACAAAGTTAGCATCACCAGCAGATGACAAAAACTTTTTAGTTTTAATCATAATATTTAAATTCAAAAAGTCTTTGTCAATCATCATTAAGTGCTTTGGTGTATGGTGGTGAATTAGTCTTTTATTTTGTTGGTGTACCACCAAACGTTCCAACCCCAACTGTAATCAGTTTAATATTGTTTATGTTGGTGAAACAGAAACATTGTTTTTATGTTTTATTTTTTCTATTTTTTTTTATTTGGAGATGGGGAATTTATTGAAAACCGACAAACCCAAAGGTACTAAAACAGGGGTCGGAAGAAATTCCAGAAATAACCGAGGAAGAAATTATGAGCGACTAACACTAATTTACAAAAAAACACGAAAACACTGACCCCGAGTTTCTCTAACAAAGTTAGCATCACCAGCAGATGACAAAAACTTTTTAGTTTTAATCGTAATATTTAAACACAAAAAGTCTTTGTCAATAATCACCATTTAGTGCTTTGGCGTATTGTGGTGAATTAGTCTTTTATTTTGCTGGTGTACCACCAAACGTTCCAACCCCAACTGTAATCAGTTTAATATTGTTTACGTTGGTGTAACAAAAACATTGCTTTTATGTTTTATTTTGTCTATTTTTTTATTTGGAGATGGGGAATTTATTGAAAACCGACAAACCCAAAAGTACTAAAATAGGGGTCGGAAGAAATAAGCGAGGAAGAAGTTATGAGCCCTTAGAGATTTGAAAAATAATAGAGCTGCCGGCGACGATGGACTGGTAACAGAGTCAATCAAAGAAGGAGGACCAGAAATCATCAAAGCTTTAAATGTCCTATTTAATAAATACATTGAAGAAGAAATAATCCCATCACAGTGGAACAACGCAACCATCATTATTATACACAAGAAAGGTGATGCTACAGACCTTAAAAACTATAGGCTGATTAGCTGCCTTAGCCACGTATACAAATTATTTACCAAAATAATCACCAAGCGATTGACAAATAAAAATAGATTTTTTTCTTTCGATGGACCAGGCAGGTTTTCGCAGGTTTCCGATCAGGTTACGAAACAACTGACCATTTTCTGACAATCAAGGTCCTTATCGAGAAATGCATTGAATATAATAGACCATTAATGCTTACCTTCATGAATTTTGAGAAGGCCTTCGATTCGGTAGACCAGTGAAAGTTTCTAGAGACACTAAGTGAGAGTCGCATCGATCATCAATACTCCGCAATCATAAGACATATATATGAGAATACCACGGCAGTCGTCAGAATATCGATAAATCGATGCACAGACAAATTCAATATTGATTGAGGGGTAAGACAAGGCGACGCACTCTCCCCTAAACTATTCGTTAATGTGCTAGAAAATATGTTAAAAAATGATAAATTGGGATTCAACAGGAATTAACATTGATTGAAAATTGATAAATCATCTCTGTTTTGTAGATGACATTGTTTTAATAACCGACAACATACAGGAAGCATAGAATATGCTGGATATATTAAATGATGCTTCGGGGAAAAAGTCGGTTTGAAAATTAACTTATCAAAGACACAATACATGACAAACCTAGTACTGAGTGGTAATTTAAACATTAATAACATACTTTTGGAACAAGTGCATACATACCGGATGTTGCATCGTCGGACGGGACATAGGAAATCCCATGTAAATTTTAATGGGGTCAATTATTTTAGAAAATAATTCTATTTAAGTTTATTGAAGAGCACTAAAACCCACATTCAAGAATAACTTTAGATATTTTTGATTAGTTCGTTTACGAGTTATCGCCGATTTCTTTTTAAATATTTCTCCTTTCTTGTGGCCCTGTATTTACTTATGAGCACCAGTCAAGGTTAAAGATAACTGTCAAATGAAGTTGTCATTTCAGAAATTTACCTATTTAGTGCTTTATTATTATTGAAAACTCATTCCTACATCGGAAATCTTAAAGATGTATTTATAAATACAAATTAATATGAATTAAAGTAAAATAAAGTAATCAATTACAAGGTTAATTATAGTATTATTACAATATTCAATAACTTCTTAATTTAGGTACTCTTAAATTGTTAGAACTTTAGGATTTAAGAAGATGTTCAAATATTCCTCCATCGACTGCTAGCAATAACCCAGGCGACCATAAAATTCTCTTCTTACATTCGCTAGTTGGTAAACTGAAATTCTATTGCATTCGGCTGAAATAGCATTTTTTAACTCGTCTAGATCTGGGTATTTTTTATCCTTGTATATACCGTTTTTTAAATGGTCCCAGAGAAAGAAATCATTTGGTGAAATATCAGGAGACCTTGCTGGTCAATTTACTGTATGATTTAGGCCAATAACGTTTCCGTTAAAACTATTGTCTAAATTGGTCAGGGTACTATGTGCCATCCATTTGGTACCAAACTTCCTGATTTTATTAGGACATAGTTCTTTATTAGGTAAAATATGATTTTTGAGTGGTCCCAAATAATATTCTGCATTTAAATTTCGCGTAAGAAATAATGGCCCGATAATATTGTGTCCGAATATCCCTGCCCAAACATTTACTTTCTGTGGATATTGCGTCCTTGTTTCGACAAACCTGTGTTGGTTTTCTTTGTTTCGATATCGATAATTTTGAACATTGGGTTCATCATTTAAGGTAATCGTGCATTCGTCAGTGAAACATATGTTTTTTAAAAATTCCCTGTCCGTGTTTGCTCTTTCCATCATATCAAAACAAAACACCTGCCGCCGTATTTCGTCCCCATCTCGTAGCTCTTGGTGCTTTTCATATTTGAAGGAATAGTATTTATGTCATTTCAAAATTCGAAACGCTGTAGTGTGATCTATTCCTATTTCATCCTCAAGTTTCCTTGTGCTGATCTTTCCATCGTTCTCTTCCACGCACAATAAAACTTCCAAGTCAGTATCATTTCTTGCATCTTCTCTTTGTTCCTGCCTTGCTTCACATCTGCAGTTATTTATTAGGGTACCTTTGGTCTCAAATCTCTGGATATTCCTTGCGATTGTAGATTTTCCAGGTATTGGTCTATTCGGATACAGAGCAGCAAACATGTCCGACACCTTTTGATAACTATTTCCTTTATAATACCATTTAATCATCAATACTTTTTCTTCGGTAGTGTAATTCATGGCTAATATTTTCGATGTAGGTATGAGTTTTTAATAATAATAATAATAAAGCACTAAATAGATAAATTTCTGAAATGACAACTTCATTTGACAGTTACCTTTTACCTTGACTGGTGCTCATAAGTAAATACAGGGCCATAAGAAAGGAGAAATATTTAAAAAGAAATCGGCGATAACTCGTAAACGGGCTAATCAAAAATATCTAAAGTTATTTTTTTGAATGTGGAGTTTAGTGCTCTTCAATTAACCTTAATAGAATTATTCTCTAAAATAATTAGGGAAGTCAATAATTGGCCCCATTAAAATTCACATGGGATTTCCTATGTCCCGCTCGACGATGCAACACCCGGTACCTATAAATACTTTGAGCATAAGATCGGTATTAGAAGGAATAATCACGACATTCTACGAAGAGTAGGTTTGTCGTGGGCGGCATTCGGTATTCGGTATATGGATTGACATCTGATCTTCCAATATGTTTAAAAAATTACACTTAGGGATAAAATACCCAATCATACCATTTGAAATCGAACAGAAGTAAGGGATGCGGTGATATCGGTCTTACATCTTAAATGGAAATGGGCAGGACATGTGGCTAGGATAACAGATGGACAATGGACAAAGAGAATTGTGGAATGGAGATCAAGACACGAGGCCTATAGAAGCAGAGAACGACCTTCTAGTCGATAGACAGATGATATTAAGAGAGTGGCTGGAAACTGGATTCAAGTAGCACAAAATAGAAAGAAATGGCTAGTGTTGAGGGAGGCTTTTGTTCATCAGTGGAACTGATGATGATGATTGACACGGAAAGAATTTCGAACTTTTTATTGTCTTTATTTATTTTAACATACACAATGATTCGGTCAGATGTATGACTAAGCATTATTAAGTGTGAACTAAAAACTACTTTAAGAAAAAAAAATAGAAGCAACTTAACAAAAGCTCAAAACTTCGAAACTTCAAAACAAATCCTCTGAAGGTGTGATTTAGCATATTGACATAGAGGGCGTTGTACCTAAATAATACTACTAATATGCGTTTATCTTTGTGTATTAAGTCTATCACGTTTAAATACCTATCGAATGCTCTTTTAGTAGACCTAATACAGTTTTGACGGAACTCCTGTCTTTGCTCATCAGGTCTGTTGAAAATTTTTTCGGGTGTTGTATTATGAATTGTTTCTACTAGAGATTCTTTTTCCATCCACTATATTGAGGACACTTTTGTAATTGCTTGGCAGCACCGCGGAAGAATTCCGGACTTGATGATGAATGAATTCTGGCACTGATGAGACTTGTTTGACCATTTCATTTATTGTGTCCTTTGTTTGTTCTTGTGATCGTCATGTTCCAGAACCCAGATGTTACTTTTCTATGTTATTCCAATGTTTTTAAGGCATTATTGTTATTATTATTATCTCATGCTAGACTAGTATTGACCTCTATGCAAAAGAGTACATTTAGCGCTGCTTAGCTCTTTGTGAAGATGACAACTAAACGGTGTGTTATTTTCTGCTCTATTATTTCTTTCACTCAATAACGGATTGCCGATATGTGAGCGATTTAAAAATTAATAATATAAAATTTCTCCAATTTTTCCATTATATGTATGTGTAATATGATATTACACAAGAATATGTTTGACAATTTGTTGCAGATGCAAAAGTGACAAAACTATGTTTTGACACTTTAGTTTTGTATTACGAGTTTTTGGTTTAAGCGAAGTGTGTTGTACTACCTTAAGCTTAATATTTCTTACTAGCAGTCTTTACAGTCGGAAATTGTTTTTTTAGAACCGAAGTGTACGCGAAGTGTACATCATGCCGAAGCGGTAATAATGGCCCTTCATGTCCCTTAAGTGCTGTTAAGGAGGTGAGTTTTGTTGATGTAAATAATAACTGTTTATATATTTATAATTATTAATTAATTTTTGTATCCAAAAATATTTTGATTAAATGAAAACATATAAAAGGCGGCAACGTTGTGTCGGTCAAGCTTAATCACGTGACTAAAAGCTTATTCGGTATGATCTATGCACCAAACCCGGAAAACGTTATGAAAAAGTAATGAGAGTACTAACTAAATCGATGACACAAGACAATAACGACGTTTCGAAACCGGCCATAAATCACGTGCCCATTCGCAGGTAATTTCGTAACGCCCCTGAGCGCACTCGCCGCGGCCGGAATATTTCCATTTCTCCTATGGGACTGGTAATAGATGCCGTTTGTATTTCAAGGTGCCCAAAGTGATAAATATTCATAAAATGCGCGCACCATTTTCGTACCGACCGGGCAAATCGCTCGACCGGCCGACCGTTCGAAATAAATTTGAATGGCAAATAACGACGTGGAGCTTGGTGTAAAGTAAGGTGGTTGAAACGGAGACATTAGTCACCTCTGTATACGCCTAGCGAAGGTTGCCGGGCCGCTAATTAATTTAATATTGTTGCCGGTCTTCTGCAATAACGCGAGGCGATTTCAAACCAGCCCTAACTAGAGTGGGTTCCGATAAATTTATGTACATTTTTGACGTTTCTGGCGTTTATGAATCATTCACACTCTTACCAACATTCGTCTTACCACCAGACAGATATAATCTGTCCAAAAATATTAGCTACAGGTTGTTTCAAAAAACATGCCATCTCTCGAGCGGAGATTCCTCATGTAAAAGACATCTACGCATATACGCGTTATAATTTCGCCAAATAATTTCTGAAGTAACGTCAATATTTGGGTGAAAATTGGTGTCTGGGACTTTTTTGACATGAGAAATTTGATTTAGATGTCAATATGCCTCCTATTTGTAGACGGCGCCACTGGTTTCAAAAATTATAACTTTTCGTTCGTACCTGTATAAAACAACTGTTTAAAAAAATATACATTTACGACGTTATTTCCGTAAAAAAAAAGCCTCTTGGTAAAAATCGCTACGAGTAATGGTTCTCGAGATATTTAGAATCAAAATTATCACTACCTGTCATCATTGATATACATTAAACATGTTGACTAAAGCCCCATACTCACACTTCGCTACTTCACTTCGTTCCTTCCTCGCGTACCTTCGTCCAAAAATCATATATTTACTATGGGAAAATGTCGATTTTATGCGACTGTGTGTTCCTTCCTCCTTCGTCAAAACGCTACTTCGTCCATTTACTTCCTCGAAACGCTCCTTCCACGTACTGTCGGTTTTTGGAGGAAGTAGCAAAGGAATTATCACGAACACAAAAAAATATTAAAATATATAAAATATATAAATCGATCTTGGATTTCATTCGTAGTTGATTTCTTGATTTGGCAGTACGTCTGTACAGAGTGTCCCATTTTCGTGTGTTTTGCAGGGTTTCTCGTTTATGAGTCGAGATACAAAGATGCGGTTTTCACATTACGCTGTGACTTTTTTATGAAACTAAAGATGCTACATACAGATATGTCCTAGCTCTCTTACTTCCTAAAATACAGGGCAAATGTGAAATCATTGCATTTTTCGATCCCTTTTGTATCATAACTTATCGAAAAGGTGAAAACGGTCTCTCGTACAGTTTTTCACGTAGAATGCAGTGACGTAACTATTTCTTCGTTGGAATCTGTCTTTTTTTAAATTGACTAAAACTTATATGTTTTTTTAAATGCGATATTTTGTATATTACTTTATTTTCCTTGTTACGAGCTTTCTAAAATACTTATTTTCATAAACGGGGTAAAAATGCATTATTTAACTTTATTACATAGTCAGCCGGTTTAAATTACGTAATCAAAACAATCAACTAATTTATTCGACATAAAATGTTGGTTATTGACATGTTATTTAAAAGCAGCGCAAGTTCAGTTTCCGTGTAGTTTATCAAAATATCACGATGCAAAGCAAAATTATGTGGTAAAATTAAGTTAAATAAACGGCTCTTATTTTATAAGAGCCGTTTAGCAGTTTAGCAGTACCTAAATAAATAAATATAGAGTATATTATAATTTTCGAAAGCTCATAACAAGGCAAATAAAATAAAAAATAATATATAGAGTGTCCTGTTTAAAAAAAAGAACATAAGTTTGAGTCATTTTTCGAAATAGACAGCTCCCAACGAAGAACCACTTTCGTCACTGCTATTCTACCTGAAAAACGAGACACGGGCGGTGGGTAAGTACTCAATGGGTAGAACAAAACAAAATCAGGGTATTCGGTATATACCTGTACATTTAGATGAACAGTCTAATTTTATAAAAGGTATTTCCAACGACCGCATTGTAAATGCCCGGTATAATACCAGTAATATCAGGAATACGAGTACAACTTAACAAGTATAGCTAGAGACGTGAGAAATATAAAATAAGAGACGCCCCTCGATGCGCAGTGGACAGCACACAAATTTGCTTTAATCAGATTTTTCGTAGCGTAACTGCATCTCTCTTCCGCCGAATGCGTTCTCTCTCTATCGTGTGCGCGACCGGTGCTATCCCCAAGTCTCTTCCTATATTTGTCAAACTGTATATCTACAATATTTCTTATATATATTGTAGATATTATATATTGGTATATTTCTATTCCCGGTATTATACCGGGTATTTACTATGCGGTCGTCGGAAACTCCTTTTATTAAAATTAGGATGTTCATCTAAATCTACAGGTATATACATATATACCGAGATTTTATTTATCTACAAATTGGGTACTTACCCACCGCCCATCACTGACCCTTTTCACGTTTTCGATAAGTTATAAGATAATCGAGATACAAAGGTTATCGAAAAATGCAAAAATGTCTACTAATTAAAAAATAAAAAGTAAAAGAAAGAAATAAGAAATAACTTTGAACTAAGAAGGATAAATATGAGTGTAGCATATTTAGTTTCATAATAAGTAGAACAATGATGTGAAAACAGCATCTTTATATCTCTACTCATAAACCAGAAACTCCATAAAACACACAAAATGGGACATCCTGTACATCTAGCAATCGCCAGTCGATATAAAAATAATTCACACACAATAGTCTAAAAAATGGAAGAAAAAAACAATATTGTCTTCATATTTGTGAAAAAATGCATGTCCATATTTATGTAATCGTAGCGACAAAAATAAAAAAATGGAAATAGTGTGCATGATGCCTTTACAAAAATATCTGAAGAAATAGGGATTGACATCATTAACGTTTAATTAGTATGTCATATTTCATGGTTTCGATATAAATTACATAATAAACTTTACTCTATTGTTGACTCGCCTTGTACATTCATACTGATATACCTTGTACATGATACTGAAATATTCGGATTTATTAAAAAAATATATATTATTAAAATTCAATTTTTATTTTTGACACGACAAAGAATTGCAGTTTTATAAAATAAAAATTATGCGCCTTTCGGATTTTTTAAAAATTTTAGAGGTTACTAGATATTTCGTATTAAACATGTAGCTGCTATATTAAAAATATTTTGTGGTATGTTGTTGCATAATTGACTAATTTCCAAGCATCGAATAGGCGAAGGCAGGAAACGAAGGGACCAAGGAAGGCGAGGAAGTAACGCGAAGAAGTAAGGAGAGGAAGGAGCGAAGTGTGAGTATGGGGCTTAAATCGGTATTAGACTGAAATCATAAACTTGAAATGTTTTTTATCATATTTTTTTTCGAAGGAAAATTTATGATTAATTTTAAAAAATAAAAAGTTCCCAAATTTATCATTTTAGTCAAATAACTATCTACTCAACATGTTAATTCTTTTGTCAATAATGATATGCATTGACTATGTCCATTATAAATATCTTTGAGAACGCTTTTTTTACGTAAAAACTCACGGAAATATATATTTTTCACTCGCTAGTTTTATACAGATACTGACGAAAAGCTATTACTCCTCAAAACAGTTAAAACACATGTATGTGGCGCCTCCTATAAGTAGGAGACATATTGACATCAAACTCAAATTTCTAATGTCAAAGAACTCACATAGACACCAATTTTCATCCAAATATTGAAGTTACTTCAGAAATAATTTTGAAGCTATGGAAATTATGCACTTTAGGACATACATTTATACAAACTTTTTTACTTATTTTTATCTGCAGAATATGCTGCCGCAGTTTCTGGAATACAGTTCGGACCACCCTCTATACAGTGTATCAAAAATATACATTTCCGACATTTTCCTCGTAAAAAATGTCTCTTGATAAATATCCATACGAATGTTTTTGAGATATTTGGAATCGAAATTATCAATACCTGTCATCATTGACATAAATTAAACATGTTGACTACATAGTTATTAGACCGAAATCATAAATTTGAAATGTTTTTGCTCGTGTTTTTGTGCCAAAAGTTCAACAGAAACTGTTTTATCATCATTTTTTCGCAGAAAATTTTATGATTAATTTAAAAAAATAAAAATTTCCCAAATTTATTATGTCAGTCAAACAACTATCTACTCAACATGTTTATTTTTTGTCAATAATGACATGTATTGACTATTTCCATTTTAAATATCATGAGAATGGTTGCTCGCAGCAATTTTTACCAAGAGACATTTTTTGCGTAAAAAGTCAGGGAAATACATTTTTTCACCCAGTAAGAGAAAAAAACATATGTTGGTGGCGCCCCCTACAAATAGGAGTCATATTGACATCAAAATCAAATCTCTTATGTCAAAAAACTCCCATACATCAATTTTCATCCAGGTATTGACGTTACTTCAGATCCAATTCTCAAAATTCTACACCCTGTATCTCCGAAACTAAGCATTTTAGGACATATGTATATTTATACGGACTTTTTTACTTATTTGTATCTGCAGAATACGCTGCCACAGTTTCCGGAATACCGTTCGGACAACCCTGTAGAGAAGCAACTTTATTATGTTGAATGAGTGTGAATAAATAGACGTTTAGATACCTCATCAGAAATAACAACATTAGGATTTAAGAAAGAAAATCCGTGTAAAATAAGGTGGTTGGAAATGAGATATTAATCACCTCTGTATACCTAGCAGAGGATGGCAAGCATTAAATATTATAATACTTCTTCCGCAATATCGCGTGGCCGATTTCAAAAAGCTAGGAACTAGAGTGGGTTTCGATAAATATATATCATTTCATTATATTTCTATCACCGAGTGAATCATTCCACTAATTGCTTTTATAGGCGAGCTTTGGCAGCGCATATTATAAACTGTTCATAGTTAGGATTACTTTGTCAAAATACAGGTACTCCAGAGAAATACCAAGTTTAATTTTCTTAGGCTAAGCGTTAAAGATCTAATGGTTCTGACAAGTTTGACGTATACAGGGTCCGGCAATAGTACTTCGGGCATCTGTAGCTCCTAGAATAAAAAACTTGAGAATTTTGTTTGTGCAAACCTAAAGTATGAACGATGATGTATTTCAGGAAAATATTTTAACTTCTATAGGGTGGCTCAAAAAAGTATGAGTGGATCGGGATGATTTTTTTTTAAATGGAACACCCTGTATATTATTGCATTTTTGGCTTCCTTTCAGGTCACTTTGCATAATTCAAAGATATGAATAAATATATATATTTAGATAGTTTCAGAGATATCTATATTAATATATAAAATTCTTAAGTGACTGTCTCACTGATTAATCACGATCCGGCTCAAACCACTCAACGTAAGAAGCTCAATTTTGGCATACAGGTTGATTCTAGGGTGTAGAGGTTCGATAAGAAGAGATTTTTCGAAATTCCAGGTTCAAGGGGGTGAAACCACCCCTCAAATATTACAATATTTTTTATTTAAAAAACGGCCAGGTTTCCAAAAAACGCTTAAACACGTATATTTTATTTTGTTTTTTACATATTTTAAGATTTTTTAAAAATGTATACAGGGTGTTTCGAAAAATCTGGTCATTGATTAGTCCACCCATCAAATATTAGAATGTTTTTTATTTAAAAACCGGTGAGTTTTTCGGAAAAACCCTTAAACACGTTTATTTTATTTTGTTGTGTGGTTAGTCTTTCGGGAAAATGCTTGGACAAGCTTAATTTATTTGTTTTTTTACATATTTGAAATTTTTTTAAAAAATCATACAGTGTGTTCCAAAATGTTGGGTATTTGATTAACCACGATTCTGCTGAAAATGCTTGACGTAAAAAGCTTATTTTTGTCAAACGGATTTTTCGAAAGTCAAATTCCAACGAGATGAAACTACTCCTCAAATATTACCAAGTTATATAATAATATCGCCATATTGTTTTTTCTCATGCTGAGATAAATGTGAGAAAATTTTATCCAGTTTGTATGTTAATGGAAATTCTTGCTTTGCTTTATCATCACCATTACAAATTATTAATTCGACGCGAACGAAGTAAGTAGTAAAAAAAAGGATATATACCACTCCCCTCTATACCATCCGGGTATTAATGGATATGACTAAGAAAGTCCAGATTTAAATTGTCCTGAAGATGCAAATAAATTTTGCAAAACGTCGACAAATTTAAAACAAAGGACTTCTGTTGATTTCTTTCGATCCTAGTCCAATTAAAAAAAACACATTGTATATTATTGGATCGACAACAATAAAAATTATATTCAAATATTAGAGTCTTGCTTTATTGCACTATGGAAAAAGTCGTTATTTCTCTTAATCTTGATAACTATTTTATATTTTTGTGATTTTCTTTCTCTAAACCGTTGACTCTTTTAATATTCGCCAAATGCATGCCCATCAAAGTCATTAAGTTAATGTTGTTGAATCTATAAACAAAAATACTAAGGAAGTATTTTACCTCTTTAAGTCATAAATCCAGAATCAAAGGGTATATTTAACAAAAAATAGTGTTTTTATACGAGTCCAAAAATAACAATAATGTGCTGCTTGATGCTGCTAACATTGTTCGATATTTCCTAGGTGATTAACAATAGCACCTTGTCTTGTCCCTATAGACAGATAAGGCAGCTTTAAACCTGTTCTATGAGCAGTGAATAATAAAAAAATAACAGCTGCAGTTAGCTAGGTTCTAATGCATAATTGAAAAAACTATTTAAACTATTGTAATTAAAAAATAATATTTTTTTAAATCCACAAGTCTGAGTGAGAAAGACATAACAAATTTAATGTACTAAAAATTAACACAATTTGGAGAACGCATCAGGGCCCGAATTCTGTAACTTAGAAAACACTAAGGGCTTTTTGACGCTCAGCATATATGACGTTAATTTTCGGTTAGCTCGAACTTGACTACCGATTTGAGTATTCTCATTTGATTCGCTTACCGTTTTTACCTATTCCGCTAAGCGATTTGAAAACGGCTACCTTAAAGGATTGTTTCGCTTGTCGAACTGTCAGTAAATATAGAAATAATTGTGATTTTGTGCGTTCTGCTGCTCTTTAGTGAAAACTACTTCTATAGATTCCTCAATAAGTAATAATTGATAATTTACGACTTGGCAGCTATAAATATTGCTCAAAACATCGAAAATGCTGAGAAGCATCTTCACCATTTCCCTCGTATAATAAGAGTAATAACATATCCATAGAAAAATGGATTGACATAACTCAACAATAGGTTGTTTGCTGAGAAATTGCGATGCTGTCAATATGTGCTAAAAGCGTATCCAGAATACGATAGCACGGCAACGAGAATACCAAAATCGACTGCTTGGCGTTCCGCGAATTGAATACGTTCGCTTACCGCTTTGAAAGCGTAACATTTTTATGTCAAAGTTCCAGAATTCTGGCCCGGCGAACATGAGCGAAAATTGCGCTCTCTACTACTGTTTCGATGTGATTAGGGTTTCCAAATCGGTATCCCGGGATCCCAGTGTATGTTTAATCCCGAAATTTCCGTTAAATCCCGGAATCCTGAAAATCTCGAAAAATTTAAATGCCCAATCTAAAATGATTCGACTTTATACATTTTAATCTTTAAAACTTTATATTTTATTTATACTAAACAGAACGTTATCTAAAAGTTATATACCCATATTTGCTATATTTTATTTTTTTCAACAAGAATTGATTCTTTTTAATCACTAGGTATGAATATTACTTTTGCTTGGTCTATTTTAATAAAGCTCTTTTCTCATTTTCTTTGTGATTTGGTTTATTATTACACCCGCAATATATTTTCTTTCTTGTTTATAAAAAAAAAAATAATGTTGAATCATTTCGAGAGATGTATTGTTCATTTAATAAAATTTGTTAAATATTTAAAGAGTTTTTTTTTTAAATGGGAATTGATTTTTATTGTTTTCTTGTTAAGGAGAATTTCATTTAAAGACATATTTGGCAAAATATGGTAAACATACATCAGGTAAATAGAACTACGATAACCGTTTCAGTTGTCTAATATTGAATAGGTCTTCGTTTAAGTGTCTGTTACATTGTAAATAGTAGCGAGGTAAGTATTGTAAACCTCCGCATTTAGTTCACATGTCAGCCACATAAATTATGATTTAATCGCCATGACTCATGGCTGCATAATAAATCTACAATGTACCAGAGTTTACTATTTCCTACTTTGTCTTTTACAATTGAATAAAAATAAACAATACAGGAACATAAATCAGTTGCAACAGATTCGACCTGTGAGAATATTCTCGTTCGTCCTTACAAGATGAAGACACTAAAAAGACATTATTATAAGACACATATGTCAAAATCGGACAATTTAACGACTCTTGTGGTTTAAGCAAGCCACATAAGTATACACTTTGCTTGAAAAAAGTCTGGGTTTTTCATTAGAGGAAGAGAGATTTAAAAAATAAGAAAATATATTTCTTGTATAAACTACTTCATAGGATTTTTTGGGGAGTTTAAAATAATTCTTGTACAACCTATAAGCATTCGCAAGATCTTTCTTTGGGCACCCTGTAAGAGCTCTATCATTCTACCTCAATTCTTTGGCTGCAACAAACGTCTGTAATAAAAAAAGTCTACTTCGTCTCGTTTCTCGCGATGCAAGGATAGGTAATCAATATATTATAGGCAGGGTGATTCACGGCGATGGCACGTTATAAGTTTATGGAGAAGTGATATATTTTTTTGATATATATTTTTTTGAAAATTTGGATCTTTACATAAAGCTGTAAAAAACCTGCTCCATCTTTCTAAAATATTTTCAGCTTTACAGTGTTGCCGTATCACTCGAAAAGTGGTAGCAGCAATGAAGCAGCAACTTGTTCAATGCTGAAAATAATTTAGACAGATGGAGCAGGTGCCTCTATGTAAAAATCCAAATTTTCAAAAAAATCAAATCACCGATTCTACATAAACGTCTAAGGTGCCATGGCCGTAAATCACCCTGTATACTTTTTCTTCTTCCCCGATTTCGCAAATATAAATATATGCATGTCTTTTTCTTCTTTACTAGATAGAAAGTAATCTCACTGCTGTTAGACATCTCTTGTCTGAATACAAAGACATGTTGGTGTTGTTTCATGTGTATTGGGCCTAGGGCTCCATAAAAGTTTTTGGAAATTCCGTACAAGTGATCTCTGAAATCCGGACAAAATTCGGACTTCATTTTAATTAACAGGTATATTGTATATCTGTCATTGTTTGGATATTGTCAGACGATATTCTCCCTGACTCACTGGATAGACGTTATGATATATGAATTAAAATGAAAGACACAATTGTCACTGTCACCAATGGATCGTTGGAGAGACTTTTATTCATAAACTTTGATTCTCACTATAACTTCCATATCAGCTCTCTTCCGTTTCCCTTCCGTTTACATGAAATATTATATCATGTAAATTAATAGGACAATGCACACTATCCGTTCCATTTCCCTTCCGTTCCATATCATTTTCTTCCATACATTTTTTTGGCAGGCGGACTGAAGCGCACTGGAAAAAGCGTTGTCAAGTCCTTACATTTGTACCAGCTCTGTTAAAATTTTGCTGATATTTATTCATTCTTCACCTCTTAATTAAATCTATTACCTTTTTCAAAAGATAAAAATTTTTAAAATAAAACTTTTATAATGATATAAATTGTACAATAAAAAGTATGGAACTAATACGGAACGGAAGCTTACGTATAGTGTCAATACAATAAAAAATACGGAACGGATATGGAATGGATATGGAATGGAAATGGAAGGTATAGTGACAATCAACCTTAAGGCGCACATGACCATAACAAAATAAAAACAAAATAATTCAGAATTAACACACAAGAATGCACCGAAAACGAAAACATTGACCGGGGTCCGAATTCGGTAACATAGAAAACTCTAAGCTCTTATATACGTTAAACGCATATGACGTAAATTTCGCTTAGCTCGCACTTACTGTAACGATACCTGTACGTCAACCAGGCACTCTCCACTGTCTGTGGTCATGTATTACGGGTAGAGGGTGTGGGGGGGATCTTAGCTTAACCGCCTGAACCAAGAGACACATTTAAAGTTAAAATGGTGGAGAAAATGGAGACACATACTGCAACCTCCCCTTACGGGTACCTCAGCCGGAGACAAGATCCTCGTTTGTGAGAAGGGCTAAACCCCAACCGTGGAAGGTTGTATACCCTCGTAGGAGGTAGTTGCCCAATCCTCAGAGGAGGGAAGGAAGGAGAATGAAAATCCTATGCCCTACAACAGAAAGATCCCCATGTATGATGAGTTAACCCTCCTCTTACTCATTCTACAAGATCGTCGGTGTCTACAAGTGTCGATTTAGTAGATTTGTGATATATTAACGATTTTCATTAATATTCAATAACGATTCATCAATTTAAGTTGTTTTTACAGTTAGATCTCTCGGACATTTTTCAGATTCCGGCGGAACTACCCCCGATATCTTAAAAATCAGACGTATTGAAACTCTAATTATATCTAAGGTAAAGTCGTTACGAATACATGAACCGTACTTACCTAAACTTACGATGTATCATCAACCAAGTAAGAAAAACGAATTTTAATATCAATCAGCATGAACACGAATATCGACGTGTTACTGAGAGGCGTAATGTCATTCCGACACACATTTTTATCGTCCCGGGCTTTAAATCTGGCTGTATACTAGTGCCAATACCGCGACCACAGCGGTGCCGTCGTGGGTGGTAAATGCAAAGGATGTTTAACATTATTGATGCGATGTTATAAATTTTAACCATATAACCTGATATTCGTCCCGATAATGTGTACAAATTTAATGACATTATATATCATTTTTTTCGTCGGCCCTTTTCTGCTTCTCTCTTTCTTCAAGATCGCCACGTATCGCCGTTCGATAAGTTATGCACCTCAATAAATCCGGTACCAATAAATTTATAACACCCTGTTTCTTCTGTTCGAGTGAATTTAAATCAGGGCCGTATTAAGGTTGTTTCACGGTGGGGAACGGAACATCTTTTAACTAGTTTACTATAGACTGTCATTGTCAAATAAAAAGTGTTGAATGAAATTGGTTAATAAATGAAAATGGGGTTATGGTAGATGTAGAATATGGGTCTTTTGAATACATAATTTATTTTTCATGAAAGTGTAGTGCAGTAAATTGAAGCATTTCGACCATTTTTGAAATTATCAAAGCTACCATCTTGAGGTTGGTTTGTTTGTGAAATGCATGATTGTAAAAAATAAACATTTCATTTTTAACAAGAAGTTGTATTGGTGGGTCAGGGTGGTCGAATTTAGTCTGTTTTAACAGAGAAAGCCTATTTCCTGACTAGATAGAACAATATCGACATAGATGTCATGGGCTCAAAAAAAAGGGGATGCGGGTTCTTTTTGAATTTTCGACCAATTTGAAAATTGCCCATAACTTTTTTTTCGTGGAATAATAAAATTCTGTAAAAAACGGATGCTTAAAGTACTTTTTTAAGCACAATCCAGTGGCGCAGTCACTTTTTATCTATTTAGCTCTTTTTATCAGAAATAAGAAACATATATATATTTTTTTTAAATGGAAAACATAGTCAGCTAAGAAAATGCCGGCCCTTTCCAAAGATATAAAATTATGATCTATTTTTAAAAATGAGAGAAATAATTGGTGTTTTATCTTTATATCAAAGCGGGCCTTGATTTTGTATTGACCTAATTACAGGTAGGTGTGATCTCAGCCGGCAGTGGCCCGTGTATACTGCTGTGAGCGTACGCCCTCCATTCCTACCAGCCTTTAGGAGTTCTCCTGTTCGACGTTTGGATGGCCCTGCTAGGATTTTCTTGGCTTGTTCCATTCCGGGACTGTCATTCCAGTCCCGAAACGTCGCACCCCTAACCCATTTACAGAACCTGTCTCTTGCGAGATTTTTTGGAACGCTAAGTGTCGGTTCTGGGCCCTCAAATGGCAAGCCTGCACCAATTTTGGTGAGGGAATCGTTCATTTCCTTTTAGGCCGGCATGTCCCGGTATCCATATTAGCAACACTTTGTTCCTATCTCCTAATATATTGAGTATTTTCTTACAATGAAGAATAGTCATAGACGTGCTTTTCATTGCCTGAAGTGCTTTCAACGCGGCTTGACTATCCGAAAATATGCTTATAGTTTTCCCGGTGTAATGCTGTTCTACCAGCAGTTGCACACAGATTTCAATAGCATATAGCTCAGCTTAGAAAATTGTGGTGTGTTTTCCGAGACTGTGGTAGATCTCAGTCTTTGGGCTGCTGCAGTAAATTCCTGCACCAGATCGTTTTTCGTTTTTGGATCCTTCCGTGTACCAACACATTTCCGCATGTAATAAACCGTTTCTCGGCTTCTCCCATTCGTCCTTCTTCGGTAACAGGACGTTGTTGGTGCGTGTCAAAAGTTGTGAGAGTGTTAAGAGTTGTGAGATCCGAGAACATTCCCAGAACCTCATCCGACTGTAGTTCGGCGACTAGTCAGTTTTATACTGTATATTATAAAGTGACAACTACTCCAAGGACTGAATAATGCTTACCGGATATCCGACACACTTTTACCATGTACCTACCTGAATGACCTGAATTATATTGTAATAAAAATAAATAAATATTTTAAACATGTTTTTTAATAATTTTTCATATTTTCTTCTGTATAATTTGATGTGGAGAGTAAAATTTTCATAGGTCGCGCTTAACCCTTAACTGGTCCGGCGTCGTCTGACAGACTACGCCAAATAATTAACTCATTCTCATTAGTTACTGGGACCGCCTACAGGATTGGCGTTCCATCTAATCCTCCCCCTCATGGTCAACAACTGATTTGCCATATTTATACCCAAAATGGATTAGTTTTTTAGAAGTTATGGCAGAAGTTACTTAAGCCGTAGTCTCTCAGACGACGCCGGACCGTTTGTGTAAGATTTTGTGTGTGACAAACTTTTCTAAAATATGGCCGGGTCTTCGAAAATATGCGTTTAGGAGACTCTAGTTATGAAGAAATTCTATTAAAATGATATGATGAGGACTGTGACAGTGACAATATGACAATCTGCCAGATAAATCCGTTTGACAATGTCAAATATTCCACGAGAAATACACTTTACAATTGGTAGAATACTTCCAATTCCTGTACAACCATAAAATGCCTACGGAGATATTCTTATCCTATAGAGTTCTTATCCTAGTTAAAGACAATGTTATGTCCTAGTTAATTATTTTTAATGCCTAGAATGTACGATTCCATTGTGTAAAACATGTTTAGGAAAACAATGAACTTTGCCTCATGCTGTAACTAAAAATTTTTTCTTTACTCCAGTTTTATAACTTATTTTTTTATATATATAGTATTAAAAACTTATTTCTATATTGTAATGACTGTTAGTAATTTGGTTTTATTTTTTAGAGCTTGGTAAAAACCTAATTGATTTTTTTTTCAAATTTATATGTATGTTATTTTATTTTGTACTATATTTTCTTAAAGTTAATATTAATTGAACCCATTTTTGTCTAGATTAGTTCAATAATACGTAATATAATATATAATGAAATAAAAATTTGTTATTTTTTAGTTTTTCTGCGTTTTTTAAACTTTTTAGAAGGCGTAGTCCCACAGACTTCGCCGGACCGTTTATGATACATATCTATTACCGGACCAGTTAAGGGTTAAAAACGTGCTTATTTTGTTTTTTAACTTTAATTTTGAGATTTATCAGTCAATCCTTCAGTCCAAATGAAATCAAGTAATTCGGGGAATTATTGAAGAATGTTAGTTGCGTACCGAAAAATTCTCGAGGAATACCGAGAATTTGAATACACGAGGGACCGAATATTTTTTACTCCAGTGATCCCATCAATATAATATATTACATAGAAAAATTAATACGTGTGTGAGGTCCATGCAGCGGTAATCTTACCCAAAATTAATCAAAAAGGCATTAAATCTCCTAGACAACAAAAGTACGTTCCCTCCAACGAAACGCTCTAAATACTAAACGGATTAAGTTTATTTATGATCACTGTGCCCACTCAGGCATTTTCAAAACCAGTTTAATAATATTATTAGCATTAATAACTCTCTTTATATGATAGTCACCTATGAGAAGTATATGTTACTTAAGACAGAGTGATATATTAATACAATAAAAAGTACCAATAAAGCACCGAATGTGCAAAAGTAATATGAATAGAATCACCTTTGATAGATGCTTGTTATTAATTTTGATTAACGTCGTATTTTTTGTTGTTGTTAAAGTATCATATTTTCTGATACTATTATCACCCTTTTTGTGCTTCTTTAATATTTTAAAACATTAAAAAATATAACTAGGCTAATCAGATTAGAGGATTCACTTGGAAAAAGTGTTGGAAAGCTCATTATGGTCTTGATTTGTTCAGTTGACATGAAATATAAGTATCCTAGTTTTGCACGGTTGACTCAGGAGGACCAAAAGATGGTAAAATTATTGAACTTTTTTTTCAGATTTACGCCTATAGTTTCGAAACTTTGCGTTCTAGCCAATATGACACTATTACAAAAATTAAAGACCAATAAATTCTGCGTATAATACATAATACAAATATATTTTAAATAATAAACCATACAATAAAAGTTACAAAGCATCAAATTAGCGTTTTAAATCAAGTGATACATTCCGAGAAAATACACATTTTCGCGTTCTGTCGTCCAACAACTCTGCGTATAATGGGTATGAACTCGTTCAATTCGGTTAATTAGTTCTTAAAAATAGTTATTTTTACTAGTTTTGCAAATTCAAAAGAGCATTTCTTATCCAACGAACGTAATAAAAAATCTATAATTAGCATGCTCCATAAAAAGCTAGATGCTGTAATATTTATTGTAAAAGTAGCAGAGGAAGATGCAGATAGACTCACTGTAATTGACTTATCACTGAGTTATCCATCACATCATACAGATCTGTTGGTCCTACTTACATTATCCCCTACCACCTCAAAGTGCAATCTTTGAGGTGGTAATGAATCCTGGGAAGGGTTGCGGAGGAAAATAATTTGTACTCTCCCAAACATTTCAAATCTAAGCAAAAACAAACATTCTGTTCCTGCATACTTTTAGTGGATGTGATACCACGTCATCATTGTATCAGCAGCGGAAAATGAAGTTTGTCAAAACTTTGGACAGGAACATAGACTTACGAGATGCTGCGCTCATCTTCCAAAATTTTTCTTTATAATGCTTGTGCTGATGAGATATATGCTACTGGGATAAAATTCCTTATAGCCATTTATGGTGACCCTCGAAAACAATACCTCATTAGACGATATAAGACAGGATATGTTCACTAAAGTAGTAGCCAAGACAAACATGAACATAGCAACCCTTCCCTTCACTAAAGCTGCAGCTTGTCAACACGCCCGTCGGATATACCATCAAGTCCAGACGTGATTGGGACAGGCTAAAAATCCTCCCCAGTGGGGATGAAAAACAACAAAATACGGCTTGCTACCCATGCACACTAGGAAGGAAATACTCAACAGTGTGTAATGCAAGTGCTCTACGAGATGTCTACAGAAAACAGAAATGAAATGTTCGGCAATCTACTTTGAATATAAAGGACATTCATACTCTCATGCGCCCAATGATTATGATATCTGGCCTGTCGTCATTACCGAAGATGACATGCAGCTGTTCAATGAAGATTTAGATCATTCAGGTATATATTACAATTGTATAACTCCTTACATATTATGGAGAAGATAATATCACGATCCCTGCCAAAATTTCAAACAATAACAAGTCAGTTTTGAAAGAGATTCGTGAGCCAAATGAAAGCGACTATGGGTCCTCGACTTCAAAGCGTATTTGTAAGAATATGCCATGATTCCACGAAAAAGGGCAATTGGAAGAGTAATATAAAAAATAAAAATGTAATTCTTGGTAAAACAACGCTGCGTAGAATGCAAACGCAAACTAGCTGGTGAGTTGCTTTTTACTCGTAAAAGAAATTTGCCGGACACAAAATGTTGTTAGACAAATTTGTTTTACAAGTAAAAAGTTGCTGTCGAGCTAGTTTCCTTCTGGATTAGACGCAGTGCTACTTTACAAAAGAAACTTTATACTGTATATTTTTTATGATTTAATTACAAATGTTTAGTTTTCAGATTTTTCCCTTCAAGGAACTGTAGACCTGAGTATTACCCGTATGTTTTTAATTTCAACTCTATACCTCCACGCGTTCCTCAGATAAAGAGTCTTGACAGACAGACGGACAGACTACAAAGTTAACCTATCAGGGGATCCGATTTTGTGGGAAGGGTTCCGATTTTTCCTTTTGAGTTATGGAATCCTAAAAAAAGTAGAAAATTACAAGTAAACAATCCAATGTGATGTATAATAGATAATGTGTGGAATCATTTTACGGAATTTACATATTCTAACTGAAAAACTAATACATTGTTTAAGTTTGCCTCTAGCTCAAAATATGCTTAAATTTGTTGCTACTCAATTTACATCATCAATTTATATACACAGTATTAGAGCTTAAATTGATTCTTCTGTGGTACCAGTATCGAGTTCAGAACTGATTTTAGTCGGAGACTATCACTCATCTTATAATGATATATTTGTCAGAGGTGATTGACGCTCTTGAGGCGGGTGAGCGC
Organism: Sitophilus oryzae; assembly: GCF_002938485.1. Lineage (NCBI taxonomy): Eukaryota > Metazoa > Arthropoda > Insecta > Coleoptera > Curculionidae > Sitophilus > Sitophilus oryzae. Next base: position 6,168,170 of record NW_022147046.1, on the reverse strand, counting down.
CCTGTTGGGATATTCTGCGATCACAGCAGGGCGTTTGACTGTGTCGGGCATGATACAGTGGGTCGGGACTGGCCCATTCGGACAATCTTCAGATTGACGTGGGGGTACCCCAGGGCTCAATGCTGGGCCCTATTCTATTTCTTTTGTTTATTAACTCTTTGTCCCTGGGTCTATCACATAGTAATGTTACGATGTATGTATATGACACCTCGGCGCTCGTTGGATGCATAGACTGAAAGTTTATGGACATCGCTGCCCAAAGTGCCCTCCTAGAGCTGAACAACTGGTTTAGCTTAAACGAACTCTTTCTTAACACCAAGAAAACTAATCACATGGTTTTCCACACCTGTCAGAGTCAATTGAATTCTGATCTTAAAAGTCCATTGCACTAGTAAGTTTGAAAAAGTAGCAAAATAGGGGTTCGGCATTTAACGTTTTATGTAAAACTGGCTAGGTATATTTCTACAAATAAAGAAGGAAATTAAAGATAAAGGATTGCTATATCCGTATTTTAGCAAATTTTTAGACAACTTCGTTATTTTTAAGACTCTGATGGTCAAATATCAACAAAATATTCCTTATGTTTGGACTAAATTTTCTCGAAAATAAAGACATAATTTAAAATTCCGTTACAATACGGAAATAGATAGAAGTTTTGTGATTACAGTAACATATAACTTACATGGTTTTGTAACGAATTGTTTGTTATTTTATGGCAAATGCTGAAGCTCTGCAAACCTTTATCAAGCCTTAATCAAAACACGTGTGTTTGGAATTTTGGGTGTGGCTTAACACGACAGGATCGGGCTAAGCCTTAGGCATATTTCTGAAATATAATATATATATATATATATATATATATATATATATATATATATATATATATATATATATATATATATATATATATATATATATATATATATATATATATATATATATATATATATATATATATATATATATATATATTTCCTTCGGCCACACACCCGCTTTACCCGACCTCTTAGAGCGACCCGAACAGTACAGCATAATAGACTCTTAACCAGTAGCGTGGCCCCCCTGCAAATTTTGTTAGGGGGCCCCCCCAAATATACTCAAAAATTCCTTCAAATACATACAAATACCAAACCAAACAAGAGCCACAATGTGATATTTTTTTACATTTTGATAATTGTTTCAACATTTATTTATTTATTATTATAATACTCTTAAAATACTTAAACTAGAAAACAAACATTTATGCTTCTAATTAATCAAAGTTTTATTAGAAAAAAAAACTCTACATTTAACTACTAATAACTAGAACACAAATGTGAACAAGAAATTTTAAGTATTTATGAAGTACCCTATGGTATATTAGAAAGTAATATTCCTTTTTCCTCGACCTTAACAAAAGGAACTTGTTTACGAGGCTGTCCAAAAATCTACCTCTTTTGCTCGATCATTCTCAACTGATATTATGGCCAGTGAGCTTAGGCGATTTTGGAACATAGTAGACCTCGCAAAACTTTTTATTATTTTCAGCTTAGAAAAAGTTGTTTATGGTTCAGCGGATGTTACAGGGAGAACCAGAAACAACTGGAATACAGTGCAAATCTCAGGTATACTGCTAATCCAGTAATTGGGTTTTTTTCAAAAATAAAGTCAGAAAACTCTCTGATACTGTGAAAATTTTTGATTTTTTCATAAAGTAAATTTTTTGCTTGAATTAGCTCCGATGCTAGTTAGGTCGTTAGGATATTTGTCTACTAATACTTTGGCATTAGCTAAGATATCGGATTCCTGGGATTTTAACAATGTTTGTGGGTTTAAAATTTCAAATTTTGAATAAACATTTTGAAATGCGTCATACCTGTTTCTAAACTGAGTTATTATTATATCCAAACAAGCATAAAAAATTGTGACTTTTGAACGACTTTTAGGATTTTAACAGAAAAAGGTGTGACTCTACGGACTCTTTTGTTTATTAACTGCGGTTCAATATTCCAAAATTTCGCAATTGAAATTGATAGCTCATACACACTTTCAAAATTGTCCCTAAGATTTTCTATTTTAACAAGAACTCCTGATTAGATCTGTGGCCAGTCCTATGTCAATATTATTTTTTTGTAATCATTTTGAAAGCAAGTCAGTATTTTCCAATATTGTACCTTTGAAATTTAGTAAGAAAATAAATTCGAAATTTTTTATTTTATATTTTTATTCTTTTTCCAAATCTAACCTAACCTAACATCTTGGCCTCATCTCTATCAGTACGTTTTTGCAGTATTAACATTAAATTCGATAGACACTTGACGACGGACAAAAAAATAATTTTTATCGATAGTATGCTTTCGGCTCTTGACGACCATCTAGTTGGACATAATTTTTTTAAAGTTAAACCATTTTTTCAACAGTTTTACTATTTTTTATTTCGCAGTTTGGGCTTTGCCAACGGGGTAGACTTTCACTGAAAAGTATATAAAGGCTCTGAACCGTGTCAAAAAATTCTTATCTCGCTAATATTGCTCACAAAGTGATTTAAAATAAGTATGCTTATGGAAAAAGACTACCTATATGATACTTTTAATCAAAAACGCCGTGAAAACATGATAATCGCCATGTGTTGTGTCGCCTTAACATATTTACAACTAAACCAAATTCCAAATTAACCTGTACAATAATTGTTATTATTATACCTGTAGAGAATAATGTAGTGTAAAATAATTGTTTTATATCAGCCTAATTATTGCTGAAAAAAGGATTGTGTGCCTAAATGTAATTTTAGTTTTCGATTTATTTGATAATTGTTTTTGAAGAATGAGGTGCGGGGGCCTCCAATTTACCCGGGGCCCCACCGCCACGCGGGGTCCGCGGGGGCATTTGCCACGCGCCTGCTCTTTACTTACATTTATATAATAAGGACAGCCCATTGGAACGTCAGAAAATAGTCAGGTTTCTTGGTTTATCGGTGGATGACAATCTTTCATGGGAGGCCCAGTCGGATATTCATCAGCCAGACGCAAATTGTTAGATGTCTTGCAGGAGTAGTAACCCCACTGGAGGCCTCTTTTCAGCCAGTTTAAAATTTTAACTGTACCCTGTATATTTTTATTTGAAGTTTGTTTACATGTTTATTAGAAATTATGACTTGTTTGTGACAAATGACTTTTTCCATAATGGTTGTTAAAAACGGTTGTAAAAAGTTGACGAACTCCATACACTTTGTGTCAATTTGGATAATAAAGAATGTTATTATTTTTTTTTATTTTATTATTTATTATCTTAAATATTGGATTCAAAATGTGTATCTATCTTGCCAAAATTATGGTAAAATATTTAATAACCATTGATGAAAACAAAAAACAGTATTATTTCCCTCCAGTGAATTAATATCAGCAATACATAGTTAATAACCATTAAAAGAATATTTTTTGATAAACCGATAAAAAATAATGAAACTTAGGCAAGAAAACCCCGTTAGGGTCAGCTGATTTCCTATAAAAGTGATATTTCCTATTAAATGAAGCAGAGAATACTTCATTCTCCATCCGTCTAGGAAGAGATCGTATACGTACGTTCCGCTTGCAACTACGAACACACACATACACAGGTACCGGCGAGTTACTTCTGAAAGATGACAAATTAAATCGAAGATATCGAGAGATCGCTACCGCTGTCACGCGTCAAGATAATATCGAAGATAAAGCGGTTACAGCTTCCTTACCAGAAGACCAACCGGAGTCAATTCTCGAAAATTGAAAGGATAACAAAGAGACAGGTTGTGCGCATCTCCGATCTCCTTGTGTTCAAAACGATTTTTATCGTCCAGTGTTTTTTATGTTTGTTTTAATACGGAGTCACCCACAAAGTCTGTATCAGATGGAATCTTTTTTTCCCATCACTGCTGTATTCATTTTTTTCGCTATTACTGCTTCAAAAATCAGGGTAAATGATGCCTGTACGGTAGGCCCGGCCGGTGCGAAAATTTTTTTTAGGATTTTTATCTTGTCATACTTTTAAAACTGTGTTGATTTGATTAAAACTTAAATTGCTTTTTTGGTTTTGACAAAAAAATCGAGTTTGACCGCGCCCCTTCCCCTCTGAAAATGACAAAATATAAAACTCAAAATTAATGGCCGTAATAGTGTTAAAACTTATCCATTGTGCTTTAGAATGACTCAGAATTAAAAAAAAAAAATATGTTTATCTTACCATTTACTTGCGCCCCTGTTTACTCAAAAATTAATATACGTACAATTTTTCGCTTGGAAAAGTGATGATTTAATATAATATTTTTTTTAAAAATCAAATAGTACATCTTATAGAACTTTTGGGGTGCTATTCAGAACTCTAACCAGAACTGTTTTTCAACATTGCATTTCCATCGTAGAGTCGATTTTTATGTCTATCTATAGAGTCGTGCATCAATGAAATTTTTAATTACGGGTATTTTTAAAAAATCAAACAGTACATCTTATAGAACTTTTGGGGTGCTCAAACCAGAACTGTTTTTTAACATTGCATTTCCTCCGTAAAGTCGATTTTTGTCTATCTATAGAGTCGTGCATCAATGAAATTTCTAATTATTGGTATTTTTAAAAAATCAAATAGTACATCTTATAGAACTTTTGGGGTGCTATTCAGGACTCTAACCAGAACTGTTTTTCAACATTGCATTTCCATCGTAGAGTCGATTTTTATGTCTATCTATAGCGTCGTGCATCAATGAAATTTTTAATTACGGGTATTTTTAAAAAATCAAATAGTAGATCTTATAGAACTTTTGGGGTGCTATTCAGAACTCTATTCAGAACTATTCTTTAAATCATTTTTTACCTAGAAAATCGATTTAAACTGCGCAGGCTGCCATTTTATTTTTGTTCATAACTTGGTTAATACAATAGAACTATTTTGATCAATAGTCAAGAACTATAGAATATATTTCCACTATCAGAACTGTTCCAGAATAAAAAAAGGGTGCTACGTGAAGTTGGCACCCCCCTGTCATATCTCCCGAAATTAACCAGAACTATTTTTCTAACTTATCAGGAACTATAGAACTATTGTAAATCTATCCAGAACTCTCAAATTCTAGTTCATTTTTTGAAAAAAGGGTGCCAAGTTCACACGAGTTTATAAGAGTATCCTTGTAATTTTGCTCGCCATACTTCACATGTTTTAAGCTACTAGGTGCTTGATTAATTCCACAAATTAAGAAAAAAACTTACGTTAACGCTAACACTCCGTCTGTCAGACGGCATCGACAATTTGAACTATACTTCAAAAACTACACACTTTCGCAAATTGCCCTGCCGGCCTTTAACTTGTTATGACGCGTATTGAAATTACATAGTTGGATGATAATTAGAAGCGGAGAGGAGGGGAGATGTTACATGTCCAGCTAGTCCGTTGCGTCTGTGAGACGGGGTGTTAGCGTTAACGTAAGTTTTAAAATTAATATGAATTAATATGATTATTAAGTTCAACTAATTCTTATTATTAAAACATCTAATATACAAATATGTACTTTAAAAAATAATTGTAAGTTCATCTCATCTCTCTTAAAAATTGCTACTTCTCAAAATTTCCCATTAAAAAAATAGACCATATACCATATAAAGGTAAATAATTGAAAGACCGGGCTACGGAAAATCACACAAATTTTCGGAAAAATTTTGACCAGCACGCACACAATCGTCAATTTAAAAAAAAAATACTATTTTAGTATTTTAAATATTTTAATAAACTCAAATATAGCACAGTATTTACAAGTTATAAAAATTTGGGAGAACTAATAATGCACTGATGCACACAAAAATCAAAGGAATACTAAATTTCATTTATCAAAAGCATTCGATAGTCGTGGCTCAACGATAACCATTTAGTCGCACGGCGAGGTTGTCACATATGCTTTAGTATACAAATGAATAAATGATTTTATTCAAATAAAACCATTCAATAGTTGGAATAATAAATTTAGTAACCATTCGATAGTCTAATTCATTCGATAGTTCCCATCGCTACTGAAAATGACAATAAATACCACTACAATCATACAGAAAATATTATATTTCATACCCATCCGCATTACCTGTTCTCTTAAATAATCGGCCCGTGATACAAACCGTATATTTGTCCGTTTTTTATCGTTCGCCAGAGATCAAATTTACGGTTCTCTTATTTTTAGCAGCTAATAAATATTTCAGCAAGAGCGTCTTCCTTATGCTGAAATCTGGTTTTTGCTTTAATATGTGCGCGAGGTGAAAATTGACCGCGTATGTAACTGTAAAGTTCAACTTCTTATCTGGAAGAATTTTATCGTATGCATAATGCATAACTTGTTCTCGTTGATACCGCTGTTATAATTTCGAGGTTAATTATGATGCATTTTTCATCTCGTTTCGTTTTGGATCATATATGATAAGGGTTTTTATATCGGGTTTTTATTATAATACTACACTGTATGAGATTCGGCTACAGAATAAACTGCCGTGTTTTAAATAAAAAGTAATATTAAAACATATAGGATTCGCGTCTGAATTATTATGCTCAGTTGTGATAAATCTGAATATAAAGGGTGCTACAATTTCAGGGTACGAGCATTGGTTAGGTCTCGTATACCTATTACGGGTAACCGTAATAGATACGAACATGGTTAAATTAGGGCAAAGTTACACTTTGGGATGTTCACCAAGACGCCATCAAAAAAGTTTTAAAAATTTCAAGGATTGCTGAGTTTTTTGAAAAAAAAAACGGATTTATTGGAGAATCAATTTTATTTTTCCTGTCGTTACTTTCTAGAAAATCGACAAACTAATTGCACATTCTCATAGCCACTTTATTAGGGCTCTCTGGTAGTATTTCCAGATTTTCAAATTAGCTGATAATTTGTGAGATACAGAGGTCAAATTAATTTTTTTAAATACTGACCTGCATTTTGAATTTGAGGTTTTGAAAGAACTCGGTCTCCTGAATCAATGATATGCCACACTAAATATTTTTTTTTCACATTTGAACATAATTTATTTAAACTAATTTCAAGTCCAGCTCTGTTTTTTTAAAGATTTAATCTATTCATCGTTACAATATTGAAAATCTTTCAAACTTAACAATGACGTGGGGTAAAACATTAGTAAGGAAAATAAAATGCAATAAAATAATATAAATATAATATAATATAAACAATCAAATCATTTCTCCGGAACATGGATTGGAAATGGTAGAGCAGTATAATGGCCAGTGAGGTTTCTGGATCTGTCGCCAAGAGGCATGAGGGGGACATTACTTGACGTAATTTGTAAAAGTGAAATCAATACATCTTAACATTTACAATAAATAGTACAAAATTCATTCGGAAATATAAGAATAAAGTTTAAAGAGCTATAAATAAAATTGAACGAAAAATAAATTTGCTCAATAGGGAAGGTGGTAACATGTAGAGCATTAGAAACTAGTTTGTAGAAGTTGATTTATTTATAATAACTACGATTAATATTAAGCATGTTATTAATCGCAGACTGACATTTCAAACTCACAATAAGAAAAGTTAAAAAAAGTATCTTTAAAGTGCTTATCTGGAGATTATTTATTTGAATCTTTTTTCAAAAACGTTTTTAACAAAAATAAATTGACATCTTTATATCACAAATTATCAGCTTATTTAAAAATCTAAAAATACTATCAGATAGCTTTAATAAAGTGGCTATGAGAATGTGCAATTACTTTTTTGATTTTTTAAAAAGTAACGACAGAAAAAAAATAATTCAAATTTTAAAAAAATCCTTTTTTTCCAAAAAACTGAACAATCCTTGAAATTTTTAAAACTTTTTTAATGGCATCTTGCTGAACATCCCAAAGTATAACTTTGTCCAAATTTAACCATATAAAATAAATTCGTTACTATTACGGTTGTAACACCCTGTATAGGTTATTACACTTCAGGTGAAACTATATTTTATTATTACTCCCACAATCTAATATATCGCCCCGTTTTATTTCTCATTTCGTTGGAAATATAGAATGTATGGGGGATTAATCACCGCGACATTACAGATCTATCTTATATATCTATTATGTATCACCCCCCCCCCCTTGTATATCTATTATGTTATATATCTATTGTGTCCTTCTTTCTTGAGTTATAACTTATCATATAGTCTTAGAACTTTGACTCGGTAAAACTTGACAAAAAAAAATAATTTTACAGAGGTTAGTTCTCCATCTTCGATATCGATCGTACCAAAATTCATGGTACAAATGGTTGTCGTCTCGATGATGAGGTACTCTGGTGTTTCTCCATTTTCTCTGCAGAATCTGCATTCGCCGTTGTTTCTTAGCTTCAATCTACTGTGGTGTTCGTCGAGGAGACAGTGTCCTGTTAAAAACCTCGTGACAATTCGAATATTATTATTCTTATATAAATCAAGAAAAATCTTTGATTTCTCTCGGTCGTAAGTTCTGAGAAATCTCTTAAATGTCTCAAACCGTTGGAGGATTCCCATTCCAGGATAGGCATGGAGACTTCCAGGGTCTTGAGTTCCGCTTTAACTTGGTTTCCACTTGGGGAAGCAAAACGGTTCTGACCCAGTTGTTCAGAGAGTGTTCGCTCGTTTTGTAGCTAGACCGTTTGCTTTTTCATTACCTTCTATCCACCTTGTGCTAGTCCACTAGCACAAGGTGGACAGAGGCCCGAATTTTGTAACTTAGAAAACGTTAAGCTCTTTTAGACGCTCAGCGTATATGACGTTACTTTTTGCTTAGCGCGCACTTAACTACAGATTTGGGTATTCTCATCTGACGCGCTTAGCGTCTTTACTGATTGCGCTAAGCGATTCGAAAACGGCTACCTTAAAGAATCGTTTTGCTTATCGAACTGTCAGTAAAAATAGAAAAAAATATGCTTTTATGCGTTCTCTTGCTCTTGAATGAAAACTACTTCTTCTATAATTTCCTCAATGAGTAATTGATAATTTACAACTTGGCAGCTATAAATTTTATCCAAAACATCGAAAATGCTGAGAAGCGTCTTCAACATTTCGCTCGTATAATAAGAATAATGACATATCCATAAAAAAATAGATTGAAAAGTTATTTTTTTTTGTCAATGATGACATGTATTGACTATTTCGTTTCTAAATATCTTGATAACCATTGATTGTCGATTTTTGCCAAGAGACCTTTTTTACGTAATATTTTTCACTCAGTAGTCTAGGAGAGTAGACTCTTAGTAAAATTTCTCGTGTCAAAAAATATCCAGAAACCAATTTCTATCCAAAGATGGACGCTAATTCAGAAATTATTTGAAAAAAAAATAAGAATGAAACCTCTACACCTTGAATCTCCAAAACGAAGCATTTAGGACATGATTTTATACGAATTTTTTTCCTTGTATCTGCAGAATATTTTGAGGAAATTTACCCGATTACAACTCTGAATAGAAAATATACCAGCAAATATAGTTTAATTCATATTGACATATTAATTGATATAATACGAAATCTGCCTTGGTCTCGACCGCTACTAGTATAAACTACCTACTTCATTCAAGGCATTTTTTATTCAAAACTTGCAGTACTGAGTAGTGTCAAAAGGGATGCCGAGAACCGGACGTAACGTTTGTCCGGCGTCCTGTTATTGTCTCTGCTGTCATTTCAATTTTACCTCATTTAGCCTTATCCTATTCATACCACCGTCACGTAACTAAAGTAGAAACAAATCTGATTTAATATTCAATAGACGCCTGTCCCTTAAATCCTTTGCAGTGACTGAAGAAAACAAAATTATTTCAGAAAATTTTTATGGGATTCATTTTAAATATAAAATACCGTTATTTGTCTAGTAGAATGTAGAATGTAGAATGTTTAGAAAGGGAGTTAATCACCGCGACCTTACAGATGTATTGTTTGTTCCCCTTTCTTGAGTTATAACGAGTTATAACTCATCATACAGTCTCAGGGCTTTAATAAAAGCTTTATTTATATATTCTTAAAGTTGTTCAACCGACTAGACAAAATGTGCTGCCAACTGGAGGACAAATCGTGAACCTTTCGGGGCGGAGTGAAAAATATCGATTATTTTCGTTATTTTCCTCAGAGTAATGTAATAATATAGCCCCGGGTTTCTGCGAACTTTAATAATGATCAGCTGATTAAGAAATTTAAACGAAACTTTTATTTTATTGTAAATTATGGATTATTTTTGCCTGTTATTTTATGAATTCTAAACCGTATTAACAAAGAAATTATTATTTCGATATGTTGGTACATTATCTATAACTTATGATAATGCTAATTGTTGTTAATTAATATGTAAAAAAAAGTTACATACCTATTTTAATTAGATTTAATGCAGGTTTATAAAAGAACCATTTCATTCTTAGATTATTTTATTCTAAATTGAGTGCTTACGAATTTTACGATATTTTTTTTTTGAAAACATAAAACTTTTTACATTTTTGATGCCAACTAATTGGCATGGCATTATTGGTATGGGAATTAGCCAAGAAAGAAAAGAATTGGCTATAACTTGTAATTGTTCGAAAGAAAACATATTATACCTATATCGTTGAAAAGCTTAAAGAATGGCGCTTTTTATGAAGTCATGGCCAAGTAGGATTTCCATTTAAAAAAAACATATTGTTTGTGTCATATGTCAAAAATAACAGGCTTTAGAAAAAAAAACAGAAAACACAAACTCATTAGGTATGTGATTATCTACAACTTTTATCTGAAAACTTTTTGTCTAAAATACCATATGATCGAATAAAAACGGCATCAGCGTTGGCTATGAAATGACGATCGATGATATTTCCCATATAATTTTACATATAGAATGACAACGATCTTCATTTCATAGCCATCGTTGACTCCGTTTTTATTCGATCATACGGTAGATTATAATGGAATTAGAGACAATTTTTAAAATAGCCAAAATTTGTGTTTTTCGAAATATCTAGTAAGCCTTGAACTTCTCCGAAAAATCCGAAAGGCGCATATTTACGCATATTTATGACCCCACAAAACTGCAATTCTTTCCCCATTTAACCGACTCTCTATCTCCAGTAGTTTCCGAGATACCCATAGAGAACATCGTAGGAAACTCATCCTGTATAATATTTAGAAATTAACTATTATTTTTATTTGACTAGATTAATGTGATTAATAAGACTCGATTAATTTAATTTAAAATAAATTTGATCAGATTTATTTTTCGTATATTCTACTACCAGAAAACCAAAATTATATGATAACGCACTTTTCAACGAAGTTGAAGGGATATGTAGCGTATCTATCACAGTACTTAATAGAATTACTACAATTAGAAGAAAAACAAAAAGAAAAAATACCTTCATCTACTACTCATCTACAAAATAAACGAATATAATCTCTTATAAAAACACTACACTTGTATTTAAAAAAAAAACTACTTCTTGTATTTTACACTGAAAAAATTATAAACTTACTAATTAACCAAACAAAAAGAAAAAATAACCAAATTATCCCTTCACCTACTACTTAACTACAAAATAAATAAACTATAAAAACACTACTAAACTATTTCAGGTATTCTACACTAAACATTATAATTAAACTTAATAAAATTAATCTAATTTTACACTACAACCACAACAACTATAAAGAAATAAGAACGTTTTTTAAAACTAGAAGAAACAGAACTTCGATACTTGCGACCAGTATAGCAGATCAAGTGCTAAAAATGTGCATTCAGAAAGAAAAAATATCTGGAAAATTACCTAAACAAACATTTTTTTTTCTTATCAGTGAAAAGCATCGGCCTCGTCGGCCTTGCGGAATTTGTCGGGTATTTACAATGGTCGAATTGTATAATCACCAGCTTTTATAGCATATCTAATAGATAAAAAGTATCTGGTCGATTAGTAACCAATTGGCACAGTCCGAAAATTATCGATTTTTATTTTCTCTGTTTTTATTGGTAGCTTCAAAATTCAGAGTAACAAAAAATATTTTTCTGTAGGGAAACCGGTCCTGCCATCTAGTAGTCTTAGTCCATAAACGTCTTAGGTTGATCTACTTTAAAAATATATATACAAGGATAAAAGTCAGTATCTGAGGCGGCTTCACAGAGGCCAGCTCTCCATCCTCGACGTCAGCCGTACCAAAGTTCCTGGCACGAACAGTCGTCTCGGGGCACTCAGTGATAAGGCATTCTGGTGTTTCCCCATTTTCCCCACAGAATCTGCATTCGCCGCTGTTTCTCATCTTCAGCTTACTGAGGTGTTTGTTGAGGAGACAGTGTCCAGTTAGAAACCCCGAGACAATCCGAAGATTTTTTTTTATTTAAATCAAGGAAAATCTTTGATCTTTCTCGGTCGTTATGAGGAACTTTTTCGAGTGTCTTAGACTGTTGGAGGACACCTATTCCAGGTTACGGATAGAACCTTCCAGGTGCTTCGGTTCTGCTTTTAGTTGGTTCCCCCTTGGAAAACAGAACGGTTTTGTTCCAGTTAGTGGAGTGTTCACTCCTTTTCTAGTTAGACCATTTTCTTTTTCATTGCCTTCTATCCCTTGGTGAGCAGGTACACAGAGTAGGAGGACATTATTTTCTTTACCTAATTTATTGAGCTTCTCTAGGTATTCTTTGACCAACTTCGAATTGATGGTTACTGAGGTGATCGCGTTTAGTGCTATCGGATAAGATGCCTATTTTCTGTTTTCGATAGTTCCGATATAAGATAAATTGTACGCATCTTTCGATAGGATTTTCGTATAGTTCTGCCTGAAGAATGCTGGAGTAGGTGCCTATTGAATTCGGAGTATTTAGTTTTCGGCCCAAATACTCCTATCTCCTGTCCCTGATTTGGTTTTGGAAGCATCAGTATACCACGTTATGATATGGCCTTTTATATGCTGAGCAAACGTTTCTTCCTTCCAATACTTTTTATTACTTAATGCTACAGTGAGGTATTTCTCAAAGTTGTAAATTCTTGGTATGTCATCCACTGGGAGTTGGAAAAGTGGAATTTTCTTTTAGAGGGTGTTCCAAGCCCCTGAGCTGAAAATTCTCCCAGTACTGTTTCCATTATTGACCATTCTAATCATTAATTGGCATAACTACCCACGACAATGTGCAGTGGTATAAGGTCTAGGATGACTTCCATTGCTGCTGTTGAACATGTTCTCATGGCATCTGTGATGCAGATGCATGCCAGTCTGTGTACTTTGCACAGGTTTTGCCTTGCTGTACATTTTGTGTACCAAGCAGCTAGTGCTGCATGCACATCCATAGGTAATCATGGGTATTTCATCTGGTATACAACCAGCGCAAAATATTAGGGGCGCAGCCCCATCTATTTCCAGCCAGTCTTCTGCATATCATGAGAGCTTATCTACAACCATATTTATGAAAGAATAATCCACCATTTCGATTACTAAGTAAATCTATACAGTGCCCTTAAAAATACAGTTTTTAATTAGTATAGAATGATATCGTGTATTTGCCAAATCATTATAATTATTACAGAAATAAAGATTACTAATATTGATATTAACAATTTATAACAAAATTGTTGAATCTGTGCTTAAAGAGAAACTAAATAAAATAAACTGACTTATTATATGTTTTACATGAGATCTCACAACTTTTTATAGTAAAAGAATTGTTGCGAGACATGGCATTTTTTATATCTATGTTTTTGATGGGATACATATTGTCTTGTTAATATTCTTGAATTATTTTCCTACTAGGTATGCATATGTTATTTTTGGCACAAAATCCAAAATATTGAAAAACTACCAGAGAATTAGAATTTCGGGTAAAATATTCATTGGGGGACAGACAGAGAAATGTAGACATAAGAGAAAAGTGCCAAACAAACGACGTTGTCAGATGGATAAGGCACAGAAGAATAGAATGGAACCAGCATGTCAATAGAATGGGCCCCGACAGAATGGCCATAATAATTCGCAACAACGTACCCCATGGCAGAAGACCTACTGGACGACCACCTAAACGTTGGCAAGACAGTTGGCAGTCAACCTCGCAAGAGTTGCTTAGACGAGGAGGAAACCGGAACTAAACAGGCGATACGCCTTCTAAAAGAAGAAAAATAATAAGAAGGTAAAATATTCCATAAAAAACGTATATCGATTTGAATTTGAAAAGTGCCAAGTGGAAAACTGTTTAAAAAATACAGATATTAATGCAACTTTAAATAACTCAATCAAATTTTATACTAAATATTTTAATAAAGTGCAACAGCGAAGAACCCATGTATACTATATAGAATAAAGTTCATCAATAAAAACCACAATATATAAAGTTTCAAAAATTACATATTCTTTTGTATCGTATCACCCAGTATATAATTCAATTGTCCCCAATCGTACTATATTGTTTTCTAATAAATTACACGGTACCGCATCGGTGGTACGAGCGCGCACATCAAGATCAATTAAATCCTCGTACGATGGTACCCAATAAAAATATTATTAATTGCATAGTACCTTTCACTTAGTGCCGGTACTGTCCCAAATTATTTTCGACGTTGTCTATTGATTGTTAGTACCCTTGGGGCTGGTGGATTTCTCAACTACATTTCGTACTTTGTTTTATGTGTTTAGCTGTATAATAATAAATTAGATACACTGTAATACATTTCATATGTTAGTTTGGATTACCATTATTTCGTTTACCATTATTATCAACTTAGGTTTTGAAATAAGATATGATATTGAATACGGTGAAATTTAATTTATCCTAGGTAAGGCAGGTTTGAATTTTCTTTCGCAGCTGAATATTCTATTAATTAGACTTATTAACTTTACACTCGGTCTGGTTCGCCATTTTTTTTCGTAAAAAAATAATTTTGGTTAGAAAACTCGAAATTGAGATAAGTTTTTAGAAACTTTTAGATTCAATGAGTCGTTCTTATAGTCCTGGAGGCAGTGAGTTTGATTGTACTTATTTTCCCAGTGGGTGATTACATTATAATCGTTTGCCATTTCATGATGTTTTAGTGTCAAAGTTTCAAAATAAACTATTTTAGATGTTTACAGAAAACCCACAAACACAGATAGATATACTTAAATTTCACATCTAATCACAGTATAAGCGTAAAAAAAGGTGTTATAAAAAGTTTATATGATAGGGCAAAAATAATATGTTCAGACGACATTTCACTAAACAGAGATATAAATCACATAAAAAATACATTAATAAAAAACGACTATCCACCATATTTTATTGACAAAACATTAAACGAAATACAAACCCCAAATCATAGACACAATGACAACAATACACAATATATACAACTTACAATTCCATACATACGAGGCGTTTCGGAAAAAATAAGAAGGATAGGAAAACAATATAACATACGAACATCTTTCAAAATCTTTTTTCCCTTTTATCACATACTAAACCAATGAATACAGAACAACAAACAAAAAATGTGAATGCGATAAATTTCCATTGGTGAAAAATCTAGACCCTTAAATGTTAGAATTAAAGAACATAAAGATTATTTAAGAAAGGGAGATTTTCACAAATCTAAGCTTTGTAAGCATGCATGGGACACAGGGCACAGAGTAGATTTTGATAAAGCCAAAATTATAATGAAAGAAGCGATAGCCTCTAAAAGAAAAAGAAAAATAAAAGAGGCGTTTTTAATACAAATAAATGTATTGCTCATGTGCTAGGGTGCATTATTTGCTAGTGTGCATTATTGTGTGCATTGCTAGTGTGCATTATTTGCTCTAATAAAAATAAATGTATTGCTCATGCATCTGTAGATGTCAGTAATGTATGGCAATCGCTTCTTTGATTTTAAAGAACACAACATAAATAGACATAACATACGTAAAGTTTAAAAATAATCATACAGAAAGTTTGGGGTTTTTTGGTTTTACCTTATTAAGTAATTGTTATCAGGTAGTAATTGTTAATTTTGAAGTTTAACTTGATATAATCATTAATGTCATTTTAACAGAACGTCAGCGGTTTCTTGTAGACGTATCTGCTTTAAAAAAAAACTAAAGTGTTCTCATAATAGTTTGAATTTAAATATTTTAAATAGTTTTTTTCTTTATTTTTTGTATTTTTTTGCTTCTGACGACGGAAAGAGACAGACTTTCCGAAACGTTAAACATTTTTTTCTTTGTTAGGCAAATTTGTATAACTGTAAACATAACTTCTGACAAGCAGCGTCCGTTTAGGTTTAACGCAGAAGTGTTTGCAAAAAATAACTATTTTATTTTGTAGATTTTCTTGCAGTGCAGTGGCGAAATACCCATAAAGGATTTTTTTGGGGAGATGAATCCACCACATAGGTATAAACATTTTTTACATTATAATAGTATGTTCGGATGGTGACATTAAATGACAATTTGTGATCGCAGCTAATATTTACGGGTGGGTTCGCTAAATAAAAATAAAAAAGTCCATTTATTTTCCCAGCCATAAATATTTGACATTTATTAAAGTAAATCAGAAGATTTTCAAACAGAGATTTTAAAATTTATTTTAAGTTAAACAATGTTAAGTTTAAATAATGCACAACACAAGACATTGTCTTAGGTGCCTTTATTAAAGAAACGGCTGTTATTTTATGTACTAATCTAAAAGTTAATAAAGTTTTATTATTATTATTATTTATTGTATGTGGAAAGAGTATTCACTGAGTCAATCTCCCACAGTCCCATTAGTTTGAAAATAAATGGCATTCCAATTAATAATATCCTATATGCAGATGACACAGTGATATTGGCAGACAATGCAAATGATCTCCAAATCGTTCTAAATAAGTTTAACAATAAAAGCCAAAAACTGGGTTTAAACATTAATACTAAAAAAACTAAATTTATGGCTGTCAGCAGGAACAACATTCCGAACACCAGAATTTACTTAAATGGAGAGGTCATCAAGCAGGTCACAAAATTTAAATATTTGGGATGCATGGTAAAAACTTGGGATGGGATCCAGATCAGGAGATCAAATGCAGGATCAAGCAAGCAAGAACAACTTTTCTAGAACTTTGGAGGTTTCTCACGGATAGGAACTTGAACTTCGGCATTAGATACAGAATTATGAAGTGCTATGTCTGGGCCGTTTTGTTATATGGTATGGAAGCGTGGACACTGAAGGTAGCAATAATAAACAGAATTGAAGCCTTCGAAATGTTTACCCTACAGCGAATGCTAAGAGTGTCCTGGGTCGACCGTGTGAGGAATTAAAACATTCGCAGAAGAGCTGGCATAGAAGAACGCGAACTCTTCGAAATCATCAAGAAGAAGAAAATAGCCTATTTGGGACACATACTACGAGGAGAACTCTATCACTTACAGCCTCTAATTATCCAGGGTAAAATCGAGGAGGGCAAAAGGGGAATAGGCCGAAGGAAGCTATCCTGGCTGAGAAATCATCATTGTCATTGGACAGGCATACATGGCTTCCAAGCATTCCAAGTCGTTGCAATAAATAGAACCATCTGACGAGGGAGAAAAAAATGAACGCCTACGCACGGCACCTTAAGAAGAAGAAAGTGAATCTTTCAAAATTCAATTCAATTAAAACAAATCAGTAAAATAACTTACCTTCTTCGACATTATAAAATTATTGATGTAAAAAGAGTATCACACAAACGATCGCGCGCGGACTGACACTCCTCATATGAATATAAAAAGGCAGTAACTACACTAAACGATTTGCAAATGTACACTTCTCATAAAATATGCAAAGACAGGAAGATACTAAGAGGCGCAGCATCTGATGTTTCCAGATTTTTGAAATATCAGGAAAAATAAGTAACTGCGGACTGCGAGTTCACGCGCGACCTCCTAAAGGTTAACGTATCATTTGATACTATCATAAACTATAATCAAAAGCAAGTCTGCCTGATTTACAAAATTGGCAAATGAACTCTTATAGAAAAATATTTAGTATCTAGTACGTAGTCCTTCTAATATGATAGTAAATTACGGAGATTTTTTACCTATACAAATTTTATAAAATAATATTTTTGTCATTGTATAAACTTTGTAAGAGTTATATTCATACAATTTTATTAGAAATTATCGTATTATACGTTACAATAGGATACGTTGGAAAAACTACCATGCTCCTCCATATCTAAAGGCTCAACTGTAGATCTAGTATGGGTTCCTAGTCATATGATCCCCGCCTAATTGCTCTCTTTGTGGCAATCCAGAACAGTGCACTATCTCTTAATAGAATATCCCTGCTTCATTAACCTAAGACAATAATGTTCTGAATGGTGATCTGGCTTCCATACTTGATGTTAGTAATCTACAGTCTTTGTTCCAATTCATTAGAGCATGGTTTGAGTTTATTAATGTAGTATAATTTAATTTTGGCCAATGCCGCTAAATGGCTTAGCAGCATCAGCTTAAGGCCGAAATCTTATACAAAATCCTTCCTTTCTTCCATAAAATAATTCCTTATTATAATTTTTATTAGGTAATCATTACTTTATTGTTATAAGATTTCTCTTGTTTATAAAGTTCATCAAAATATACGAAACTCTCTGTCAAAATAATAAAAAAAACAAGATAGCACAAAATATACAAAAATCTTACAAATACGTCCATTAGTTTAAGAGACATAAAATTTAAAAAAGTAAATATCTACAAATAAAAATAGAATAGAATAGAATAAAAATATTTCGAAACAGTCAAACATAATAATATGCCCTCGCTACCAGCAAAGACCTGACAGCCTTTTTAAATGCCCTATGAGGATATGTATTTCTGATTTAAAAGGTCCGATTAAATTTATATCTCCGAAACTAAAGTTCCAAAAAAATTCGTAATATATCTAGAAATTCATTTACCCACTAGTAGTTATAAAAAGCATTTTTGGTAAACTCTGTCTCTAATAGTTTCTGAAAAATAAAATTATTTTTTTTAAAAATGTCCGATAAAATGTATATCTCCGAAACTAAAGTTCCAAGAAAATTCGCAATATATCTACAAATTCATTTACCCGCTTGTAGTTATAAAAAGCATTTTTGGTAAACTCTGTCTCTAATAGTTTCTGAAAAATAAAATTATTTTTTTTAAAAAGGTCCGATTAAATTTATATCTCCGAAACTAAAGTACCAAAAAAAATCGTAACATATCTAGAAATTCATTTACCCACTAGTAGTTATAAAAAGCATTTTTGGTAAACTCTGTCTCTAATAGTTTCTGAAAAATAAAATGATTTTTTTTAAAAATGTCCTATTAAATGTATATCTCCGAAACTAAAGTTTCAAGAAAATTCGTAATATATCTACAAATTCATTTACCCGCTAGTAGTTATAAAAAGTATTTTTGGTAAACTCTGTCTCTAATAGTTTCTGAAAATAAAATTATATATTATTATACTTTTTGCCATTGAAAACGAAAGATTCATGGACCAAACTCGATGATGGTTATCGGGAGTATAATCACATAGGATAAAGGGGGGCACGTTCCGAATCCGGTCTCTGAATTTCTTATGCATTAGACATGCAGTTTCCAATATCAAAAGGCAGTGCAGAGTTAAGATGTCTTCCTTTTTAAATAAAGGGCGACATGACTGTCTTACGTCAACAACACACAAATTTCTTATTGGCCTTTTTTTGAATTATGAAAACTGCATTGAACAAACTTCTGAAACATGCTCCCCAAAAACATATCCCAAATCGGAGCTGTGACTCAATCAGTCCATAATAGGCCCCTCTAGCGGTCTCTTTATCCAATTCACCTCTTATAACCTTCACGGTATAGCAGGCACTGGAGATCCTAGGGATAATGTAGCTCCTAGGGGTAATGTGCCCTCAAACCTGTTATCCAGGAGTATCCCTAAGAATCTATTCACTGTTTTATTTTCCAGTGTATGATTCTCAATATTGATACTGGAAATATCACACTTGAAAGACATAACACTAGTTTTTTTTAAATTTAAACACATCATATTGACAACTGCAACCAATATTTAATTAAAGCCATATATCGACTTACCAAGTCTGTTAAAGTATCAGACTTTCCACTCCAAAGTATTGTAGCATCGTCTGCAAAAAGTGAAAGCCTTCCGGAAATTCGTAAGCTGGCCATATCGTTAATATATATAAAAAACAAAATGGGACCCAGTACTGATCCCTGTGGAACGCCACAACTTAAGACCTGTCTCCTGGATGAGCTGGCTCCAACTGAAACGGACTGCTTTCTATTGGACAGATATGATTCAAACCACTTAAAACTTGAACCCCTGAATCCATATATTTCCAGCTTGCGCAACAAGATGCTATGGCCCTCGCTATCAAAGGCCTTAGCTAAATCACAAAACACCGTCGCGGCCATCTTTTTGTTAGAAAAACAAAAATAGCATCATTAATATCTTTTTTCGCCTGGAATCAAAACTGGGATAAATTTAATAATTTGTGTTTCTCCAAAAAAGACACCATACGCCGTTTTACCAGTTTCTATAAAATTTTCGACAAGATTGAGAGGAGCGCAATAGGCCTATAGTTTGAAAGATTGTCATGATCTCCTCCTTTGTAAATTGGAGTGATGTTAGCGATTTTTAAGCAATCCGGAAACACGCCTGTAAAGAAAGACTGGCCTCTGTCAGTGCGTTGAGAGTCCTATCTGGCAGACTGAGAAGCATCTTGGTCGAGATACATCTAGCGACACCTTCGAGAATTCTCGACATTTTTTTTCCTTTTAACGCCTCGTAGTTCATTAACGCTCCCCCAGGATTCTTGCTGTCTATTATCCGACTGTGTAACTCTATTTTTATAATAATGGTATAGAAAACAAAACGATCACAATAAAACATATCGCAATAAAACAACGATATTCCACTGTTATACAATAATTCAATCATTTTAAAACACCAAAATGAGCAATTCCCAAAATAAAACATCCAAGAAATGAAAATTACGCATCCTGTCAATCAATAAACCTATTGGTACTGTTTCTTTCGATTTTATTTCCGTTCATAAACCATTCGATATTTATTAATAAATCACTTGAACATGAACAATAGTCGGTAGTCGCCATTTAAACTCTAAACTTGTATAGACAAATGACAAGTAATATCAAAACGACGAGTGATTGTACGATACCATTGTAGTACCACCGGACGATTGAATAATGTTGCCGGGATAAAGCAAAATAAACAAAAATAACAAGCACCATTCATGGTCTACAAGAAATTTATATGATATACAGTGCTTTTCATACACATGTTATCAATTGAGAATTGAGATTATTTGAATTTGAATTTCAAAGCAACCACTATTGTGAAAGCAAATGTTAGAGTGATTTTTTAGTTCTAGCATCTGAAATTGTCCATTTGTTTTTTGCAAAAAATGCTGTTTGCTAAAATATTCAGACCTTTAAATCATATTCTCTATTCAAAAAAAATTGTGTTGCACTATATGCGCATATTTGAAGTGAAACTTCTTACTAACAGCTATTAAATTGAAGGATTTGAAGGATATATATTTTTTATGAATGCTTTTATTTGCTTTATAAAATAATGTTTTTTTTATGAATGCTTATATTTGCTTTATAAAATAATGTTTTTGCCATTGAATGCTTTTATAAAATTCAAAAAAAATAGAGTTAATATAAAACCATATGCCTACTATTCTAGCTTTATAATTTTATAATGCTTTTTAATTTTTATTAAAAAACGATCATTCTATCACTCGGCCGGATAGCCTGGCAGCTGTGGCTATTAAACCAAAATAGTACTACATATTTATCATTGACTACTAACCAACAATTTGTTTTGTGTGGTCTCTTTTTATTTAAAGGTTTTGTTTATTATACATGTTGGGGATTTATTTTTAAATTAATGTTAATCGTTAGGCAAACTCATAGAATATGTATTTCTTTTGCATAATCAAAACTGTCACTCTAAATCGCTGACTTTTTTAGACATATGTCACTTGTCTTGTCATTATTCAATTCATTACTCGAATTCTCAGAATGTTTTTACCATAAGTTTCATCTTAATATAAAGTTTTAATCGATCACAATTTACCGGATTAATTATACAAAATTTACAGTTCAATTACAAACAACTTATTATTTAGTGATTTACAGTAATTTTATGAAATTATACGAATATTCTCGTTGATTATTGGTTTGAAATAAATATGACAGTGTTTCCAATGAAAATGCTAGTTACTAACTCTAAATTCTAATTCTGAACTGGCAAATGAGCTAGATGCTTTACCTAGATCGTTTTTCAGAAGCTACAAACCTATCGATGAAAATATACATGAAAATTTACTTTCTAGCAGACAAGGTTGGTACAATATCAACTTTATTATAGTGATTTTCTTAGCCGCGTATGGCACCGATCGTTACCCAATGTTGCCACAAGTTTATTTTTCATCGGGGTAGATTATCACGAGATAGCGGGGTTAAGTTATTTTACAAAGGGGGAGATCTATCCAGAATAGGGTAGCTGTGGCAACCCTGCCGCTATCACTTTTCCTCTCGCTAGCTCGCGCATGGCTCGCGCGTCACGGCCGTCTCGTGGCTGTCATTCAAGGCCGATTGTCACGGCTTTGAATTTTTACTCCCAACGCGAGGAAAGATGCTTCACTTCGAAAAGTCCTATGTGTATTTCGCCACTTGCACTGTAAGAAATTCTACAAAATTTTATAAATATTTTTTGTAAACACTGCTGCGTTAATCCAGCGGAGAGATTCGGGGCGGTATAACCCTAGTATGCCGTGGTTCCGTCCAATAGAGCCACGAAGTGAGTCGCAGGAAATGGCATATCAAGCGGCTTTGTCAAGAGGACCGAAAGGCCAGTCGTCGCGGCAAGTCTGTGCCATTGGAACCAACTTTCTGTCCTCTTCCGCAACCACGCGGCGGTGTAACCGTCTTGGTTTTCTAATTATATTACACAGCCGAACATCTCCAATCAAAGTCAAGATGAATCCTCTGCGCGAGACAAAATATTCCTGAGGTAAAATACCTTCCCGATCGGATCTCCGGGGGAAGGTGCTTGCGCAGGAGAATTATAAATTAAGAACTACAAGAAGACGCAAACTGTTTATCTTTGCAGCGTGGAACGTTAGGAGTCTTTGTGATTCTCGTCAATCGAAACATACTGAAAGAAGAACTGCCATTGTCTCCAAAGAGCTGTATCGACTCAATGTGGATATTGCGGCCATTTCGGAAACAAGACTACCTGGGGAAGGATGTCTTGTTGAGAACAAATATACATTCTATTGGAAAGGGCACCCAGAAGATCAAAATAAAAAATGCACGGAGTTGGCTTTGCAATAAAAAATTATTTAGCTACCAAATTGCAACAGGCACTGCAAGCAATCTCTGAGGGCCTCTCAATAGGGCAAAATAAATTTGTTACGATAATCAGCGCATATGCTCCAACGCTAAAAGCTGATCCAGAAACCACTAATGCTTTTTACCACTCTTTAGAGGAAGTTTTAAATAGAATACCTGTACAAGATCGATTGGTCCTGATGGGCGATTTTAACGCCCGAGTAGGCCGTGAACATAACATCTGGGAGAAAGTAATCGGGAAACATGGAATAGGCAATATGAACGCTAATGGAGAGCTTTTACTAACCAAGTGTTCCGAGCATGGCCTTACGATAACAAACACCTTATTTGTGCACAATGACAAATTTAAATCAGAATCTCCGAAACTCTTACAAAGGCTACAGACACAGAAAGCGATGACCCTGAACATATCTGGATAAACATTCGGGACGCCATACAATCTGAATGTAAAAAGAGTCTAGGGGAAACAGTAAAATGCAATAAGGACTGGTTCAGGGATAAAGCTGAGGAAGTAGAATCCGCCGTTCAGCTCAAAAGAAAAGCACACACCGGCCTCGTGAATAACCCAGAGTGCAGCCAAGCCCAGAAGCATTTTGCAACTGCCAAACACGAAGCTCAAAAAACAATCAGGGCAGCCAAAAATTCTTGGTGGAAAAGTAAAGCTAATGAAATTCAGGCTTACGCTGACAACAACGATAATAGGCGTTTTTTCCAAGCTCTGAGGGAAGTATACGGCCCTGTAAATCGCTCTTCTTTAATAAGGGACGTAAACGGCGAATTACTGAAAAATGAAACTGAAATTCGTCATTCGTCAGAGGAACATTTTTCGCTAGTCCTGAATCAAAACTCATATATTGACCAAGAAGTTTATGACTTATTGCCTCAACACGACGCTGCAAACTTCTTATCCGTCCCACTCACACGAGAAGAAATCGCTGATGCAATCGCATCTTTAAAAAACAACAAAGCACCCGGAAAGGACTCAATTCCTGCTGAAATTTACAAGGCGCTGAGACCGATTCTTATAGCGGCAACATAGATACATTATCTGTAAAAATTTTAACTGTCTAGCTATAACGGTTCATAAGATAGACCTTTGTGACAAACGGACGGACGGACGGACAGCGAAGTCTTAGTAATAGGGTTCCTATTTTTACCTTTTGAGTACGGATCCCTAAAAATAATGGTATTTAAGATAATTACAAAAAAACTAATTTTATAAGAGTTTTAACATCCTGTAACTCCTGTAACTTAATTTCCATACCCATAAACATACCCATCACAGGAACCTTTTTTCATATTTTTTGATAAGGAATCAATGAATACTTATTTAAAACTTTGCAAGTTAATAACATTACATTTTTTAAAGGTTTCTATAGACATGGATCAAAGGTAATTAAGGTCGACTTGGATCAAAGCAAATTAATAAAATTGCACACAAGGAAGCCGAAATCGACAAAATATCAAGAGACAACTTTTACCCGGCATTAAACCCCCCTTACACTGTATCGCTGACAAGAGAAAAAAAACTAAATGGCGTACATGCTTTTATTAGAAAAATATTCCAGTGATAACCCATATATGCACATCCCTGGTGAATATGTCGACACTTTTCTTTTAGTTTTAAAATATGTCGCAATTATAGTAACTTTTACCCTCAAAATTTTATTCGAAACGCTAAAAGTACTTGGAAGAAAATTGTAATGAATTGAAAAAATATTCAGACTTTAACACCCTGTAGCTACGGAACAAAGTAGAGTGATACCTATGTTGATATGAAAAATAAATTTTATTTTTACGTGAGGAATCTCCCTACGAGAGATGGCACATGTTTTTTGAAACACCCTGTATAATAAAAATATTAGATATCACAAAATAATTTTTGATTTTGATAAATCAATAATCAATATTTTCCCACCAATTCGATAAATCACTACATTATTCCACAGGAAATAAATTCATTGAAGATGCTACGTGAATTTTCCTTCATAGTAATTGCGACTCTTGCCTTAACATTTAACCTCCCGTCCGGTTTAATCATTTTCTCTCATTCTGAAAAGAATGGGCAAAAAAGCCTTTTCAGCAAATAGCATTACTTGCAATTTATGTCGCGATCCATTCGTTCACGATGAATTCAATAAATAAATACAAAGGTATCGCTGTTACCTTATTAGGAAAATCGTTGATTTTTTCCATTTTGTATAATCTGTGACATGAGAACTCTAAAGTTTGAATGGCAAACAAATCTATAAAAAAAATTAAAGAAATTTATAGTTATTAAGTTAGAAGTAGTAGTTTCTTTTTAAATTTAAAATAATTAAAAAATAACAAATTGTGTGTGCACTATGTGCGCATATTTGAAACTTGAAACTTCTTACTAACAGCTAATAAATTGAAGGATTTGAAGTATATATATTTTTATATGAATACTTTTTATAAACTTCAAAAAAATGGAGTTAATATAAAACCGTATACTATTCTAGCTTTATAATTTTATAATGTTTACTAAATTTTTATTAAAAAACGATAATTCTGTTACCCGGCCGGAGAGCTGTGGCCATTAAACCAAAATATTACTACATCTATATCTCTACTAATACTAACTGCTATTAACCAACAATTTGCTTTGTGTGGTCTGTGTCTGTTTGTGTTTAAATGTTTTTAATTCATTATTCATATTGGGGATTTATTTTTAAATTAATGTTAATCGTTAGAAAACCAGTAAATACATAGAATATGTATTTCTTTTGCATAATCAAAATTGTCACTCTAAATTTTATATAACCAAATTGTCACTCAAAATCGCTGTCTTTTTTAGACAGATGTCACTTGTTTTGTCATTATTCAATTAATTATTCGAATTCTCAAAATGTTGTTAACTAAAGTTTCATCTTAAAATAAAATTTAAATCAATCACAATTGTGTATCTCCATCATTTACCGGATTAATAATACAGAAAGTGCAGCTCAATTATTTATAGTGATTTACAGTAATTTTATTAAATTATACGAATATTCTCTTTGATTATTGGTTTGAAATAAATATGACAGTGTCCTCCAATGAAAATGCGAGTTACTAACTCTAAATTCTAATTCTGAGCTGGCAAATGATGCTTTAACTAGACCGCTATTTAGAAGCTACAAACCTATTGATAAAAATGTGCATGAAGTCAAGGTCTTCTTCTTAGTTCCGTCTGTCCGTCTGAGGATTCTAATCGGGTATCTCTATTTATGTGCCAATTTGGTTCCAATCGACCCATAATTAAGAAAAATCCTTATGATTTCGTTCATTTAGAGGCATCGCACAGTGTTGCGTCCCAAACTTGGACAAAAATCAAAATACCAAAGTCATTTAAGCCAAATGTAAAAATAATGCTTTGCATCTACAAACCTAGTAGGATTAGATAAACAAATTAGCAGCCGTCAAATTGTTGACAGTAATTTCTGCTGACAGCGTAAAGTCGCATTAAAAATCTGTCCCGCGTGTTATAATATAGATATCACATTTTCAAGAAAGATTTTAGTGTTATAACGTGAGACGACTTAATATTGTGAGAATTTCATATAATGGACAACAAAATTAGAGGTAAGAACTTTAAGAATTCGGTAAAATATATTTTATTGCTGCTTAGTTTTCGATACATTCATTCTCTAAAATTGTCTATACCAAACGTTGCAGAAATAATTTACTCTAATATTTGGCGAAACTTATGAAAAATATATGTCAAAATATATGTCAAAATATATCGGAGAAATTTTATAAATTGTTTTTTGATGTATTCAACTAAATGGCACTGCTTTTGATTTTTGCGAATATTTGCGAATTTTCTTTATTTTCGTTTTATCTTAGACGTGAACATTGTTGTCAAAAATAGCGAGTTATTTGAACATTGGCTCAAGTCGAAGAAATCAGAAAAAACAAATAATATTTTTCTAAAATTGAAGGCTTTACTCAAAAATGAAGATATTTCGGATGAAACAGTGCATGTTTTGCGTAAAAAAAGTTCATTTTTTTGCATGAACTTGGAGAAAATATGGAAAGAAGCTAACAGAAATCGCAAAGTATTTCAGAAGCGACATGAAGTCTGGTTAAATTCTTTTTTTACCCAAAGTATAACATCTTTTGCTACTACGAATTCTGAAAACGCTGGTTCAAGCCGTGGAAGACCTCGAAAATCGTTTGAAGAAGCCTCAATAAAAACCAAAAAACGAAGAGTTGAGGAGCTCTTAACAAAGCCAACTGCAGAATTGCGTTTCGCCGTCGAAAGGTCAGAACCAACATGTTCAAAAAAGACAATTTCACCAGGTCTTAACGCAAAACAAGCGCTAGCATTATATTTAGATCTTAATTTGTCAGTAAAAAAATATAACATATTAAGATCTGTCGTAAACGTTATACATAAAGACTGTTTCCCGAGCTACCACGCCCTTGTACAAACCAAACAATTATATTTACCAACAAACATTAATGTCACTGAAATATCAGCCGAAATCAATCTTCAGGAAGTTCTAGAAAAAACAGCGTCAAGCATTCTAAATATATTGACAACTGATCAGTTGAATTCTCGCTTAAAGTTAATTTGCAAGTGGGGTTTCGATGGTAGCTCGAGGCATAGTCTTTATAAACAGAAATTTAACCAAGACATAAATAGCACAGATGAATTTATGTTTTTAATAGCGTTTTCACCCTTAAAATTAGTGGACTTAACAAGCGATTCAGTTATATGGCAAAATCCAAGAACGTCCTCAACTCTATTTTGCAGACCAATAAAATTCGTATTTTTAAAAGAAAATGCCGAGTTAGTTCGCTTAGACAAGATAAACTTAAAAAAATAATTAATCAGTTAATTGATTACAACACCTGTTACAAAGGAAAGAACATTAATATTTTATTCGAGTTATTATTTACGATGTTCGATGGGAGTGTTGCAAATATTTTGTCCAACACTAATTCCACTTCAAAATGTTTAGTCTGCGGAGCTAGTCCCAGAGATGAATACAGACGTTGCCTTAATAAACTCCCTAATGTTCAAAATTATCGTTTCGGACTATCCACGTTACACTGTTGGATTCGTTTTTTCGAATGTTTGTTACATATTGCTTATCGGCTACCTTTTAAGAGGTGGCAGGTAAGGGGAACTGAAGATAAAAGAAATTTTGAAACAACGAAAAGACGAATCCAACAGGATTTCAAATGTAAAATGGGATTGGTGGTGGATAAACCAAAGCCAGGTTACGGGTCAACTAACGACGGCAACACAGCCAGAAGATTTTTTAATGATCCCGAAATGTCTGCTGCTATAACAGGAATTGATAAACAGTTAATTTTGAAATTTTGTTAATTTTAAGGGTATTAGCTAGCGGTTATAAAATAGACACCACTAATTTTGGTGTTTTATTGAAAAGAGACGAGACAATTATATTTACAATTTTATCCTTGGTATTATATGCCCAGTTCCGTCCATAAAGTTTTGGTGCATGGATGTGATATAATCCAATTTTTCGAATTGCCAGTTGGCCAGTTGTCAGAAGAAGCTTTGGAAGCTCGGCACAAGGAAGTGCGACAAATTAGATTATATCATTCCCGCAAAACGTCGAGGACTCAAATATGGATATCATGAGGACTCTATTATTAACCTCTGATCCGGAACTATCAAGTCTTAGACGAACTACTTCTACAAAAAGTTCTAAGCTTGATAGTCAAATTAAGGAATATCTGTTACTCGATAAAACTTTTGATTCCGATCAGTTATATCCTGCTGAGTTAGTTCCAGACTTAACCAATAGCGAGGACGACGAAGATAAAGAAAATGAAGAATCGGAATGATTTAAACACACTCTTTTTCCTATGTAAATATGTTTATAGTTAATAATGTACCTAGATAGTTTTATAGTTTGAACTGACCTTTATTATATCCGGAACAAATCAAAATTTATACTTAGATAATATTATAGATCGTAATGATAGATATTGCAATAGTAAGCCATTTCAAAACACTACAATTTTTTTTACCCAGTGACTTTTGGATTATCCTGTATAATATAACTTTAAAAAAAATTGGGTAAAACGTTTTTGACAAAACAACAAAATTCAAAGCCTTTTAATATTATAAAGAAAAATACGAATTTAACCTTTTTCAAACTGCCAGTTTTATCGGTTTCACTCTGTATAAATTAATTATAATTGTGATTCTATTATTGCTTTTTAATCTTCTGTTAACATACTTGATAATTACAAAATATAGTTAAAATCTGAGCCATGCAAAAGAAAAAATGATTTTTGTCCTTGGTCCCTATACCCTCGCGACACTGTGCATCGGTTCGAAACGCCGAGGGCATCATCTGAGCTACTCCCCATATACCAAAACCAACCCATATTTTTCTTCAATATCAAATCCTTAGTCCCACCCTGATGAAGATTGTAAACGAAACAACGTATCCAATTTTGCAGGGTGGGATCGTGTGAACTGTCGCTCACATAGTCTACTCACCAAATTTGGTCGCGATCGGACATCAACTTTTGACGTTTCTTACGGTAAAACTAACTGTGACACCTGTCAAGTTGGCTTTGGTCCAATCTATCGACATACCAAGGTTGATTTAAATCGAACGATTTTTTTCGCCGTGGATGATGGGGTTCATAGTGCATGAAACATTGTCAAAATATCATAAATACCGGGTGCGTCTCAAAAGTGGCTCATTCCTATAACTTTTTTATTTTTACAGTTAAAAAAACGAGATTTGGTATGTTAGTATATGACATAAATTAGGATTGATTGACGTATTCAATTGTTTTCTGTCACTTCCTGTTTCACCGGAAATGACTACAACTTTTGATTTTTAAATGGCACCCTCGGTACTTTTTTACTTTATTCGATAGAAAATAACACTCTGAATAGAATGACATATCATATGTCAACTTTTGACATTTTCGCATATGGTTTATTTGAAATTATAACTTGCGGTTCGTAACGAAAATTTGACTCGAAATACCAATTGTGTGGTATCAAATTATTCGTAAAAAAATACTTTTTCCAAATATGCTAATGAGCCACCCTCGTTCCATTTGAAAAAATTGAAATGTGATTAAAAATACGATTTGAGCATTTTCTAACTGGCCAGGATAATACACTAAAAACATTAGACAACCAAATGTATTTTTCCAAAGCTCCTTGATTAAGAATTAGTATTTTTAACATAACCATGACATAACCTAACTCTAGATTGAATTTTGAAATTTAATTTTGTTTTAAGCGAAAATCTCAAAAGTTGACATATGATATGTCATTCTATTCAGAATGTCATTTTCTATCGAATAAAATTAAAAAAAACCGAGGGTGCCATTTAAAAATCAAAAGTTGTAGTCATTTCCGGTGAAACAGGAAGTGACCAAAAACAATTGAATCACAAAAAAAACACAATCAATCCTAATTTATGTCATATACTAACTTACCAAATCTCGTTTTTTTATCTGAAGAAATAAAAAAGTTATAGGGGTGAGCCACTTTCGAGACGCACCCGGTATATCGAAGAGCCCCATCTGCATTCCGAGTTTCAGCCCCCTAATTCATATGGAGCCCGAGTTACGACGCTGCAAAGAGCCATATCAACTTCCTCATTGGCCTACTACTTTTTCTTATCCCAAAAGATACTTTTTACGACAAAAAAAGACTTTTTACAAGAGTATATATATATAATTTTATTGCTATATTCTATTTTATTGTAACAATCTCACAGACAATATATAAAAACCATTATTTATTTCTCTACTATTAACAAAGATAGACTTTTTAAAGTATATTGTTTTTTAAAAATGTTAAATGCTTTTTTAAGTCCCATTCTAATAGGAAATCGTGCAATATGCCACCTGATTCATGCTGAAAGAAGATTTGAAAAACTGCGCTACCTACGCTCTCTAACGGATGATTAATGAATAAAACCAACACTTATTCCTTCACATTGTTTAGTTCCTTCGTCATTTTTTTACATTTGTAAGATGACTGTTTTACAACGATGTCAGATTTACTCTACACCGAAAAAAATATAAGTAATTTTACAAAAAAAAATATTGATACCTACATTAGAGTATTTTTAATAAGAAATTTGTAAAAATAGGACATTTTTGCATAGTATCACAAAATGGTAATTTTCACAATGAGATTTCAAATTTCAAAATTAGATTTATGTTGTCTGTGAATGTTTTCTGCGATTGTGTCAGACGCAAATAATATTATTGTTCTCTGTTTTTTTTTTGAAAATGATGGATGGGAATTTTAATATTTGTTTTTTATTGTTAATTTTCAAGGATAAAAAATTATTTTTATGGTAAGATTTATTCTCCCAAAAGTGTATATTATAAAATAATATACACTTTAAAAATATATATTTTTGTTTATCCGTATTTTTTATTGATCCGAAAAATAGTAGAAAATACAAATATTTTGACAGTTTAAAAAAATCTAAACAAAACCTAAACAAAGTTATTAAATAAGTATTCAGCTATTTTGTTCATCATTAAATCCCACTTTTTCCCACATATTGAAGAGCATGTTTTAAACAATTGCACCATGACAGATGTCATCTGAAATATATAAATATGTTTTTTATTTAGCATGTAAATTCATTTTGATAATATTTTACAATTAGTCTGTAATAACAAAAGCTTGTATTTACTAATATTTTATTTAAAATGTTTGTTCAGAATGTACTCTAAATTTCGGATTTCCAAACGATGCGATGGTTTCAATTAAAGGTTCGAAAAATATACAATAAGAGTGACAATATTATTTGTATAATGTTTTGTATTATCTTTTGTTTGTTTGTTTGTGTACCTTGTTTGTTTACTTTGTTTGTTTACTTTACCTTTGTCTACAAATTGTAAAATTTTTTGACAATAAAGGCATTTATTTATTTATTTACTACTACCTTTTTGGCAAATACCTATACAGCGGTAGGTTTCTCTATCTTTAACTGTTTTCAATGTTCGATTTTTTTATGTATTTATAATTTACTATTTGTGATCTCACAAATTAGTTCAAAATTTTAGCTATAAGATCGAGAGGATTTAGAAGGAAATCAGTTATATTGCAGTTTAAAGGAACATTTTATTCTACCTTGCATTAATAATTTAAAATTAATCAAACAGGTTTCAAATTACCGGCTATTAGATGTATATGAAATGACCCAATCCCTCAATCCCTTATAGCTCTTGTTGGTTCGAGACGAGCGATTGGTTCTGACTCGCTTGACTAATTTTGTCTGGGTTGGTCAATATCAACCCAGCAATACTAACGCTCAATTTGTAGATATTAGCCTTGTATATGAATTTTTAAAGTAGCTCAACCTAAGACGTTTATGGATGTAAAGCACCAGATGGCGGGGCGTATTTCACAGTCTTTTACTACAGAAAAATATTTTTTGTTACTCTGAATTTTGAAGCGACCAATAAAAACAGAGAAAATAAAAATCGATAATTTTCGTACTGTGCCAATTGGTTACTAATCGACCAAATACTTTTTGTCTATTAGATATGCTATAAAAGCTGGTAATTATACAATTCGATCATTGTAAATACCCCACAAATTTCGCAGAGCCGACGAGTCCGATGCTTTTCACTGATAAGAATAAAAATGTTTGTTTAGATTTATATTCTTTGTCCGCTTGATCTATTATACTGGTTGCACGTATCGAGGTTCTGTTTCTTCTAGTTTTAAAAAATGTTCTTATTTCTTTGTAGTTGTAGTGGTTGTAGTGTAAAATTAGATTACTTTTAATAAGTTTAATTATAATGTTTAGTGTAGAATACCAGAAATAGTTTAGTAGTGTTTTTATAGTTTATTATTTTGCAGTTAAGTAGTAGGTGAAAGGATAATTTGGTTATTTTTCTTTTTGTTTTATTAATTAGTAAATTTGATAATTTTTTCAGTGTAGAAGTGGTTGAAGTAGTGAAGAAGTAGTTGTGTAGTGTTTTTATAAGAGATTATATTAGTTTATTTTGTAGATGAGTAGTAGGTGACGGTATTTGGGTATTTTTTCTTTTTGTTTTTTTTTCTAATTGTAGTAATTCTATTAAGTATTGTGATAGATACACTATATCTTCCTTCAACTTCGTTGAAAAGTGCGTTATCATATAATTTTGGTTTTCTGGTAGTAGAATATACGAAGAAAAAATCTGATCAAATTTATTTTAAATTAAATTAATCGATTTTTATTAATCAAATTAAACAGGGTGAGTTTCCTACGATGTTCTCTATGGGTATCTCGGAAACTACTGGAGATAGAAAGTCGGTTAAATGGGGAAAGAATTGCAGTTTTGTGGGGTCATAAATATGCGCCTTTCGGATTTTTCGGAGAAATTCAAGGCTTACTAGATATTCCGAAAAAAATTTTTTGGCTAATTCCATTATATTATACCGTATGATCGAATAAAAACGGCGTCAACGATGGCTATGAAATGAAGATCGCTGTCATGTAAAATTATATGGGAAATATCATCGATCGTCACTTCATAGCCATCGCTGAAGCCGTTTTTATTCGATCATACGGTATTTTAGACAAAAACTTTTCAGATAAAAGTTGTAGATAATCACATACCTAATGAGTTTGTGTTTTCTGTTTTTTTTTTCTAAAGCCTCTCATTTTTGACATATGACACAAACATTATGTTTTTTTTAAATGGAAACCATAGTTGGCCATGACTTCATAAAAGCGCCATTTTTAAGCTTTTCAGCGATATAGGTATAATATGTTTTTTCAAAAAATTACAAGTTATAGCCAATTCTTTTCTTTCTTGGCTAATTTCCATACCAATAATACCATGCCAATTAGTTGGCATCAAAAATGTAAAAAGTTTCATGTTTTCAAAAAAAATATCATAAAATTCGTAAAGCACTCAATTTAGAATAAAATAATCTAAGAATGAAATGATTCTTTTATAAACCTGCATTAAATCAAATTAAAATAGGTATGTAACTTTTTTTAAATATTAATTAACAGCAATTAGCATTATCATAAATTATAAATAATGTACCAACATATCGAAATAATAATTTCTTTGTTAATACGGTTTAGAATTCTTAAAATAACAGCCAAAAATAATCCACAATTTACAATAAAATAAAAGTTTCGTTTAAATTTCTTAATCAGCTGATCACTATTAAAGTTCGCAGAAACCCTGGGCTATATTATTACATTACTCTGAGAAAAATAACGAAAATAATCGATATTTTTGACTCCGCCCCGAAAGGTTCACGATTTGTCCTCCAGTTGGCAGCACATTTTGTCTAGTCGGTTGGGCAACTTTAAGAATATATAAACAAGGATATTAGTTTTGTTTCAATCACCTTTTTTTTGTTTTTGCTGGTGACGCTATTAGCGAAACGCGCCTCCACTTTAAAAGTAAAGTGTTTCGGTGTATTGTGGTGAATTAGTGTTTTATTTTGCTGTTGTAACACCAAAGATTTCAACCCCAACTGTAATTAATTGATTTACATCAATCCCTACAATAGGTTATAAAGAGAATATCTAAAGTTGAAGCATCTTTGGAAATGTATTATTTTATTTAAAATTGTTATTCAGAATGTACTCTAAATTTCGGATTTCCAAACGATGCGATGCGATGGTTTGAATTAAAGGTTTGAAATTAGTATGAGTAGGTACTCAATTGAGTACGAGCTACTCAAATATGCAAGTGTTTTATGTGGTATACCTAAATTTAATATATTTAAATATAATAAAAGTTTTCAATGCATTATACAAGGTGGTCCGAATTGTATTCTGGAAACTTCGGCAGCATATTCTGCAGACCAAAATAAGTAAAAAAGTTCATATAAATGTATGTCCTAAAATGCTTAATTTCGGAGATACAGGGTGTAGAAATTTCATTTTTATTTCGATCTTTTCCAAATAATTTAAGAAGTAACGTCAATATTTGGATAAAAATTGGTGTCTGGCATTTTTTGTACATGAGAAATTTGATTTTCACGTCAATATGACTCCTACTTATAGAGGGCGCCACCTACATATGCTTTAACTGGTTTGAAGAGTAATAACTTTTCATCCAAAACTATTAATCATTAAAACTTCTGAGTAAAAAAATATAAATATACAACTTTTTTTACATAAAAAAGGTGTCTTGGTAAAAATCGCTACGAGTAATGGTTCACGAGATATTTGAAATTGAAATTATCAATATCTGTCATCATTGACAAATTAAACATGTTGACCAAATAGTTATTAGTCTGAAATCTTAAATTTGAAATCTTTTTATGCCAAAAGTCCAACAGAAACTGTTTAATCATCATTTTTTCGCAGAAAAATTTTTAATTAATTTAAAAAAATAAACATTTATTATTTCAGTCAAATAACTCTATTCAACGTGTGCTTATTTTTTGTCAATAATGACATGTATTGACTATTTCTATTTTAAATATCTTGAGAACGGTTGCTCGTAGCGATTTTTACCAAGAGACATTTTTTACGTAAAAAAGTCATGGAAATGTAATTTTTTTTAGTTAGTAGTTTTATACAGGTACCGTCGAAAAGTTATTACTCTTCAAAGCAGTCAAAAAGCATGTAGGTAGCGCCCCCTACAAATAGGAGTCATTTTGACATCAAAATCATATTTCTCGTATCACAAGACCCCCCAGACACCAATTTTCATCCAGATATTGACCTTACTTCAGAAATTATTTAGAAAAAATTGAAATAAAATGAAACTACCCCCTGTATCTCCGAAACTAAGCATTTTAAGACATACATTTATACGAACTTTTTTACTTATTTTTATCTGTAGAATATGCTGCCGAAGTTTCCGGAATACAGTTCGGACCACCCTGTATATGTATTAGTGAAATGATACGCAATTCAGTTTTATTAACTCAAAAATTACATCCAATAAAGGATTTCTGCCATTTTCTACGATTTCCTACGACGACTACGTTACAAATTGAACGAAAATACTATACCATTTGAGACATCGATTGCTCTTTTATAAAAATTATACGTATGCATGGCAATGTCATAAATTATTCAAAAATATTGAACATGAAAAAATGTTTTTCTAATGGAACTTTGCATATATAATAATGTTTACTGCAGCTTGATTTGTAAATTTTTTATAGCCATAGTAATTTTTTCGATTCTTTCGAATTTTTGCCCAACATTAGACTTAATAGTTGAGTTTCAAGTTTGGATATATAAATCTAATAAACTATAAAATGGAAAATAAATTTCTTGCAGTTTTTAGGTATATAATAAAATTATATAAGAGTTTCTTGCCTTGAACTGCTAATATAGAAATTAATTCCACGCTGTGTTCGACATAATGTGGATCAACCTGCTCTCACTACCGGTTTCGGGGCCCTACCCCATCATCAGATGAGCTTGGGTCGTTTCCACAATATGTCGAGCACAGCGCAGAGTATATAAACACGACTTGTCGTAAAGTAGCGGTAAGATATTAAGTCCCGCATCGCGAGATAGCGGCCTGCGTGCAATGGTAGTACTTTCGTACCACCGAGGCCCAACAATCGATAGTAAATAAAGGCTTTCTTCGGCTAGCCCAAATTATATAATGGAAAATAAATTTCTTGCAGTTTTTAGGTATATAATAAAATTATATAAGAGTTTCTTGCCTTGAACTGCTAATATAGAAATTAATTCCACGCTGTGTTCGACATAATGTGGATCAACATGCTCTCACTAGTTTTGGTTTCTTAAAACTAAAATTACTTTTTAAAAAAATTTATTTTTACTGAACTACAAGTTAACAGTGTGAAGGCTCGAATCTGACTGCCTGAGAATAACGGTTGAGTTCCCAAGGAAGGAACTGCTGACGCTGACGCTTGGGATGACGGGGTCCGCTAGGTGGGTTGCTCCCATAAGGATCTGCACTGGACCATCATATAATTCCTCCCCCCGAAGATCCAACGATGAGGGCTAACGAGGGAGTTGGACAGCTGGTAACTCCTCTGGAGGTGGCACACGTCTTATGAAGCATCGTTTTGAAATGATTTTTCTCCATAAAACGTAGACAATAAAAATGATTAAAAGTCCGTAAATGATTAATGTCCAAAAACTAGGACGGTTGGACACTTGACCAAAGTTAAGTTTCGGTTCACTCTCGAAAATTTGTGTTTTTATTAGGCTAAGTTCATCTAGTTCGAATTCGCCAAGTTTTATGCGAGATTCGGCACTATTAATATTGTCATTATTATATTCGATATCGGGAAATAAAAAGCATACGATATTGATTGCTTATTGATTCGATATTACTAATAGTCTCTCGCGAAGTTGATATTTGACAGTTTCGCGGAATGTTTATGATATAAGTACCGGCTTGTAGCACTTGGATATCTTCTTGTTGTCTGCAGCTTAGCTTCAGTGTTTCTTCAGCTGGAACTAGGCTGATCCATTGGTCGGTTTTCGGCAATGTTCTTGACGATCGGCTCGGAGATTTGGACTATAACTTTTTGACAGTTTGTAGTAGTACTGGAGCTTAATATTTGGAGCTCGCAAGGACTGGATTTCTGGGAATCTTGTAGATCGTTCTTCTGACAGAAGTATTCGTTCGAAGATATTTCGACACAAGGGTCGTTCATAAATGCGTGGTGCAATTCATTGCTTAATAAATACTTTTTCTAGGTATTAAAGCCTTGAACTGACCTTCGTTTAATATAGGTATTGAATACAAATGAAAGTAAGAGAAAGTTTCTTTATATACAATTGGAATTTCGAAAATATAAGTTATTTTATTATTTAATAGAAAACATTTGATTTTATGATTTTCTGATAAGTATGAATATTTTCTAATTTGAGTTCGATTGGTAATTGTTTATCATTTAAATGATTTTTTAATATTTTAAATTCTTCAAGTAAATCTGAAGGTTTGATTATACTAGGATGCATTACTTGTAAGATAGAGAATGTTAATGCGTTCTCAACGTCTTGAAAGTATAGAATTTATGACGTCATACAAGTTTATAATTTGTGTGATAGTATCCTTTATGGTGTCTACGTGATTTCTCATAGTCTGTTGTTTAACTATTAAAGAAACTTGTTTAAAGCCTTGTCTCCAAAAGCTTTTCGTTATGACTTATTTGTTCAATACTTTTGTTAAAATTCTGTATCAGTTTAATCGATAAAGAATGTTGATTTAAAATATTATTAGATAATGATTTTTGATTTTCTTGTAATTCTTCGATTAATTTATTATATTTTTCGCCGTCTGATGCGTCAAGATTTCCGGTTATAGATTTAAATATAGAACCTAAACCGTTAATAAGTCCTCTGCGATTTCTTTTTTGTGGTGCTAATTCTAGCATCTTTTCTATCACTCTGAGCTCGGTAAAATTTAACATTTTTTTAACTTGATTTTGAACTTCTTGACGGTGAACATAAGGATATTTATAGGATTTGGAATAGATAGGAATTTCATCATTAGTACGTATTTGGTGTTTGATTTTGCTAGTGAAAGTTAAAGGTAAATTTTCGTCATAAAAAATATCTGAAAATTCGTTACATAATTTTAAAATACTATTTCTTTCTTCTTTATTTAAATGGTTCTATACGAAATTTGGAGAAATTTAATTTTTTCTTTTTGTTTTTCTTTCGGCGTTAAAATTATTAAGATTAAATTGTTGTAGGTCATTAACATTAAATGTTTCGACATGTATCGGCTGTGTAAGATCTAGAGTTACATTTTTCGTACTGCTATTAAGAATGGTCGTCACTGCTTCGCCGTTTTGCGCTGTTGCAAAGACTTTCTGGTATTTCGCAGTTTCTAAGCTTTTGATACGGTATTATTATATCGCCGTTTCGATATTAGTTTTTTATTTTTATTATTTGTTCAGATCTAGGAGAAACATTAATTAAATTTGTATCGCTTCCTACAGAATGATAACAAAGTTTAATTTTTGAAAATGGAGTAATTAAATATCCATCGTCGAAATTTAAATTAGCCTGGAGAATTTTTAAATTGTCTATGCCTAGTAGACCGTGAAAAACGTTGTGGAATTTAAAAAGGAAAAATTTAAGTTCTTTTTGTTTTGGTAACTTCAATATTTTTGATGTTGGTAATGTCGCGCTAAATTTGTGAGAAGATTTTTGGAAGACAGTTGAAACTACAAAAGGATCATATTTAATTAAATTTGGAAAATAATTTTTGGCAATTTCTGGGTCAATAAAAGATTTTGTTGATCCGGAATCGATTAATATTTTTATATTAAATTCAGGAAATATTATATATGGTAGTTCGCTGTAATTTACTGCGTTAAAAGATATTTTTGGCGGTTCTTGTTCTAAGTTTGATCTTTGGTTTGAGGCTGGGTAGAAAAATTTTCCTCGTAATAATTTTCTTCCGTATAATTTTCGTCTTGTTCGAACATTTCAGGTTGTTCAAAATATTCGTGACTAGTAGAAGGTATTTCGCTATAATCGATAGATTGATTTTGATTTATTTGGTCAGAATTATTTGTTTCTGTATTAAATAGTTCTTCCGAGATGAAATTTCGAGGACCTGTGGCTTGGAAAATGTTTTTTATAGGAGGTTGATATTGTCTATAATTATGCGAGGTGTTTCTAGTCGAAACGCTCATTGGAGTTGGTTTAGGGAATGTCTGATTTGGATTGGGTTTAAAAACGTTGACATTTTTTTGTGGTTGGGGTTGTTTAAATACTTCAGAATTAGTAAAGAATTTTTGCGGTTTCGGATTATGTCTAGGTTGAATATTTATGGGCTGTGAGGGAAAGTTTGGCTGTTGCCGGAAAAAGTTGTTAGGGGTTGTATTAGAATTAAATTGGTTATTAAAATTAGAATGTTTTGGCTGAACAAAATTTTTATTTTGATTATTTTGAGGTTGATTTGAACGATAAGAGAAATTTTGGAAATAATTAACGTTATTTTCTTGTGTAACAAATTGCATTGCCTCGCTTAAACTGTTGGGTTTCATGCACCTAATAGTAGTCGCTAGTGGTTCTTTTAACCCTGACAAAAATGTTCTTAAAGCTAGATTATTGTATAGACTTCTTTTTAAAATTTTCGATTCATTGGTAATTTCATGTGCGTCTATATAGCTACATAAAAGGTTAAGAATGTTTAAAACTCGATCGTAAAAATTTTGTGGTTTTTCTTGCGGTTGTTGTCTCATCATAACCAGATCACGATTCAAGCAACTTTCGTCTCTCTGATCACCAAAATTATTTAATAAAGTTTGCTTTAACTCTTCCCAAGTCGAGCAGTTTTGTATGTTTACAAACTAATTTGGCATTTCCCGTTAATTTGGAAATCAAAGAATTCAACAAATAAGTGTTATGAAAATTTTGTGGATTTTCTCTGTCGTAAAAGTTTAGTATCAAAGAATCACAAACTTGTATATATCTGTTTAAATCATTTGCGTTGCCATCAAACTGTGGTACGCAGCTCAAATATTCAGTTTTAAATTGAGAAGGCATTTTTAAATTATTTTGATTATTACTATTATTAAAATTACTAAAATTATTTTGAGTCAGATCGATTTCCGCTTCACTACTTGCAAAACTTAGGTCAAGACTTGAGTCAGTTAAAGGGTTATCGTTTTCAATCGATAAGTTTTCAAATATATCTGATAAATTTTCTATATTCATTTGAATTGCACTTACATTAAAAAGACGACTGCTATCTTCATCTTTTCTATAAGGCTGCAGGCTGGTTTCGCTATTTTGTCTCCGCCAGTCCAACGTCCTTGCAAAATTGGGCAATGTGGGTCCCAATTCTCGATAAATCGTTGTGGAATCGTTGTCTTCTTGTTCGCGATGAATGGATTTCTTGAAACCTCTCAGGAAAACTGTCCGATTACACTCCGAAATATCTCGACACTTTCAGTTAATTGGTGAAACAAAAATCACTCGTTCGATACGATAATGACCCGAAAGTATCCTACCGACTGCGCCAGTTTTGGTTTCTTAAAACTAAAATTACTTTTTAAAAAAATTTATTTTTACTGAACTACAAGTTAACAGTGTGAAGGCTCGAATCTGACTGCCTGAGAATAACGGTTGAGTTCCCAAGGAAGGAACTGCTGACGCTGACGCTTGGGATGACGGGGTCCGCTAGGTGGGTTGCTCCCATAAGGATCTGCACTGGACCATCATATAATTCACTACCGGTTTCGGGGCCCTACCCCATCATCAGGCGAGCTTGGGTCATTTCCACAATATGTCGAGCACAGCGCAGAGTATATAAACACGACTTGTCGTAAAGTAGCGGTAAGATATTAAGTCCCGCATCGCGAGATAGCGGCCTGCGTGCAATGGTAGTACTTTCGTACCACCGAGGCACAACTATTGATAGTAAACAAAGGCTTTTTTCGGCTAGCCCAAATTATATAATGGAAAATAAATTTCTTGCAGTTTTTTTTTTCTTGCAGTTTTGCCTCGGTGGTACGAAAGTACTACCATTGCACGCAGGCCGCTATCTCGCGATGCGGAACTTAATATCTTACCGCTACTTTACGACAAGTCGTGTTTATATACTCTGCGCTGTGCTCGACATATTGTGGAAACGACCCAAGCTCACCTGATGATAGGGTAGGGCCCCGAAACCGGTAGTGAGAGCAGGTTGATCCACATTATGTGGAACACAGCGTGGAATTAATTTCTATATTAGCAGTTCAAGGCAAGAAACTCTTATATAATTTTATTATAAACTATCTAAATAAAAAACTCTAAATAAACTCTAAATAAACTATCTAAAATAAAATGAATATCTAATACAATGACTATTACTAACACAAAAGCAAATATATTTAATATTGTATTTTGTTATAATGACAGTTTCTGGGTGGTTAGATATCTATTAAGGCAGTTTGTAATTTCAGTGCCATGACCTGGGCTATTTTACTGAGCTTTATGCGATGTAAAAGCATGATATTGAGTAATAAAAGTTTCTATAGGAAAATTGAAATATTAATTTTTAATTTGTTCTAATCCGTTTTCTTAATGTGGACACATATGACATACCTGGACATAAAATGTTTATGAACTATAAAAACGGTTTTCTCATTTATACCTCTAACTCGTATTTTATGAATACACACAGTGTCTCAAAAATCTTATATCAATGCACAACCAATAATATAATTGAAAATAATAAATATATTCTGGTTTAAATATCAAAAAGATATATGAAGTAGTAGTGAGCGTGACTAGTCCGACCATAGAATACTGACGCAAGAATAAGACCAGCCTACAAAACTTGCGGTCTTGCATTTTTTTATATTTTAGCCGACCATACCAATAGGTATGGTATGCTATTAAGATCGGCAAAAAAAAGTTTTTTTAATTTCACTCAAAATGAGTTATTTGGGTCATAAATAACCTAAATACAAAATATTTTCATGGTGTCTGAGACAAATATTTTCATCTGTCTGTCTGTCTGTCCGTCTGTCCGTCTGTAACACGATAACTCAAAAACCGCTGAACCGATTTTAACCAAATTTGGCACAAAAATGCTGTGGTACCCGAGAATCTGGCCATTAGTTTTTGGTGGGGGGGGGGGGTTGGTAAGGGGGTATGGTAAGGGGTTAAAAATTTTAAAAAATCGTAACTCCAAAATTACAGTACCTAGCGAAACGCGGTTTTCA
This sequence comes from Sitophilus oryzae, assembly GCF_002938485.1. Classification (NCBI taxonomy): domain Eukaryota; kingdom Metazoa; phylum Arthropoda; class Insecta; order Coleoptera; family Curculionidae; genus Sitophilus; species Sitophilus oryzae. The sequence goes on along the minus strand of NW_022147046.1, from coordinate 6,125,273 downwards.
AATTAACATTAGGAATAATATTTGCAACAAAATTTATAATAACATCAAAATCAGTCAAAGTCGCAGTTTTTGAGATATTAACATATTTTAGTATGGGCGGTTATACGTGCCTCCCGGCGCCAATTTTTTATTTACATCTCATATTCTAATTTTCCTAAGCATGTTTTTTAAACCTGAAAAAATAGGTACACTTAATTTTAATGGCAATATTCTCGGATCATTGCAGAAATTCAACCCTTGTTTCAACCCTTCAACCGTGCTTTTCATCATCCTTTTTTTTTCATCTACCAGGTTGCAGACGGTGCTTCCTGGTTTATATTTTTTGGGATTGTTGTCATCGCTTGCTGATTCCTTTTGTTTTTCATCATCCTTTTTTTTCATCTACTAGGTTGCAGACGGTAACTCGTGCATCGTTTGCTTCCTGGTTTATATTTTTTGGGATCGTTGTCATCGCTTGCTGATTCCTTACCGTACTGATGATGCTGGAAGGCAGTTATACTAGTAACAGACTGATGTAGGTGTGATTGTTGTGTGTGTGTGTGTGTGAATGTCTACAATAGTGTACACTGGTATATACGGTTACGAGTTTGTTGAGGGCTTTAGCGACTAATTTTTTCCTGGTTTTTATATATTCCCCTCACTATTTCAATTTTTATTTTGTTTTGACTTCGGCTAAGGGTATTGCGGCGGGCTTCTGTTGGCTACCTCCACAGCTGTGCGGGACGAAGCCCACAATCCTGGGCGACTCTAGTTCTAGGCTGCAAATTGGGGCCTTAGGCTCCCGTTTGCTCCTTTAGTTTTTCATCATCCTTTTTTTTTATCCACTAGGTTGCAGACGGTACCTCGTGCATCGTTTGCTTCCTGGTTTATATTTTTTGGATCGTTGTCATCGCTTGCTGATTCCTTACCGTACTGATGATGCTGGAAGGCAGTTACACTAGTGTGCACTGATGTAGGTGTGGTTGTTGTGTGTGTGTGTGTGAATGTCTACAATAGTGTACACTGGTATATACGGTTACGAGTTTGTTGAGGGCTTTGCCGACTAATTTTTTCCTGGTTTTTATATATTCCCCTCACTATTTCAATTTTTATTATGTTTTGACTTCGGCTAAGGGTATTGCGGCGGGTTTCTGTTGGCTACCTCCACAGCTGTGCGGGACGAAGCCCATAATCCTGGGCGACTCTAGTTCTAGGCTGCAAATTGGGGCCTTAGGCTCCCGTTTGCTCCTATTGTTTTTCATCATCCTTTTTTTTTTCATCTACTAGGTTGCAAACGGTACCTCGTGCATCGTTTGCTTCCTGGTTTATATTTTTTGGGATCGTTGTCATCGCTTGCTGATTCCTTACCGTACTGATGATGCTGGAAGACAGTTACACTAGTAACACACTGATGTAGGTGTGGTTGTTGTGTGTGTGTGTGTGAATGTCTACAATAGTGTACACTGGTATATATGGTTACGAGTTTGTTGAGGGCTTTTCCGACTATATTCCCCTCACTATTTCAATTTTTATTTGGTTTTGACTTCGGCTAAGGGTATTGCAGCGGGTTGCTGTTGGCTACCTCCGCAGCTGTGCTGGACGAAGCCCACGATCCTGGGCGACTCTATTAATTTTGTCTCACCCTGTATAACTTTTCGGGTCAAATTTTAATTTGGTTTAACATACAGTAAATTGCGGTTAACATACAATAAGTTCCGGTTATTGTATTTCGATATCAGGCTATACAGGGTAAATTACAATTTAGGTAGCTGTTATTGAAATATAAAATTTATTCTTCATTTTCACAAAATGTCAAAATCCTTACATTTTAGGTATATGCTTCCGTAATGAAACTCCCCTTTTATTTTTTCCTAGAATCCGAAAATCGATTAATTTTATATATAATCGGAAAAAAAACAACTTTGATGCGTAACTTTTTTGGAGACACCTTGTAGAACACTATATATTTTTATAAAATTCTTTCAATTAATCTACATATGCTCCCAAAATTTAATTTCATAAACATTTATGTGCGTTAATAAAAGTACATTTGTTAATAGAAAATAGATATATTAAGTTTAAAATAAATATGTAGTACAGCAGAAACGTGTAATTATCTTGCAATTACGCACTTGCGTAAATAATTCAGAGCCTTTCAACAACATAAAGCTTAAAAATCATTTAGTATAACAGTATATGATCCGAGCGTGGGTGGCATGATAAGAAAATAATATGTATGAACCAAAAAAAGGAAAAGCCTTTTATGTAACTTTAAAAATATTACAGATATTTCATTTCTATCCCCCAAATTCTCATATAAAAAATATTGGGCAATATTACTTTGTATCAACAATTTTACGAGTGACTTCATCCTTTGTCATAATGGAATGTCTTATTCATTTTACATTGTCAGTTGCTAGTAAGTATCAGGTAAATTTAATGAATCTAGGAAATAATATAAGTATTGTGAATTATAGATAGAAATTTCTCAAATATAACAGAAGATATAGTGGGCATCACTGGATTGGCAAGTTGTATGGTTGTATGTATAAGATTCGAGTTTATTGTTACAGAATGGTCAAGATTAATGACTGATTTAACTGACACGGATCAGTTTGGTACACCTGAAGGTTTAGAGCTGCTATCTGCAAAAATGAATAAATATTCGTTGTTTTATGTGGCGTATTGTTTCTTCGGAATATTAGTGTATGCAATAGCATCCATATATGAAACAGGTACAATATACAGGGTTGTTCACCACATACGACACGGAGTATTGTAGCTAAACGATTAGATTTTTACAAATTGTAAGTTTTGGGTTCGTTGAAGGTCTATTAGAGCTACAATTTAAAAATATTTTTACAAGATACAGAGTGTCCCAAATAAGTAAAAAATATTATAGTTGTATTTTTTAAATGGAACACCCTGTATATTATTCTATTTTTGAATTCTACAATTGAAATAAAGGTAAATTTGATTAAGGTTTATCACACTTAAACCTTACCGTTTTTGAAATATTTTCAATTTTATGAAATTGCAGTAAAAATTTTAAGGCTTTATTTCTCCCAGGGTATCAAAGTTTTTAATATTAAATATTTACTGAAGATTATTTATTGATCAGATATTGTGGTGCATTAATAAAAATTTTACTACCTTATACAGAGTGTCCAAAAATGTATATTAAATAATGACTAGCTTTAAACGGCAATAACTTGTTTAATTATATTTTACGTGAATCAGATGCACAATGTAATTGTCTATCAAATTGTATTATACCATTTTTCACCCATCTCTTGAAGTTTTCGTAGAAAATGCATTTTTTTATAATTTAGACCTCATTTATCACTATACCCATGGAATATTAGCATGTCAGATTTTTTTATAGCACCATAATATGTTCAAAATATACAGGTGGTAAATATTGCAAGCCCATTGACATACAAAAAACTATTTAAATCTTTGTAAAAGAGTATACCAATTAAATATACCACCATTATTTCTTACAAAAAAACATCAAAAGTTAGTTAATTACATACTTGTAAATTGTTTTAATTAATAAATTATTCTAAATAAATGTGGATTTGGCTCAGAAATCAATATAATAATAAGTTATGAAAATGAATGTCTCTGTTTTTATAAAAAAGCATTCGTCAATAAATTAAATAAAATTTATAAGGTGTTATTATTTACCACACTGTCTAATACACACACAAAATTCAGTTTTTTGGTATTTGGAACAGTTATTACTTTAACGTACAGTCAATTTAATGTAGTTTGAATACTGGGATCATATTAATTGGTCCTCTTTAACAAAAAAATATTTAAACAGTTTTATTTTTATTTTTTAATTAAATAAGCGAACTATATCGACAATATTAGTATCTGTACCCTTTAAAAATTTGTTACATTGTTAAAAATAAGCTAAAATGTCAATATTCCATGGGTATAGTGATAAATGAGGTCTAAATTATAAGAAAATGCATTTTCTATGAAAACTTGAAGAGATGGGTAAAAAATTAAACAATACAATTTGACAGACAATTACATTGTGCATCTGATTCACGTAAAATATATAGGGTGTTCCATTTAAATTAAACAAGTTATTGCCCTTTAAAACTAGTAATTATTTAATATAAATTTTTGGACACTCTGTATAAGGTAGTAAAATTTTTATTATTGCAACACAATATCTGATCAATAAATAATCTTCAGTAAATATTTAGTATTAAAAACTTTGATACCCTTGGAGAAATAAAGCCTTAATTTTTTTACTGCAATTTCATAAAATTGAAAATATTTCAAAAACGGTAAGGTTTAAGTGTGATAAACCTTAATCAAATTTACCTTTATTTCAACCGTAGAATCTAAAAATAGAATAATATACAAGGTGTACCATTTAAAAAACTACAACTATAATATTTTTTACTTATTTGGGACACTCTGTATCTTGTAAAAATACTTTTAAATTGTAGCTCTAATACACCTTTAACGAACCCAAAACTTACAATTGGTAATAATCTAATCGTTTAGCTATAATATTCCGTGTCGTATGTGGTGAACAACCCTGTATAAACGTTTAATTTATATACTCGTGTTCTCTTAATTATTAGTTTATTATAAAGGGTGCTACAAATTCGGGTTACGAGCATTGCTATCTCATTTGCTAATCTCTAATCCTTTCCAGTAGAGATGTTGAAAAAGTAACTACTCGTTACTAGAGTACTCGTTACTCATCGATACCCGAACTAACGAGTACCGAATTTAAAACCATATCGTTACTTCGATTACTTTGACTTTGATTTTTTTTATTATTACTTATATTATTTTAGCATTTATCATGGGTCGTACTTATATACCTAATATGTATAGTACTGCATTGTAAAAATGTTATCAAATGCGAATTCTATAAAAACACAATGGTCGTATAATAGTATCTAGGTTATTTGGCAAATACGGCTATTATATTTTCATAGAACTCGCATTTGATTGCATTTACGATAGAATACTATGCATATTAGGTATACGAATAAGAACGATACAATAAAATAAACGATAAATACTATAAATAGTTAAACTTCCACCACTATTTTCAGCAGTGTCATCCCCTAATTTCCAATAATTGCTTCTTAGTATTTAATTACGCCGCTAAGAGACCTCTGTGTAAAATTTCATAGTTCTAGGATAGATTTAAAAACTTTTATACCTACAATATTAACTCTCTAATTGCATTCCCTCAAAGGGCGATTTTACAAAAATGGCCCCTTAGTGCTTACTTACGTCACCCAAGGAGCGTCCGTGCAATATTTCTTACTCATACAGATTTTAATTTTTTTACACCTACAATATTAACCCACTAATATTAACCCCTTAGCGGCCGAATTTCCAAAAATCCCTTCTTAGTGCTCACATACATCACTTAAGGAACGCATTTTTTAAATTATGATTTTTTACAAAAACGTGTGCTTATTACAAACTGGTTTTTGTTAAAGCTCCCTCTGAGAGAATGCAATTAGGGAGTTAATATTGTAGGTATAACAGTTCTTAAATCTGTCCTAGATATAAATTTGTCTTATAATGCACAGCTGAAAATGCTTGACATAGAAACACGAAATTTGGTAAATGTGTCCTTTAAGTGATGTAAGTGAGCACTAAGAAGGTATTTTTGGAAATTCAACCTTTAAAGGGATGAAACTACAGAAACTAGGGGTGGAACTTTGTAGATTTTTTTTAAATTTGTCGTAGGAGTATAAAATTTTGTGCAGAGATTCTTAAGTGACGAAAGTGGATAACTCGATTTTTGGAAATTTATCACCACGAGGGTAAAGTTAGGCGTGAAAGTTTGTACAAAAATTTGTTAAAACCGCTTCTAGAAGTATGACATTTTACACAGAGGTTTCTTGGGTGACATAATTGAGCAATTAGGAACAATTTCTGGAAATTCACACATAAATAAGGGGGTAAAACTGGTGGTGAAATTTTGTATATATTTTTTAAAATTAGTCCTAGGGGTATGATATTTTGAATAGAGGTTTCTTAAGTGGCGAAAGTTTTTTGAAATAAGGGGTGAAAGTTGTCTCAAAAATTTGTTAAAATGGGTTTTAGAAGTATGAAATTTTGCGTAGAAGTTCCTTAGGTAACGTAAAATGAAAAACGTGGGTACTAAGAATATATTTTTCAAAATATGTCCCTTAAGTAGGTGAAATTAGACACAAAGGTTGACAGCAGTCCCAAAATCAGGAAAAAGTAATCATAGTACCTAATCAAAGTAACAAATATTTGAAAATAATTTCACTCTAGGCCATTTTTTCAATTTAGTACTCGAGTAACGATTAGTAACGAGTAATCAAAAGTAACGAAATCAACATCACTACTTTTCAGTCTATTTTATGATAGTGTTGATATCAGAAATGAGCTAATGCACACCGAAGATAAGGGGCAAACTATAGTTAATCTACCACACAATATATCAAAACTCTTTAATTTAAATTTTCAATCTTTTCAGAAACTATACTAAGCGTGGTGGTGGTCATTATTGTAAATTAGTAGCGTGGTCATTATTGTAAATTATTGTCATAACGCTAAATATAGTGGTCTGCATGAAAATCGACAATTCTTGCCGATTCTTATATAAAATGGGAGCATGAATACAAATATGAACTCCGTTTCTTTCTTACGGGAGTCTCCGTTTTCCTTCTTACGGGAGTCGGGACGTATTTTTAATTGTTTTTCAAACCAAAAAAAATTATACTATCCCGGAAAGCCTCAATCTTATGAAAAATATACATAGTATACAGAAGGGTAAAAAAGATCTTAACCCCTACAAGTGTGCGAATTTCTGCATTAAGCTCATCAGACCGAAGGAAGCAGCAATCCGCCAACCGGTTTCGGGGATTTATCCCCATCATCAGGCCGACTTTGCTGAATCCTTCGATCTGACAAACAAAAATCAGATATCGCATATGAGTTTCAAAGGTACTACTACAACATGATACAATTAACAGAAGATAAGATATTGCGCGCATGTAGTGGGCGGAGCTTAACAGAAAATTACTACCCAGGTGACGGTCATGCGCGCGGAGTACCGATTTGCGACCGCCAAGGATCTTTTGTCTTGTTTATTTTATCATGCTACTATCCAGCTAACAGGGTAGTTCTATAAATTTTGAGTAACAGAACTTTTATATTCTTTTAATTTTTATAGTTATATCACAACACCGATTTATTACATTAACGTGCCACTTGAGACTGTTTTGTTTTCAAATACTTAATTGTTTTATAAGATACTTGTAAGAACGTTCTTAAAGCTAAATTATAGAGCATTGATAAGATAAGCACCAAAGTTGCTTTATAAATGTGTCAAGTAACATAACCGTGCTTATAGAATTAAATTACTGTGCATATGCGAAGTAGTGCCTTATAAAATTATACCATCTCCTGTAAAACACTTATAAAATTGTTCCGTAATGTCGCTTATAATTTCTTTATAAAACTATTGTAAAGTTGGTTCCTAAGCTACTATTCTGCTGTCGATCATGAATTACAATGCAATCAAATGTTCTTACGATTTTTATAGAACATGAAATTGTTAGTTGGGTACAATGGTGAGGACTAGATGCTCTCGCCATATGGCGGCAGTCGAACATATCGTACGAATTGTACTACCAAATAAAACTAGAGACCTACTGGAAAATCAAGTCTGCTTCACTTATGATTGCTAGAGCATCTAGTTTTCTAGTTTTCATCTAATTTGCTTGAGAATCGGAAGGAACAGTACCAGATCTGGAGAAAAAAGTTGTTTTTGCAGACCAGCGGTATATGTACCTCAATTGTATACTTTAAATACAGATAGACCTTATGTCGTAAAGTGACGTTGTGAGAGATTTATTCGAATTAAAAAAGCTTATATATAAAACAGACTAAAACAACTTAAATAGATTTTAAATTCTGTATATTTTTTAGATTATTGCAATCAACTAAATAAAGAAAACGGTCTGCATGAAATATGTGGTATGGTAGTACCATTGAAGTGGCCTTCAAACAGCATTAATCCTACTACCAAGTCTATCATTTTCTTCTGTCAGTTATACTCAATTGGTATGAACGTACAAAAGTATCATTCGGTAAAAACGTTATAAAGCGGAGTTATACAGGTTCCGACAATAGTGCGTCGGGCATCTGTAGCTTCTATAATAAAAACTACTATAATAAAAAAAAACTACTATTGCAGCTCCTACGCTTACCGACGTTCTTGAGCCGTCTGTATACTAGAGTGCCTCAGCTTGAATGGATAAACCCAATTTAAAAAGGCGTCCATTATGCCCAAAGAGACCTGGTTTATAAATCCAGAAGAAGCAAAAAAGTCTTAAAGACTCTCGCTCATACGAGCATCATCAGACAAATTGTACCAGTAAACAATACCAATTGTAATCAGACCTTAATTGTATATTTGTCTGATGATGCTCGTATGAGCGAAACACGTGTCACAATTTAACTTTTTAATAATATATATTAAAAAAAATTAAAAATACATTTTTAATAATAAATGTTATGGTTACCCGGTGGCGTAGTGGTACAGCTCTCGTCTACCAATTCAAAGGTTGTGGGTTCGAATCCTACAGCCGGCATTTAATCAGCCGACTATTTTTAATAAAATAAAAATAGTTTGGGTACCTAGGTCGACTCAGCCTTAAATGAATACTTGGGATTCACAATCCTGAGGTAATAATAGGCGGTTGAAGCGTAATGCTAGCCACATTACCTTCCTTGTATACCGAACGGCTCTAGTATGGCAAGCTGTACCTTGCTACTCCTAAGCCGTTAAACGCTATATACCGGAGATGTTATAATAGTAAATGTTGGAGACCGAGACCGTCTTTTCTGTTTCTTTTGGATTTATATTAAATTTGTTGTTAACCCTTAACTGGTCCGGTAGTAGATATGTATCATAAACGGTCCGGCGTAGTCTGTAGGACTACGCCTTCTAAAAAATTAAAAAACACACAAAAACTAAAAAATAGCAAATTTTTATTTCATTATATATTATATTATGTATTATTAAACAAATCTAGACAAAAATGGGTTCAATTTATATAAACTTTAAGAAAATATAGTACAAAATAAAATAGCATACATATAAATTTGAAAAAAACCTATAGGTTTTTACTAAGCTTTAAAAAATAAAACTAAATTTCTGACAGTCATTACAATATAGAAATAAGTTTTTAATACTATATATAAAAAAAATAAGTTATAAAACTGGAGTTGAAGAAAAAGTTTTTAGTTACAGCATGTGACAAAGTTCATTGTTTTCCTGAACATGTTTTACACAATGGATTCGTACATTCTAGACATTAAAAATAATTAACTAAGACAAAACATTGTCTTTAACTAGTATAAGAACTCTCCGATAGGAATATCTCTGTGGGCGTGTTTTGGTTGTACAGGAATTGCAAGTATTCTACCAATTGTAAAGCATATTTCTCGTGGAATATTTGACATTGTCAAATGCATTTGTCTGGCAGATTGTCATATTGTCACTGTCACAGTCCTCATCATATCATTTTAATACAGTTTCTTCATCACTAGAGTCTCCTAAACGCACTTTTTTCGAAGGCCCGGCCATATTTTACAAAAGTTTGTCACACACAAAATCTTACATAAACGGTCCGGCGTCGTCTGAGAGACTACGGCTTAAGTAACTTCTGCCAGAACTTCTACAAAACTTTTCCAGTTTGGGCATAAATATGGCTATCAGTTGTTGACCGAGAGGGGGAGGATTAGCTGGAACGCCAATCGTGTGGGCGGTCCCAGTAACTAATAAGAATGAGTTAATTATTTGACGTAGTCTGTCAGACGACGCCGGACCAGTTAAGGGTTAAAGCTATACCTTGTAGCTGTTGCAGCATCATTGGTTTCAGCCCTATGCGTCTAGCTTATCATGTGGGAGTGGTTCCATTTTCTGTCCCGTTACATACAGGCAAGCAAGCCTTTGTGTGGAACTTAACAGCCTTATCGCACCCACTTGCGATGTTTTTGTCCACACCATCTGTCACCAGGTCTTACTACCATTGTGTATAACCATTTTAGAGTTAACTCCCCATTTTTTTTCCACACATCTTTCTGCACCTGCATAAAAAGATATGACAGCCTTCTGTGTTTCCTTTGCTATGTGAGTATTCTATGTGAGCCTTTGATCAAAAAGTACTTTGTTTCTTTAGCAAATAAAATCTCTGTTTCTTCTAACACCGGTGGTTTTAGGTTTTTTCGTGCTATCTTCTTTGTAAAATTCAGCAAACTTGCCCCTGACTACAATTATAATGTCGTCTGCATATCCTAGGCACTAAAAGCCTTGTGTGGACAGTTCGTTGAGGAGGTCATCTACCAAGGTTGCCCAAAGTAGGGAAGATAACACTCATCCCTGTGGACAACCTCCACGTGCTAATGCTTTGACGGTAGCCTGCCCAAGAGTGGAAGTCACAGGCGCTACAGATGCCCGATGCCCTATTGCCGGACCCTTTGTCATCTTTGATAATATAAATTAATTAAAAATTTGTCGAAAGTTACCGCGTGAACTGGTTGTAAAAAGACAAAAACAACATTTCTGATTATTACAGGATTTTATATACCACCGGCTGGGAGCATGTGTTTTTTATCTTGGGAGTGTTCGAAATTACTAACTGCGAAAATAAATCACTTGAAAACTTTGCTCCAAATGTATTTAAATATGAAAATCATGAGGAAAGAAAAATTAAATTGAGATTTTGTATCAAATATCATCAAGAAATATTAAGGTAATAAAATAAATAAGATTTTTTATTTAGAGCTATTATTTTCTGTACTTGTAAAAAGATCATCTGTACTTATTATTTGTTACTTATTTTGTTAATAATTTTATTGTTAGGTGTAGATACTGTCAGAAATAAATGTTTATAGGTATATTTTTGTAGATTATCTGTGGAACTAACCAAACTAAGTGTTAAAATATTTGGACAGACATCGATTTCAGCTGCTATAGTACTCAGCTGCATAGGAAATCAAATGTTAAAAGTACATTTTATTATATTATTTTGATGTTTTCTTAGTTACATAATAAATTCTCAATATTCCAGAGATACTCTATAGGGGCACTTATACATCTGTGTGGATACGTATTTGCCGTTTATTTAGTTTGTGAAACAGGACAAGTTATTAAAAGCGAGGTATTTTATTTCATATTTTACTTAAAGTGTTATTTGAGAAAAATAAATATCATAATAAATATTTATACCCCCCATATCAGTGTTTATGTTTATGAAATATATTGCAACGACTTGCTCTAGAAAGTTGCTTTTTTACTAAAAGATAGCTAATTGGCTCTTCTAAAAACTGTCGTCGCCTGATTTTTTGTTTTTCATTTAATTAAAAAAATAAAATAAAAAGTATTTTTTTCCTGATCATACTAGTTGAAGTCTAGCGCATCCGCCACGACGCGCCAGACTTCAACTAGTATGACACAAATTAGGACTAATTTATTTCCGCTAATTTGTAAACCAGCTATAGTACTAACCAGTTAGTTTGTAAACCAGTTGCTAGTTACCCGTTATTTTGAAAAAATAAGCGGATTGGACAGTTTTCAAACTAGCTAAGTATCCATTTTAACCAATGCCAAGTTTTTAGCCAAAATATAACAATATAATAAGATAATTGTGTTAAATTTATTTGTTACATTTTTAAAAATATTTTAAAGGGCTATTCATTTTGTATAAAAACACTAATACCTTGTAGATATCTACTTTTATATTGATGGAATAAAATATAATTTATATAAATATTTTTAGACAACCGGTATACATAATGCCCTAATTGAATCCAGTTGGTACGATGATTTAAAGCTGGCAAAAGACATAAAGCTTATTATACAGCGTTGCCAGAAACCCGTATCTATGACAGCATATTTGTTTGGGGACTTTGAGTACGGCATGTTGATAATGGTAAGCAAATTGTTAAATAAATGTGAAAAATATAGATATAGATTTACATTTTTGTTATTTGCAGATAATAAGAGCTACGTATTCTTATCTCGCATTGTTCACGAGAACAAATAATATTGAGTAGGTGTACACAATTTACTATTTCTGCTTAGTTAAATAAATCAGCTATCTAGAACAATTGGCACGTATTATATTATTCTATTAGGTATTCTCTAATTATAGGTATTCATTGTAATATATGATAGCCCTTTATTGCGTAGAATATAATCATATTGATACAAATTTAGTGTTTACTTTTTATGTAATGATTAGTAAATATAGAGCAAAGAATAGTAAATAAATAGCATAAGTAGAAATTTCAATTTTTTTAACGGGACATTTTTTAAGGATTTTCTCCATTATCTCCATCATCATTTTCTCTCATTTTCTCCATCATCTCAATTTTTAAGAATTTTCCCCATTAGTAAATCTACAAATCAAAGCAATACACAAATCCAGAACGAACTACCTACTAAAATCCTAAACGAAATAATTTCTTCACTCGGTAACCAAATTCTCAATTCTCCAATTCAATTCTCTAATTCACGCGTCCAGTGGAAAACATGATAAGCGCCATTTTACTAATTTAACAGGAGAGCACTGTACGGCTGGTAGTTATCTTGTTCTTTAACTGATCCTTAATTGGCACTTGCACTCGCAGAATGTTGATCACACCAAACCAAACCAAAATCCCTGCCAGTTTTGCTCTGCCGGTCATTCTACAAACACAGGTCTTTTCAGGAGCTAGTTCTAGCCTTCTGCTTTCTATCCACTGCCTTATATTTTCTGCTGCTATCGTTGAAACTCTCTTGGGTTCATCCGGACCAATATCTATAGACACAAGGGCTAGGTCGTCGGCAAAGGCTATCGTGTAGACGCCACTGGGTTGAGTGATAGCGAAGACCGGATCGGACAGGATTTTCCACAAAAATGGTCCTAAAACCGACCACTGTGGAACTCCCATGCATGCTGACTATCTTACTGTAACCACTCCCAGTAAGCATCACCCGTTTGGAGAAATAACTCTTTATGATGTTGAGCAAATATTTCTGAATTCTCTTTCTATCCAGTTCTTCTATAATTATGTCCCACCCGGCCGTGTTAAACGCATTTTTCACGTCCAAAGCAGGTTTCTCTGTGCCTGTATCCACCAGCCTTTGCGAGCTGCAAGATTCTCTTAGCAGTCTCCACGGTGGAGCATCCCTTACAAATTCCTTACTGCTCTGGATTCAGTTCTCTATAATTGGCTGTCATATTTTCCTCCAGACTGGTATGGATTATACGCTCAAGTAATTTTCCAATCGCGCTGAGTAAACAGATTGATAGTAGGCCTCCAGGCTCTCCTGGATGTTTTCCATACCTAGGCAGAATCTCAGAGTGTATGGTATTAAAACGGTAATTAAACAAGTTATATGATAGCACTCGCTACTTCAACCAACCCACCAATTTGATGGTTTTCTGGTCCAATATTCTAGTAGTTTTAATACTCTATTTTCTTTTATTAATAACTTCATTGAAAGTCTCATTGTTTTTTAATTCCAGACCTGAATAATTATAGCTACTACCAGAATTTGAAATTATGTAAGTACTTCTAAATAGACCAGACTGGCTGCATTCGTATATTTACAAGCACTTCAATGTGTATACATGGTTTTTTAACCCTTAACAGGCGTGGTCGGAAATTTTAGCACTCCATGCGTTGTCCCTAGGACTCCAAAATATACAGGTGCGCTGTATTAGTGTTATCTAAACATATTTTTTTTTTCGTTATATACATCATTAAACACTTACAAGGAAATATATTTTTATGCTTACAGCCATATTATTTACAAAATAAAGTAAAAAAAAGCAAACAAACCAAAAGTAATACAGTTTGTACAAAATGAACATTATGCTACTTTTCATCGTATTTTACAAAAAGAAAGATATAAACAAAAAACAATACTCATTGAAAAACGTGATCATCAAGGTGAGAACTACAAAAAAGAGAATACAACCACCCCTAATGTAAAATTGAAAAAAATTGACAAGTGTTTAAAAACAAATAAAGTATAGCTTTTATTTAGGAATCTTCGGCATTTTCTACACATTGAACACACACTTTTTTTGAATATTTGAGTGAACAGAAATATTTTTTAGTTGGATCAGTTGTGTCACTGTCCTCTAAAGTTTTAGTAACCTCCATGTCATCTTGATCATCAGATTCATTGGCAGACATCTCACTCGCCATGTCGTGATCACTTAAAACTAATATTTTCTGTTGTAACATGGCTCTCAGGTTCTCCATCTTGGTCAGAAAACCCTTCCTCACTTTCATCAAACCATCTTAACATAGTTTCTTCAAAGTTAGGATCTTCTTTAATTTCTTAGACATAGTCACTAAATTGACTATGTCTAAGAAATTAAATGTCAGGCGAATTAGTGTCATTACTCTAACGGCGTCACGGAGTCCCATGGACTCTAGGATATTTGTTAGATGCAGTTGCCGTGATAACAGGTCGAAGTCGACTCAACAACCGACGGATACAATCACCATAGGAAGCTACTAGAGGACGCGCGTTGCTTGGTCGACAAATACGAAAGTTATGAAACAATTTATTTTTATTAGAGTTCCAGGGACTCCGCAACGCCGCCGCCGGCGCCGGTTAAGGGTTAATACAGGGTCGCTGTTATGTATGGAAACGGTCGATTATTAGATAAAATATACGAAGTACCGCAAAAAGTTAAATACAAAAGTTATAGGGTTTATAAATATACATTAGCGGGTAATAAATTTAAGTATACAGGGTCGGTCATAACGTCGTGGCACATCAAAGTTTCATTTTTTTTAATAGAACCCCCTGTATATTATTGCATATTTCGGCTCTTCCTTCAATTCTAAGCAAAAATCGAAATACATACAATGTACCTCAAACCAACCGTTTCCGAGTTATTGAATTTTGAAAATATCTCTTAAACAATTTGATTTAATTAATTTCGATATGTTCAGTTCCATTTAACGATGACATTCTGCCGAGACTGTTATACTTAATAATATTTGACGTTAGTTCTCAAGTGAGCATTCATAGATGTATAAAATGAGAGTATATCAAGTCTGGAAATTACAAAATGTTTGTTTAACAGTTCAATTTTTCAATTTATGTACCGGGTGGCCAACTAAGAATGGACGCCTGCTGTATCTCAGAAACTACTTATCGTATAACTTTGGGAAAAAATTCCAGTTTGAAAAATGTCCGCTAGGCGGCGTTTCTCTGATAGTCAATCAGAAAAAAGGGTTTTTCTCAAAAATATGCAGATGAACAGGTATTTTTAATATTACTATTGTAATCATCGAGAAATTTGTAATCTTTCTGATATAGAGTGTTTTGCTCTATCTCATAAAATAATGTGGTAGGGGAAGGTTATACTAGCTTTTATTAAAATAAGAATAACTCTGGTTTGGGTTAACTGATTTAAACAAACTAGGGCTCGTTTAAAAGAGCTTTTCTTCCTTAATGATATCCTGTATAAATTTTGTTTCCATATTTTTTTTCGTGCTAGCTAGAGGGCGCTGTTTGAAATCATAACAGATATTGCGCTTTTGCATAAAAAAATTAAATAGGAGGCTATATTCCTCTTGACACAGTTAAATAGAGCACAAAATTTGGAGGACAAAAATATCAGCGCAAACCGCAACTTTTTATCTTGTCTCTAACCGGAAATATTAAGAGAACAAATCATGTTAGGCTGCCTCCTAGGGTTATATGATCTAAAAATTATAGTAGTAGGTTAGGAAACAAAAAAAGGTAAATTGGTTACGTCAAAATATCAAAACATTTAAGTTCAGTTTTTTGATGCATTCGAATTTCGGGCGTTTTCTTTAAAAAAAATGACGTCATAAATTTTTAAACGTGTTTATGTAACATTATCGTCAATCCACATAATTTTTATGAATTTCTTGGTTAATTATACGTAGGTCTCAGATTAAAATGTCCAAAAGTCGGACAATCAATAAGTTTATTAAAATTTCTAGGAATTTTGTGCCGCCATATTGTTTTTAATAATAACAAATTTCGTATAGCCGAAAACTAGGGGTTTATTTCATGTAATGTCATTTGGCTATTAATCCAACTTCGTCCATGATTTCACTTGTTTTCGTGTTTTACCTGTTGTTTATTATTATATTATAAAGTTTATGTCGTTTGAGTCACTTTTCATATAGACCCGAAGGTGCGAATCTTAACAATATGCACTACTGGTCCAAATCTACCTTGAATGCAAGTAGTTCAGCACCAAGACCGTTGGTTGGTACATGTTTAGGCAGGAATTCTAGGATGGCAAATGATTGGACTTTTTTAATTATCTGAATGAAATGAACTATCCATAATTTCTAAGAGATGAATTGCCAATTTTGTTAGGGGATTCATCATGATGAAATTGCATTTGTTGCAATTTCATCAGCATGAATGCAGTTGGTATAGATGATGCAGTTGTTGCAGCTTGGTCGCTTTTTCTGCTACGAATGTGTGGGGCTTCTTGGATACGACTTACTTTAGTAGATAGAGACGCTGGAGCGGCATATTTCCATGGCCAGCTAGGTCATCGGATTCAATATGCCTGGGTTTTAATTTATGGGGTCGAATCAAGAAAGAACATGGATAAATAACAATTAAATGGTATTAAAATGGATTTAAAATATATCTTTTGATATTTTGATGTAACCAATTTACCTCTTTTTGTTTCATAGCCTACTACTCTAATTTTTAGACCATATTTAGTTATATTTATTTAGGTTAGAGAGAAAATAGAAAGTTACCGTTTGCGCTGATATTTTGGAAATTTTGTGCTCTATTTAACTGTGCAAAGAGAAATATAGGCTCCTATTTAATTTTTTTATGCAAAAGCGCAATATCTGTTATGATGTCAAACAGCGCCTTCTAGCTACCGTGAAAAAAATTATGGAAACAAAATTTATACAGGATATCATTAAGGAAGAAAAGCTCTTTTAAACGAGCCCTAGTTTGTTTAAATCGGTTAACCCAAACGTTTTCGATGGGCCACCCTGTATGATTATCTGTTAGATACTTTCAACTTTAGTAAATATTGTTGGTAGTACTTTTAAGTTTTCAAATAACTGACTGAATTTTTGGCGGTTGTCAATTTTTCGGTTAAAAATGGTAAAATGGATGCCTAAAAGTTTGATTTGATTAAAATCGTTAATCATCTATTATATAGGATTATAAATTAGGGTCCATTAGTGGTAATTATTTCGGGTGATTTGTGTGGAACCGAATTTTATCTCCACTTGTTGGGATTAATACCAGAGTATAATCGAATGAAAAGAAACCCTTCAGACAGAAGGTAAGTTTCTATTTTCCTTTTTTTTTTTA
Source organism: Sitophilus oryzae (assembly GCF_002938485.1). Classification (NCBI taxonomy): domain Eukaryota; kingdom Metazoa; phylum Arthropoda; class Insecta; order Coleoptera; family Curculionidae; genus Sitophilus; species Sitophilus oryzae. Next base: position 6,107,917 of record NW_022147046.1, on the reverse strand, counting down.
ACGAATTTGATATTTTGAAGTACATATGTTTAATTCATAATTACTAAATATTAAACATTACATTACATAGAACTAATGCCCACTTGCACCGTTTGTATAAACTTGGTTTAAAGACTAAACAGTGATTAACTATACATATTTTATTATAGTTAATCACTGTTTAGCCTTTAAACAAAGTTTATACAAACGGTGCAAGTGGGCATAAATCTATAATATAATAAAGAAAACTATGGACAAAAAACTTGAATCTAATCCTAAAATTACCGAAACTAAATTAAAATATTAATTCTAAACATAAAAGAAAAACGAACAAAACCTAAAAATCTTATTTCAAAAAAAAAACAATTAAAACTAATAATAGGAACTCTTAAAAAATAACCTTATAATCTAAAATAAAAACTATTCTACCTATTTACAAAAAAAAAACAATAAAAAAACAACTATTTACATATGTACAGTTTCCGTAGATACCTAATTAATTTTAGCTTTTAGTACAGCTGTGAGGGCTGGGTATAAATCAATTTCTAGGGTTGGGAATAGTATTCTGTAATAAATTACGTAATTGTTATTTACTTTTGATTAAGATAAATTATGCTGATAATTAAGCTTATTTGCTTTATTTTTTTTTGCTTATTTGATTACTGCTATTTATTTTTCTAGAGCAAAGTAGTAAGATATTTCTTTCTTTGTTCTAGGTTTTTTTGGGGGTGGCCTTTTTGTAAATTGTATTTTCTCCTTCGTACTTCGAAGTACTACTTCGTACTATATTTACGTACGGGCACTTTTTGTATGGGTACATATCTACTTGCGAAAAAGTGGATGGGTTTTTGTTTTGATGCTGCATAGGAATCATATAGGCACATGCACCTAGCTTAGCGATTTAAAACTTTTTTTTTGAATATTATGATCATTTATTTAAACCGCATATAGCTGGTATATCTTTTTTGGAATTTGATTTAGATCTTAAACAGTAGTTCATCATCAGGTAATAATAATCTGCTAATGATGCTAACTTGGTTTTGCCACAAATTTTTATGTTTTATTTTAATTCTCTAACTCAAGTAAAATAAAAACACTTTAATTATTCTGTCATTATTGTATGGTAACACCAAAAGTTTATATTCCAACTGTATTCTTCAATGGCTAAAGGTCTTCAGAACTGAATCTTTATCATAGGTCATCGTAGTCTATTGTAACACCAAATGTTCTAACCCTAACTGTATTAAAAAAAATATATGCTAAAATTGTATTCAAACTATAATTTTTACTTTGAATGTGATACACAATGATTCAGTATTGAAACTAAAAGAACTTCGGACATCCATTGCCTTTATTTATTTTGCTTACACAACGTTTCGGTCAAAACTATCACTGACCGTTATCAAGTGTGAACTAATCTAAATCCTAAAACTACTGAGCTTAATCCAAATTTAAAATTGTTCTTAACTCTGGAACTGCTCTGAGAAGTGTCATCAAAGGAGAATCATCAAAACAAAAAAGTTAATCTAGCAGGTGATAGCATCTAGCACCTTGCGAGTGCGGTGAGTCGTATATTGAAGAGACAAAATGTCCTCTACATGTACGACTTGAGGAACATAAAAAAAAACATACGCAAAGAGGTGAAACAATGAAGTCGGGCATTCCATAACATGCGTGGTCCAAACACCACAACATAAAATGGTCGGAAGCTCGGGTTGTCCAGAAATAATCCCATTGGAAATAGCGCGAAATATAACAATATTAAAAATAAAAATAACAATCTTACCTAGTAAAATATCTAAGATTGTTATTTAACAAGATTCTTGAAGCATCAGAAACTCTTCAAGAATAGCACAAAAGCGTCACAATTCCTATATTTAAAAAAGAACAAAAAACTACACCCGAAAACTACAGAGGCATAACTCTCCTCAATACAACCATGGAACTCTTCACTAATATTTTGAATGGAAAACTCGACGAAAAAATTACGAATAAGGACGAATAACAAGATTTTAGACGAAATCGATCAACTACAGACGCCGTATTTACCATTAAACAAATTAAAGAAAAAGCAATAGAGTTTAATACACCAGCCATATCTGTTTCATCGACTTGACTAAAGCATTCTATAAAGTACGCCTATCTGACATTATAAACATATTGGAAGAGAAAAAAGTGCCTGATAAGCTAAATATCGATAAAACACGAGACATACCAACACCAGGAGGCATTAGACAAGGAGACAGCCTTAGTCCCTTGTTATTCAATCTTTTCATGGACATCATCATAGAAAAGGTGACCTCGATGAATATTGGTTATCGAATGGGACACAAAAGAGTTAGCATAGGACGATATGCAGAGACAGCTTCATAAATTCTATCGAGTAAGCCGAGAATTAAATATGATTCTCCACAGAAAAAAACAAAATGCTTAATTTTATCTAAAGCCGGTAAGATGCAAACTGGTAGTAGAAAACAAAATTATTGAGCAAGTATCACAGTTCAGATACCTAGGAATAGCCATCATCCAGAGAAAGATCTGAGAAGCCAGATAAACAGAGCAACGGCCATGTCAGGATATCTGAGACAAATAATGTGGAATACCCCTTCATGCGAACAGACAGCAAAATTAAAATATATAAAATCTGCATCAGACCGATAATGACATATGGCATAGAAATCCTAGAGTAAACAAACACCACCAAAAGCATGTTAAGAGTCGCTGAAATGAAGAACCTAAGAACCATAATGGGAAAGACTAGAAGAGACAGAATTAGAAACACAAATATCAGACAACAATGTGGAATACAGGACGTAGTAAGATGGGGTAGGCAAAGAAAAAGACAATGGTTCGCACAGGGAAAGTTCGAACAAGGGTTCTTGAAGGGAAACCCATGGGCAAGAGACAGCCGGGAAAACCTCCAAAAAGATGGAAAAACAGTTGGCAGTCCATCTCCCAAGAACTACTACAGAGGCAATCTTAAAACTAACAGATCGAAAGATCGCAAATAAGTAAAAGAAGAAGAGCAAAAAGCGCAAATTTAAAGCCCTATTCATATCTAACAGTAAGAAAATCTTTAGCAGTCCAAGTATGGAAACATCAACAATATGACAACCACTCATAAAACGCTCCAATGCAGGTATTCTTAGTGGACAAACGCACGCTTGACTACACCCAATTAATTCACGGGTGAATGCTCGGCTCTAGTATACAGGGTGTACCAGAAATAAGTGCAAATATTTTAACTGGTAGTATAGTTCAACCCCAGAAACACGCCTATGAGGTTTTTTTTGCGAAAAAAAAATGTTGAAAATTTAAAATTTTTCTTGACATTTTCCGGGAAATTTGAAAAAACTTTTTACTGCCACTTGTTTATTCACCTGAGATTTTCCTACGGTGTATCTAAACCTTGCAGTGTTGCAACCTCCTATGTTATCGACATTCTACATAGTTCGGCGGAACATAGTTCTACATTTATAAATTCATAGACAAATTTCTACTCAAAAAATTAGGAATGGTAAATTTAATCTTTTATCAGTGCTCATTATTAATAATTATAGAAAAAAAACACATTAATTATTTTTAGTATTTACCCTTTCAATGAAAACTTAACAAAAACCACCGAAAATTAACTAAAACATTACGTTTATGACGTTTACGAAAATCTTTGTTATGCGCAAAATAACTTTATTTTGGAATAAATTTAATAAAATGATTCATATTATTCACAATCAGGTCACAAAAAAGAAATTCTTAAAATGTTTATCGTAATTTAGAATTCAATTCAAGAAATTTAGAAAACAGCCCAACGAATAATCGATTCCTTTTTGTTTTGTTTGTTTTCTTTCATGTTTCTCTGTTTTATTTGAACCACTGTTTTACAAAACACCCTCAAAAGCGCACATTACTTTGAATACCTTTCTGAATGAATAAATGTTGAGAATTATTGTCTCTTATCGCCACTTTACGAACTACTTTCAATCTAAGAAAATACATGTTTCACTCAACAATTTTAAATAGGTATTTTGTTTTTTCGCTATTTTTTCGATGTATTTCGACAATTCCATCGACAGCGGACAGCCTAACCGTCAACCAAGAGCGCCGCGTGTGAACTGGTCCTTTGAGTCGCCGGTCACCGCGCCGTCGTGGCGGGCTTGCGTCAGACGACGATGTTAAGCAACGTTGCCGTAGTTACAACAATTTCAAATTCAAGACATTCGAAGCAATCAAATTCATATTAAATTTTAAAAATAAAACTGAGAAACATGAAAGCAAACAAACAAAACAAAATGAATTGATTATTCGTCGGGCTGTTTTCGATGTATTGAATTCTGAATTACGATAAACATTTTAGAAATTTCTTTTTTGTGACCTTATCAATAACCAATTTATTTGTGTTTTGTTTGTTTCCTTTCATGTTTTTCTGTTTTATTTTTAACATTTTATAAGAATTTGATTGCTTCGAGTGTCTTTGAATTTGAATTTGTCTTGGCGCGACAAAGAAGCAGTTACCAGTGATGCGCCGCTCTCTTGGCCGACGGCCGACGCGACGGTTAGGCTGTCCATGGAATTGTTGAAATACATAGAAAAAAAAGCGAAAAAACAAAATACGTATTTAAAATTGTTGAGTGAAACATGTATTTTCTTAGATTGAAAGTAGTTCGGAAAGTGGCGGTAAGAGACAATAATTTTCAACATTTATTCATTCAGAAAGGTATTCAAAGTAATGTGTGCTTTTCAAGGTGTTTTGTAAATCAGTGGTTCAAATTGTGATGAGGCCTATATGAAAATAATGTGTTAAAATTGGGGACTGTTATTTTAGTAGTTATTATAATAGCATGTACAAGTAAAGCAGCACAGTGAAGTGTATTTTAGTTAAGTGTATATCGAAAAAGAGAACTGTCACAGTTACATCGATCTGTCATAAGTATCTTTTTTAATGTTTTTTAATGTTGTGTAAGTTTTTTAATTTAACTTTTTTAACACATTATTAAACATTTAACTTTTAATTTATTTTATGTAATAATATCACAATCTTAAAAATGTAATGCATCTCTGCAAACTCCTCAGGTGTTGTGATTTTATGACTTACTTTTAACATATACTTTCTTGTCCCTATGGCAACGCAGTGCGTCGAATTAACTGAAATCCGGGCTTGATCCGGGTAATTGGATGTAGTTGGCGATATCTGCCGGCGGTTCTCAAAATGTTGCGATTATTTTTTTAAATTTTCAAAGTTAAATAACTCGGTTATTTTCAATTTATTTTAAAAATGGTAAAGAGAAAATATGTTTATTTTGACCAGATTTACCACCCCTTAAAATATCTGCACTCATTTCTGGAACACCCTGTATAAGCTCAGTAGTTTTATGATTTAGATTGCACACTTGATAACGGTGAGTGATACTTCTTGAGTAAGCAAAATAAATAAAGAAAATGGAAGTCCGACGAAGTTTTTTTAATTTCAAAAATATAATTCTATCGCAATCCGAAGTATAATAATGTATAATAATATCGCTCCAATAACGAAATATTTTACAATTATTTAAAAATGAAATAATTCTTTGTGCTATATTTCCATTAATGAATTTGAGATCCGCTACTATATAAAATAACATAAACATTTATGTGAACTATTAAAAGTTCATTTGTTACTAGAAAATAGATATATTAAGTATAAAATAAATATGTATAGGCCAGTCGATATGTCGCCTCGTTTTAAATAAGCCTAGGTTGAAATAATTAGGGGCAAGCTGAATTATTTTTTATTTCCTTTGTTTTAATGTGCTGATTGATATATTCAATTTGCACGGTATGTCGATCCCGGATTTGGCCGCCATTTTGAAAAAGTCGATATAAAAACTTCATTTTTATGGATTTCTTAAAATATCTCGGTCTGGGTGCATTGTAGAAAAAAAATGCTGGTAACCAAAAATAAAGCAAGCTGAATTATTTTTTATTTCCTTTGTTTTAATGTGCTGATTGATATATTCAATTTGCACGGTCTGTCGATCCCGGATTTGGCCGCCATTTTGAAAAAGTCGATATAAAAACTTCATTTTTATGGATTTCTTAAAATATCTCGGTCTGGGTGCATTGTAGAAAAAAAATGCGGGTAACCAAAAATAAAGCAAATTAAATTCTCTACAAAAAAGGTTCTATTAATTATTCTCGTAAACTTATCAGTTCTCAAGTTATAGCAATTAGCATCTAAACCATACCATCTGGTATGGTGGGGTATTAACATTGACAAAAAAAAGGTTTTTTAATTTCACTCAAAATGAGTTATTTGGGTCATAAATGTAGAGTCTTTTTTGTAGAGAATTTAAATAGCTTTCTTTTTGATCTCCTTCAAATTTTCTGTACAGTGCACCCAGACCGAGTTATTTAAAAAAAAACATAAAAATGTCATAATTTGACAGGATTTTCCAATATGGCGGCCCAATCCGGGATCGATAGACCGTATAAAATTAGAAGAGTATTCAACAAAGCAAAACAAAGAGAATAAGTGTTATTGCAGCTTGCCCCTAATTATTTCCACCTAAAACCACTTGTCGACTGGTCTAGTAGTAGAGCAAAAAAAACTGTAATTATCTTTCCATTACGCACTCGCGTAAAGAATTCAGAGCTTTTCAACAACATAAAGCTTAAAACTCTACTAGTATAACAGTATTTCACGTGAGCGTGATGATAAGAAAATAATATGTATGAACCAAAAAAAGGAAAATCCTTTTATGTAACATTAAAAATGTTACAAATATTTCATTTCTATCCCTCAAATTCCTGTATAAGAAATATTGGGCAATATTACATTGTATCAACCTTTTTACGATTGACTTCATCCTTCGTAATAATGGAATGTCTTGTTGATTTTACATTGTCAGTTGCTTGTAAGTATCAGGTAGATTCATAGAATCGAGGAAATTAATAGGAGTTTATTGTGATTTATAGATAGAAATTTATCAAATATAACAGAAGATATAGTAGGCATAACTGGATTGACAAGTTGTATGGTCGTATGTATAAGATTCGAGTTTATTGTTAAAGAATGGTCTAGATTAATGACTGATTTAACTGATACAGATAAGTTTGGTACACCTGAAGGTTTAGAGCTGGTATCAGCAAAAATGAAGATATATTCGTTGTTTTATGTGGCGTACTGTATCTTTGGAATGTTAGTGTATGCAATAGCATCGATATATGAAACAGGTACACTATCTAAACTCTTATATATACAGTGTTACAGATAAAGTCCGCATCATATGAAATGTTTTTATTTATCGATTTAGATAAAATTTGACTTCGGCAATAGTTTCTAATTTGATTCAGGTTAAAAATGACTTAAAAATGTTGCTTTTGGTTTTCTGATATTTGTCAAATTTGACACTGAAAGTAACAAATGGCTAAAAAATCGGTTACCTAACAAAATTTCGAAATCTGTGGCGCCTCTAATACGCCTCAGAGGCTCCAAGGAGAACGACAGTTTGTATTGAAATGACATTGTCTAAGCTTATGTAGGTTAATTCAGAACACTTTTAAAAAATATAGAGAGTTCTACAGGGTGTCCCCAAAAAATTACGTATCACAGTTGTGTTTTTTTGTAATGGAACACCCTATATATTAACTGATTTTCGGATTTTGGGAAAAAAATAAAGGTGAGTTTTATAAGAGAAGTTTTTGACATATTTAACATTTTCTAGAAATAAAGAACAATTTTTAAATTTCAATAAAAGCTACCTAAATTGGAATTTACCCGGTATGGCCTAATATGTAGTTAAATTAACTATTGTACTTTAAATCAAATTAAAACTTGATCAAAAAAGATATACAGGGGGAGACAAAATTAATATTGAATATTCGTCACTTTTAAAAGCATGTTACTCTTTTATTTAAAATGGCACACCCAGTATATTATTTCGATATTCAATGGAGAATTCATGTCTCTTCAAAATACTATTAAGGTTGCCTACCCCTCAAACAAAGATTTTCTTAGATATTTTAATTTACCTGATTTAATCTGAGTAGATCTTTATTATTTGATAAAATCTAGGTGGCTGGTGATATTTCTGACCTTACTTCAACATAGCTGTCTAATTAGTTCAACTTTAACAACTAGTTACCATTTTATGTCAGTTAAATAAAAAAAAATTCTCCGAAAAAAAAATGCCGAAAATGCAAACTTATCCTACATCAGAAAGAATTGATATAATTCTATTAGTTGGTGAATGCAGTGTGCTTAAATGCTCCTGATTTTATCTAGTCTGTTTTTTTATAGGGATATGTTAAAGACAGTGTTTACAAAACTCGACCAATAATTATTGTCGACAACATGGGAGAAATTATTGTAGTTGCTTTTCGAGATAGAACTCCATATATCCCTTTTAAAATGAAAAGATCCTTTTGAAAAGACAATCATTTTATGAAGTTAACAGGAAAGTAAGCATTTTCAGCATTTGATTTCATCTAGCTAATTTTTGTCACATAATTATAGGTTTATATCTAGTTTTAATTCTGTAATAATTAAAGAATGTTTTAAACAGGTATCTTTTTATTATTTAGTCTACAATCTTTAATTTTTCTTAAATTAACAAAAGATATATCACACAGCCACCCTAGATTTTTTCAAATAACAAAGATCTACTGACGCAAAATCATAAAAATTAAAATATCTGGAAAAATCTTTGTCTGAGGGGTAGGCAACCTTAATAATATTTTGAAGATATATAAATTCCTCATTGAACATCGGAAAAATATACTGGGTGTTCCATTTAAAATAAAGAAGTAACTTATTGCTTTTAACAGTGACTAATGTTCCATATTAATTTTGTCTCACCCTGCATAACTTTTCGGGTCAAATTTCTATTTGGTTTAACATAATATAATGGTTACTGTAATTAAATATCAGGCTATACAAGGTCAACTAAAATTTAGGGAGCTGCTATCGAAATTTAAAATATACTCTGCATTTTCACAAAATGTGAAATATGTCAAAATTCTTAGAGTTCATGTATATGCTTCTTTAATAAAACGCCTTTATTTTTTTCCTAGAATCCGAAAATCAATTAATATATAGGGTATTCCATTAGAAAAAACACAACTTTGATGTGTAACTTTTTTTTAGGGACACCCTGTATAATTCTATATATTTTTATAAAATGCTTTCAGTCAAATATGCTGTCAAAATTTCATTTCGATATAAACTACCGTTCTCCTTGGAGCTTCCGCGGCGTATGAGAGGCGCCACCCTGTATTTGAAAAAGTTGATACTTTTTTGATTTTATACAAGTTCAATTTAAATAGTTTTTAAAGAAAACTAAATTTAGTTGTAAAAATTATACAAAAAGTGATGCAAAGTATGAATAACTTCCGCATTTATGAAGATGACGTCATAAATTTCATATTTTTATATTCTGAGAAATTATTTGTAATGTAAAAATGTATATTTCATACTCTAATTATAGAACGGTTTGGGTAGATATTGCCCCTTTGTAGTCTCACATTGTTTAACTCGCTTATTACAATAACGGGTCTGATTTTTAGAGAAAATCGAAATGTAAATCAGAGAGAAAAACTATACAGGGTGAATCTTATAGTAAGTGCAAATATTTCTAGGGCTGGTAGATCTCGACAAAAGAAACATATTTTCTCTTTACCGTTTTTCAAATAAGTCAAAACTAACCGAGTTTTAAAATTTTTTGCTTAAATTTTGAGAACCACTGGATCTTTTCTGAGTTTTCTTTCTTGTAAATTTAATCTATTACCAATTTTGTCATATTATCAAAAAATTACGTTTTTTTACAAAAACTAAAACAATTTCAATTTTTTTTTTAAATCCAAATTTTTAACTTTTTTTCCGCGAAAAAAACTTATCGTGTGTCTGGGGTATATATATACTACCCCTAAAAATATTTTTACTTATTTAAGACTGTATAGAAATGATGCCACCTCGATATATGCGAGAATTATTGGAAACAATCCACTAGATCTCTAGGGTTTTCTTTCTTGTAAATTTAATCTGCTATCTATGTTGCCATTTTATGCAGATATTATATTTTATAACTAAGAATTAAAAACATTTTCAGAATTTTTTTTTGCGTATTAAAACCTCACAGAAAGAGCAGAATGGGAAAGCAACCGAGTAATGAACACTCAAGAGATAGCAGTCTCCATAGATGCTTCTGTGACTTCAGGAGGCACAGGTATAGGCATCTTCTCAGAGGAACTAGACATCCGATGATCTTTAAGGCTATCGGATGGCTGTAATGTTCTACAAGCAGAGCTTTACGCCATAAACGAAGCGGCTAGTTGTATACGAGAGAAAATTGCTGATAGACCAATAGGGGATATAGTGATGTACTCTGACAGATTAGCCGCTTTAAGGAGCATCACCATGCAATCAGTGAGATCGAAAGCTGTGATGGAATGTCGAGAAGCACTATCCTGGCTGCGTCGCGTCGGGGCGGGGCTACTCTGTGCTACTCTGACATAATTGTAGGTGTCGTCACTGGAAACTGTCCCACGGGGGTAAACCTCTCGAGATGGAAAGTTTCCGACGACGACTACTGCAGAGAATGCGGAGAGGAAGAAGAAACCATAGAGCACCTGCTGTGCCACTGTCCGGCACTGGAATATCGACGCTTTAAAACTTTAAGCCAAGGTTTTTTGGAGGGACTAGAGGAAGCAGCAGAAGCCAACATCAGCGACATCGGGAACTTTGCAAAGAGCTGGAAGTGCTTTAACGCAAAGAAGGAACGAGAGGAAGGTTTGGTACAACAAAACAGGGGTATCGCAATGGGCCCAAGACCTCCCAGTGAGGGATCAAACATGATTCCAAACCCCAGCAACCTAACCCATCCTAACCTAAAACCTCATAGACGTGTTTCTGGGGTCGAAATATACTACATCTAAAACTATTTACACTTATTTAATTAATTATATTTACATATTTATTATTTAGGGTGGCGCACCTCATTCGCCTCGGTTGACTATACCAAAAGTATAGAGAATATGTACAGTGGCAATGTGCATAATTTAAAATTATTTTTAAATGTACAGGGTGTGTCAGAACTAAGATCCACGCCAAAGTTATATTTTTTCTTATGGAACACCCAGTATTTTATTTCATTTTTGGATTCTTGGGCATAAAATAAGGCATTTATTATACGAGTTTCCCATGTTTAATTGCTTTGGTTTTTGAGATATTTAAATATGCATGCTATAATAAAAAAAATTGCCAACACCCTGTGCATTACTTTTCAGATTTAATTCTTGTGCTGACTTTGAAGCCAGAGAAATAAGCTTTACTAAAAAATTGTATTGCTTCCTTAAATGTATACAGGGGTATCAAAAATGGCTGGTCTATTTTAAATATTTATTTTACATAAAAACTTCATTATTTCAAATACAACACTATGTATTTTTTAAAATAGGTTGAAGCAGATTTAAATGCTCTTTCAAACTCTATTAGGGTTTCCTATACCTATCTGGCTCAGATTTTGAATAAAAAGCGCTTTTTCGATAAAATGGTAATCAAGATGGTTGGTGTCGCTATGGCAATTTCTTAGAGACAGTTAGCAAGGGCGTAGATAAGAGGGGGGGGTACTGGGGGACAGTACCCCCCCCCCCTGACGCTTGACGAGATACGAGAACTGAAATAGTCATTGACTATGAAAGGATTTTTTTTAATTAATATCCGACATATAAGAACACTTTGTATGCTTTTAATTATGTTGATTTATCGTTTATAATATGTTCGACCTAATTAAAAGCACACAAAGTGTTCTTATTGGCCAGGACAGATTAGTGGGGTTAACTCTAATCAATATCCATAAAGATATTGAAATAAAGGTTGATGCTGTTATTGATAGGTTTTCCAAACAGCGTACTAGAAAACTTGATTTTGTTTTGTAGTTTTATTTATAGTTTATAGTTTTTATAGTTTTTTTTTGATAGTTTAGAGTTTTTTATTTATAGTTTATAGAAAATTAACTAATAAACGTCGTTGTGTCATTTTTGTTTATGTTATTTACAAATCTATATTTTAATTTTTGTGTTATGTTTTTATATCTTTTTGAAGACAAAAAAATCGCCGTCGTTTTAATTCGACAAAAAAATTCCGACGGCGATTTTTTTTGCGACTTAATCATAGTACGGCTGCTTATATACGGTTGAAGAATTTTTCGTCTCTTAAGAAATATATACCATCAAAGACTAAGTATCAATTATGTGACACACTTATTTTATCTTTATTTGATAATGGCGATTTTGTTTATGGTACATCCATAAACGCTAGATTCTCTAGAAAAATCCAAATACTTCAAAGTTCGTGTCTACGGTTTTCTTTTAACATTCCTTTTAGAGATCATATAACGCCACATCTTAAAAATTTATCTATTTTATCCATGACTAACAGACGACAATTTCATTTAATGACATTCATTTATCGAATTTTAACTACAGAGCAGCCTCCCTATTTGTTCTCATTGTTTCACTACGTTGACCATGATCATTCTACTAGACAAGTGCATTATTTTAAAATTCCTCAACACCGAACAGCTAATTTCCAAAAATCTTTCAGTTTCATAGCGCCACATTTGTGGAATAATATTTCTAATAACTTTAAATTTCAATCCTTTACAGATTATAAAAAACAAATTAAAAATAATTTACTAAATTCGTAAATATTATAATTTCTTCGCATGATTTGTGAGCTTGTTCTTCTGATATGCCCGTCATTGGTTGCTGTTCCGGTTTTTACACTGTTTCATTATGCTTCTCTGCTTATCTCCGCTCATCCCTGATAAAATTATATTTTCACTTTTTTTATATAATTTTAATTTTTTTAATTTTGTTTATTTCTATAATTTAATTTATTTCTATTTTGTATTTGAGGTCGCACCACTCTGGCACTTTTTGCCATTCTATCGGTTTTTTAATCGCGGTGCGATCCCTTTAGACACACATTTATTAATACTAATATTATTCTGTAAAACTTAATGGATCTAATAAAGAAATTTGAATTTGAGTACCACCCCCATAGCATACACCTATCTACGCCCCTGACAGTTAGTAGCTACTTTCAAAATCTACATTAATTTATGGATTTTATTTAAATTTATAACAGTTTACTTTCATTTAATTTACCTACAATATTTTAATAAGTAAATATTTATTATTTTATCAAGAAAAATAAAGTAATTCTTTGATTTATATTACGATGACTTATAGATACGTAGATATATTGGATTTTCTATTAAAGAACCATTTAAGGCAAATTCGACGACTTCTTCCAACGACAGGTTTCTGCCTATCAGCTCTGCGAAATAGGAAAAGTAGTTTTTCAAAAAAAAAACACTTGTCAAGTAAATTCCTATTTGGATAACTTTGAGCATAAATCCTTCAGACCAGCAAGCAATTGTCCTCACAAAATAAAATCATTAGTAACATATCCTTTCCTCCACCAGCAGATAGTGCTTAATTTTTCTTGATGAAATAATAAATACTTACTTATTAACCTTATTGCAGGTAAATTAAATAAAAATAACCTATTATAAATTTAAATAAAGCCCCCAAATAAATACTAATTGTCGCTAGAAAATTGCCATGGCGATATCAGCCGTCTTGATTACTATTTTATTGAAAAATCTCTTTTTATTCAAAATCTGAGCCAGATAGGTATAGGACACCCTAATATATTTTGAAAGAGTATTTAAATCTGCTTCGACTTATTTAAAAAAAAATATATAGTGTTGCATTTGAAATAACGAAGTTTTATGTAAAATAAATATTTAAAATAGACCAGCAATTTAGGATAACCCTGTATACATTTAAGGAAGCAATCAAATTTTTTAGTAATGCACAAGGTGTTGATAAACTTTTTTTTATTGTAGCATGCATATTTAAATATCTTTAAATATCTCAAGAAGCCCTTGAGATGTGGATTCTTCGTAGACTTCTCAAAATACCTTGGACGGCACATGTCAAAAATGAAGAGGTGCTGATGCGAGCCTAGTGCGAAAGAGAATTAGTGCACATAGCCAAGAAACGTAAGACAGTCTATCTGGGTGATATAATGCGTGGAAGTAGATATGAGCTGTTAAAATTGATAATGGAGGGAAAAATTGAGGGCAAGCGGGGTATAGGTAGAAAGAAACATTCATAGTTGAAAAACATCAGAGATTGGATGGGTATGGATGCACACTCGTTATTTCGAGCTGCCCAGGATCGTCAGAAGCCGAGATTGCTGCTAACCTTCAATGAACGATGAAGACGGCACTCTGAGAAGAAGAAATATCTCAAAACCGAAGTTTTTAAACATATTAAACCCTTATAATAAATGCCTTATTTTATGTCCAAGAATCCAAAAATGAAATAAAATACCGGGTGTTCTATAAGAAAAAAATAAAACTATGGTATGGATCTTAGTTCTGACACACCCTGTACATTTCAAAATAATTTTAAATTATGCACATTGTCTTCACACGTATACCCATAAAATATTTTGTTTCTACATCTTTCCGTTTTCGTATAATCAACCGAGGCTACAACCCTGTATATTTAATTAATTACATTTATTTTATTTAATTAATTATTTACACTTACTTAATTTTGTATAGTATACAAAGAAGCGTAAAAAAGGGCGGAACCGCTACAAGTGTGCTAATTTCTGCATTAAGTTTGTCAGGCCGACGGAAACAGCCATCCGACGACCGGTTTCAGGGATTTATCCGGTTTCAGGGATTTATCCCCATCGTCAGGCCTACTTTGCAAGGTCCTTAGATCTGACAACTACTTCACTATAACTATTTCTGTTCAACATCAAGAACTTTAGTTTAGTTATGGTATGTTACACACATACGGTATGTGTGTAATAAGATTTGTTGAAAGAGAAAAATGTATCTATTAATGTTTTGTTAAATGTTAAAATTTTTCGAATTGCGGACTTTTTGACAGCAACATTGCTTTAAACTAAGACATCCTTACTTAAACACCATTAAAGTGAAAAAAATAGATATAGAAAAAACAATAAATATTCCTACTACATATGTTATAGTTACTAATGATACAAGTTCGGTACGAACATCATAATGAAACGCGTGTAACGTTAAGCCACGAGGCGTTAGCCGAGTGGCTTAGTTACACAAGTTTCATTAAAAAGTTCGTATCGAACGTGTATCATTCAAAATTTAATCTACGACGCGACACGAGAGACGATCCAAAGACATTTAATTTAATTTAAAATATCAGGTGCCCATATTAGTCGACGCCATGGTAACCGTGTTTGTTGATTGTTTTCATTTTGACTTTGACAACTCAATTATTGATGTTCAATTTTGTGTTAAACGTTCAGTTTTAGCAAAAAGCAAAAAATAATATTAATATGGGTGATTCTGATTCTGAAAGTGACCTTTCGGATATTGAAGGCATTGCGCAAAACGTTGTCGATTCCCTACTTCCCGAAAAATCAAGACAAACGTACGAGCAAGCCTATGTAAAACTTGAAGATTGGTGTAAAGGGAAAGGAATCAAGAATAGTAGTAACGAAAAGGTTCCTGGCATATTTTGAACATTTTTCAGAACATAGGAAGGCTTCATCACTTTGAGTATATCATTCCATGCTACGTTCAGTTATATCAGTGAAGAAAAATACAGATATTAGTAAGTACGTCCACTTATTAGCATTTCTAAAAATAAATCGGAAGGATTTCGGTAAAAAAATCGAGAATTTTAAGAAAAGAAGATATAACTCGTTTTTTATTGGAAGCTGATGATAAAACTTATTTCCTGACAAAAGTTCCATTGATAGTGGGACTTGCGGGAGCCTGCCGGCGTATCGAGTTGACAAATCTGCAGCTGCAAAATGTTAAGAATGAAGGACAATGCATTCATGCCATTATTCCATTTACGAAAACAAAGATATCACGAGATTTTTTTATAACGAAAGAGAATGTTGAAGGAATAAATATGGTGGAAATGGTTCGAAAATATAGCTATGCGGCCAAGCAACACAGAGCATACTCGATTTTTTGTGGGGTACAGAAATGGAAAATGTATTAAGCAACCCGTTGGCATTTATACTTTAGAGAAAATGCCGTATAAAATAGCATTGTTCGTAAGTCTTCCAAATCCACAACAATACACTGGACATTGTTTCCGTAGATCGTCTGCGTCGTTGCTTGCAGATTCAGGAGTGGATTTATTAACTGTTAAAAGGCAGGTGGTTGGCGCTCTAATACAGTGGCAGAGAGCTATATAGAAAATTTCAAAGAAAATAAGAAAAAAGTGTCATGTAATATTTTGGGTAACATTTCTGGCAATGATGGGTCTTCAACAAGTTCAAGCACTCAGGAAATAAATTTACTTTCTAAAAATCCAACTCGCCTGTCATCGTCTGGAATTAATTTAACCAATTGTACTGATATTATAATTAATGTTTACACTAAATAAACGTATTTAGGAACTTTTTTTTTGCTTGTTTCTTATTTTATAATACAAATTTGCGTGTTATTATGAACTCATAATAGCACTAGTGCTATTATGAAAGCCATAATGACATCCAAATGACAATGTTAAATGTGTCATAATGACATTGTCGTAGATTAACAATTTTTATTGTACAAAACTGCCAGAAACTCTGCCAGAAACCTTCATATTGTTACGTTTTTCGTCGGTTCCGTATGGTTAGAAAGTCTAATTTGTCTCTACAATTTATTTTACACATTAACAAAACAATAACGATAAAGGCTAACGTTAGGCTGAGTCCACACAAGTCCGCAACAATATTGTTTCCTTTTTGGATAAAAATCCTTCAGCTCTTCAGTCGAGAAAATTTGACTGTAAAAGCATTTAGTTTTCTAGTTTTCATCTAATTTGCTTGGGAATTAGAAGGAATAGTGCCAGATCTTGAAAAAAAAGTTGTTTTTGCAGACCAGTGATATCTGTACCTCAATTGTATGCTTTAAATTAGCGATGGGAACTATCGAATGAATTAGACTATCGAATGGTTAATGAATGAATGATTTCAACTATCGAATGGTTTTATTCGAATAAAATCATTCATTCATTTGTATACTAAAGCATATGTGACAACCTCGCCGTGCGACTAAATGGTTATCGTTGAGCCACGACTATCGAATGCTTTTGATAAATGAAATTTAGTATTCGTTTGATTTTTGTATGCGTCAGTGCATTATTAGTTCTTCCAAGTTTTTATAACTTCGCCGTATAAATACTGTGCTATTTTTGCGTTTATTAAAATAGTTAAAATACTAAAATAGTAGTTATTTTTTAATTTTATTTATTGACGATTGTGTGCATGTGCAGGTGGTCAAAGTTTTTACGAAAATTTGTGTGGTTTTCCGTAGTCCGATCTTTCAATTATTTAATTTTATATGATACTAGCATGAACCCGCGACTTCGTTCGCGTCGAATTAATCATTTGTAATGGTGATGATAAAGCAAAGCAAGAATTCCCATTAACATACAAACTGGATAAAATTTTCTCACATTTATGTCAGCATGAGAAAAAACAATATGGCGATATTATTATATAACTTCGTAATATTTGAGGGGTAATTTTATCTCGTTGGAATTTGATTTTCGAAGAATCCGTTTGCCAAAAATAAGCTTTTTACGTCCAGCAGTTTAAGCAGAATCGTGATTATGATTAATCACGATTCTGTTTAAAACTATTACTTATTTACCCTACCTTATTACCCAACTTTTTGGAACACCCTGTATGATTTTTTAAAAAAAATTTAAAATATGTAAAAAACAAAATAAATTATGCGTGCCCAACCGTTTTCGCGAAAGACTAACCGTTTTTTAAATAACAAATACTGTAATATTTGAGGGTCGTTTTCACCCTCTTGGAATTTGAGATTCGAGAAGCCCCTCCTTATCGAACCTCTACACCCCACAGTCAATCCGTTTGCCAAAAATCAGCTTTAAACGTCAAGCAGTTTAAGCAGAATCGTGATTACTCAATGGTCATATTTTATGAAACACCCTGTATAAATTTTTAAAAAATCTTAAAATATGTAAAACAACAAAATAAAATATACGTGTTTAAGAGTTTTTCCGAAAAACTCACCGGTTTTTAAATAAAAATATTCTAATATTTGAGGGGTTGTTTCAGCCCTTTAGAATTCGAGTTTCGAAAAATTCCTTCTTATCGAACTTCTACACCCTAAAGGCAATCCGTTTTCCAAAAATCAGTCAAGCGCTTTAAGCAGGATCGTGATTAATCAATGACCAGATTTTTTGAAACACCCTGTATACATTTTTCAAAAATCTTAAAATGTGTAAAAAAACAAAATAAAATATACGTGTTTAAGAGTTTTTCCGAAAAACTCACTGGTTTTTAAATAAAAATATTCTAATATTTGAGGGGTTGTTTCACCCCCTTAGAATTAGAGTTTCGAAAAATTCCTTCTTATCGCACTTCTACACCCTAAAGTCAATCCGTTTTCCAAAAATCAGCTTTTTACGTCAAGCGCTTTAAGCAGGATCGTGATTAATCAATGATCAGATTTTTCGAAACACCCTGTATACATTTTTAAAAAATCTTAAAATATGTAAAAAACAAAATAAAATATATGTGTTTAAGCGTTTTTTCCGAAACTTGACCGTTTTTTAAATAAAAAATATTGTAGTATTTGAGGGGTGATTTCACCCCTTTGGAACTGGAATTTCGAAAAATCTCTTCTTATCGAACGTCTACACCCTAAAGTCAATCCGTTTTCCAAAAATCAGCTTTTTACGTCAAGCGCTTTAAGCAGGATCGTGATTAATCAATGACCAGATTTTTGGAAACACCCTGTATACATTTTTAAAAAATCTTAAAATATGTAAAAAACAAAATAAAATATACGTGTTTAAGCGTTTTTTCGGAAACTTGACCGTTTTTTAAATAAAAAATATTGTAGTATTTGAGGGGTGGTTTCACCCCCTTGAACCTGGAATTTCGAAAAATCCCTTCTTATCGAACCTCTACACCCTAAAGTCAATCCGTTTTCCAAAAATCAGCTTTTTACGTCGAGCGCTTTAAGCAGGATCGTGATTAATCAACGACCAGATTTTTCGAAACACCCTATATACATTTTTAAAAAATCTTAAAATATGTAAAAAAAGAAAATAAAATATACGTGTTTCAGCGTTTTTTCCGAAACTTGACCGTTTTTTAAATAAAAAATATTGTAATATTCCACCCCCCTTTTTACCCCCTTAGGGGATGAATTTTAAAAAATCCTTTCTTATCTCACGTAAACATCATAAAAGGAACCCCTGTACAAAATTTCAGCTTTCTAGGGTCAAGGGTTTGGTCTGGGCGTTGATGAGTCAGTATCAGTCAGGACAGTCAGATTTATATATATAGATATGGTCTATTTTTTAATGGGAAATTTTGAGAAGTTTTGAAGAATTTTTAAGAGAGATGAGATGAACTTACAATTAATTTTAAAAATACATATTTGTATTTTAGATGTTTTAATAATATGAATTAGTTGAACTTAATAATCATATTTAAGTAATGTGGTTAAGTAAATGGTTATCGAACTCAAACTATGGGGTGAGAAAATTAAAATAAAAGTTTTACACGTGCCAATTTAAAAAAAAAGTTAACGATGTTTGTATTTTGTTTATGCTAATTCTCTTACATGTAGCTTTTTGCATGTTTGTTTTTGTTGTTTGCAGAAATATTTCATTTATTTTTTAAAGTAAATGCCAGTAAAAGTAAATATAATTTTTAAATAGTAATATAAAACACCTAATATAAATAATTTTGATTTCTAACTTTTTATTTATATTTTCCTTCCATTACACTGCACACTTAGAAAGTTAATAAATGTTTATATTTCATGAATTTAAAATTTGTTGTTAAAATAACAAATTAGTTCTGTAATTATTATTATTTAATAAACCAACGTTGCCACACACAAAAAATTTAGAGACTATATTATTTTTAAATGGATCTAATATAAATAATTTTGACATCTAATTTGTTGTTTATATTTTGCTACTACTTAAAAGAAATATTTATATTAAATGATTTTAAATTTTGTTGTTATTAGGTATAACAAATTATTACTGTTATTATTATTTATTAAACCAGTCTTTGCTTAAAAACATTAAAAATCATTTTCCTACATCCAAAATAACAAATATTATTGCAGTGTAACAACAGAATATTAATAAAAAAAATGCAGAATATATAGACATACTATCCCTAACTAACTAAAGCCAAACAAATTCTTTGCTAATATCAACTAATACCAAAATATGGCAACAGCGCCCTTCATAATGTATTTTCTGTGTAAATACTAGCACCTTAATAAAAAAAATAATGTGTCCTTATCTATATCTGACTCCGCAAAAAATCAAAGATGCCGGCTTCTTTCATAGCATTGCCACCGACCGCTGTCGGGTTTCTCGGAAAGAAACCTACGTCGTCGGGCGACAACTAAAATTCAGTTAATATTTTATTATAATCGATCCTGACGAATAAATGAATTTCATAAATGAATGAATTTTATAAATGAATGGTTTTTGCTGCCGAATTACAAGAATACAATATTTCAAGGCAGATGACGGATCTATTGGATAATTTTTATTCGAATAGTTTTCAACGAATGTTTTCTTACTAACTATCGAATTATTCGAATGAATTGCAACTATCGAATGTTTCGATAGTATTCATTCGATAGTTCCCACTACTACTTTAAATAGAGAGTAGACCTGATGTTGTAAAGTGATGTTAACAGTGAGAGGTTTTTTTCAAATTAGAAAAAAAACTTATATCATTTAGAACAGACTACATCAACCTAAATATATTTTAAATTCTGTATATTTTTTAGATTATTGCAATCAACTAAATCAAGAAAACGGTCTGCATGAAATATGTGGTATGGTAGCACCATTGAAGTGGCCTTCAAACAGCATTAATCCTACTACCAAGTTTATCATTTTCTTCTGTCAGTTATACTCAGTTGGTATGAATGTACAAAAGTATCTTTTGGTCAAAATCTTCTTCGTCCGGCAATAGTACGTCGGGCATCTGTAGCTCCTATAATAAAAAACTTAGGAATTTTGAGAAGTGCAAACCTAATGTATGTATTAGTATTTGCGGAAAATATTTTAACTACAGGATGGCTCAAAAAAAGTGTCAGTTAATCAAGATGATTTTTTTTTAAATATTTTTTTTGCTGGTCTCTACTTACTTTTACTTTCCTATAAATATCGCAATTTTAAACCATACAGGATGTTAGAAATTATATGCCAAACTTAGTATATCTAAAATATTGAATAATTTTACTCCGTTTTTTATTAAACCCGCCCTGAATATTATATCTTTGTTAGATGAACAACAAGAAAATGAACATTTTTTTATTCAAAGTATTTTAAAATTTTTAGCGGTTTCACAAATATTATTTGTGATCGTGTTTTTATTACATATGGTTCTTTGTACTGTAAAATACCAGACAAAAATCAATAAGATGATTTTGAATTTGATAAAAATATTACTGTCTGCACTAGAGTTGATACGAAATACTGGGAACGCGTACGGCGGAACAGGTATCAGCGAGTAACAGTCTGGAACAGGTATCGATTTAAAAAATACTAGGGTACCAAATACTAAGTAGTTCAGTAGGCAAGGCGCGTAGTCGGAGTCGAGCCGACGCGACAGTCCCAGTCCATGCCGCGCAAGTATAGGTTTATGAAATACTATGTTACTACATACTAGGCAGCAGGTTGATGACACTTCTTATAGGGGAACTGGCAATGGTTCAAAACTTGGCTACAAGCGATTTTCTAGGAATCTTCCTTACCGATAAATTATTGACAAGAGTGACAGATAAAACCTTGACGTTCTTTCAGTAATTGAGGTCATCTCTTTTTCTTTCTAAAGCGTGCATTGAAAGGAGACAAAAACCATTTTTGGTGACCCATAATTTGTCATTCGAACACCACTTTTCTCCTTGTCGGGTCGTTGACGTTGACTTGTCGCCATATTGCACTCCTGCCCACATTATCTAAGATCATTGAAAGATTGGTTAAAAAAAGGTATCTATCTTTTCTCCTTAAATATAAAATACTTACTACCCATCAATTTGAAATTCTAAGTAACAATTGCACAAATGAGCTATGTTTGACCTTTTTAAATAACCATCACTCTACAGCTACAATTTTCTGTGACTTCTCTAAGGCTTTCGACTGTGTAAATCATAATATCTTAATTAACAAATTGCAATACTATGGTTTCAGGGGAGTGCCGCTCGAATTCATATCTTAGCAACAGAAGGCAGCTTGTGAGGATTGATACGTCTATGTCTTCTTGTAAGTCTATAGAATGTGGTGTCCCTCAGGGTTCAGTACTTGACCCTATTTTGTTTCTGGTGTTTATCCACGACATTGCAAATCTACACATTAGCGGTAAAATCTGCCTCTCTTGCGTTTCACTTGGAGCGGCCCAGATGTTACGGCACTGTATAAATAGTACTATATCCAGTGACTTACGCACCATTAAATCTTGGTGCGATTCTAATCTCCCATGCCTCAACCTATCAAAAACTTTTTTGTTTTGTCATATAAACCTTTTGTACTTAATAACACTACTATTGACGTCGTGGACTCTGTAAAATTCTTAGGATTTTTTGTGGACAACTCGTTAAAATGGGACTTGCACATCGTAGCTCTATCAAAGAAACTAAGCGCTGCCTGTTTTGCGCTAAAATCAATTTCTAAGAAACTTAACTTATCAACCTCTAGAATAGCCTATTATGTTCTTTTTGAGTCACATCTTCGTTATGCCCTTCCATTCTGGGGTATTTGTTGCGCAACAAAATTTTATCGTATTTTCAGACTTCAAAAGAGAGCAGTTCGATATTTATTGGGACTGAACAGTAGAACTCACTGCCAGAATTTCTTTAAAAATTTTAAAATACCGACTTTTCCTTCTTTATTCATTTTTGAATCCGTTTGCTTAATCCGCAAGCACATATCTGCTATTCCCGAAAGGCCATCTCATAACTATCCACTTAGGAATGAGCACGATCTTTATTTGCCAACCTAACCGAGCTCAGAACTAGTTAAAAGTTCAATACTGTACAATGCCAAAAAAAAATGTACAGTACGTGTGTTGATGTTTAATCATGAACAATTTTGAATTTTTAAATTTTGATCATCTCACACACTGGTCAAAGGTCAAGTATTTAATATTCTATAACTCTTAAAATTATATCTATTTACAATCTTCCTATTGTAAAATTTTCTTGATACGCCTTTTTGTGTTGTGTATTCTATTTGTAATTTTAATTACTTAATTGTTTTTTTAATTGTATGATTCGTTTTGTATATTTTTTATTATTTGTATATTTTTTGTGCTTTTGTTTGTTTTGTAAATTAATCCTTTGTCGATAAAGCTATTTTGGCTTTTTGTACAATAAAGCGTTATTTGTTGTTTGTTTTTGTCCACCACGCCGTACTACGGGTCGGTGACGTGGTGGACAAAAACATCGCATATATATCGCATACGCGCGTAGGTTATCATGGTTATTACTACCCTTGTGTATAACCATAGAGTTATTTTAGGGTTAAGTTGCCAGTTTTTTTCCATACATCCTTCGGCACCTACCTAAAAAGAGATGGCAGCCTTCTGTGTTTCCTTCGCTATATGAGTATTCCATGTGAGCCTTTGATCAAAAAATACCCCAAGATACTTTGTTTTTTTGGCAAACGAAATCTCTGTTTCTCCTAGCACCGATGGTTTTAGGCTTTTTGGTGCTATCTTCTTTGTAAAATTGACAAATTGTATTTTCTGAGCATTGACTGTCAGTCTCTCTTGTTTGCACTACTTGTCTACTTCGTTTAGGCCTGTCTGTATTTTTCTAATATCATACAAGAAAACTTACCCCTGACCACAATTACAATGTCGACTGCATATCCTAGGCAATAAAAGCCTTGTGTGGACAGTTCGTTGAAGAGGTCATCTACCAAGGTTGCCCAAAGTAGGGGAGATAAGACTACTCCCTGTGAACAACCTTCATCCGCTGCTGCTTTACATCCGCTGCTGCTCATACATCCGAGTAGCTTGGCAAAGAGTGGAAATCACAGTCGCTACAGATGCCTGACGCACTATTACCGGACCCTTTGTCGTCTTTGATAATATAATTAATTAAAAAGTCGATATGTAGATTGAACGAAGTCAACATTTGACAAAATTATTGAAGCGTATGAACACACCATTCAATTCGATTAAAATGCTTTTTCGAATTAGTCATAGCATCCTGTCGAAAGTTACCACGTCGCCGGGTAATAAGAAGACAGAAGCAACATTTTTTTGATTATTACAGGATTTTACGTACCGCCGGCTGGGAGCATGTGCTTTTTATCTTGGGAGTGTTCGAAATTACTAGCTGCGAAAATAAATCACTTGAAAACTTTGCTCCAAAATGTGTTCAAATATGAAAATCACGATGAAAGAAAAATTAAATTGAGATATTGTATCAAATATCATCAAGAAATATTAAGGTAAAACAATATCATATTTGGTTCATTTTTGTAAAAAGCTTATCCTTACTTATTACTTGTTACTTATTTTGATATGATTTGTGACTATCTTTTAATCATCCAAATAATTTTAGTGTTAGTTGCAGATACTGTTAGAAATAAATGTGTATTATATTGTTGTAGATTATCTGAGGAACTAACCAAACTAAGTATTAAAATATTTGGACAGACATCGATTTCAGCTGCTATAGTACTCAGTTGCATAGGAAATCAAATGTTAAAAGTACATTTAATTATATTATTTTTATGTTTTTCTACATAATAATTTTCAATATTCCAGAGATACTCTATAGGGGCACTTGTACATCTGTGTGGATACGTATTTGCCGTTTATTTGATTTGTGAAACAGGACAAGTTATTAAAAGCGAGGTATTCTGTTTCATACTTTACATAAAGTGTTATTTGTGAAAAATAAATAACATAATAAATATTTAAACATATCGATGTTCATGAAATATATATTTTTATGACTTAAGCCAAAAATCCAATAACATACGCAGGGTGTTCCATTAAAAAAAATATTCCGATCCACTCACACTAGAAGTGTAAAATATAACAGTAGAAGTTAAAATATTTTTCTGAAATACATCCTTGTATATACTTTAGGTTTGCATTTAAACAAAATTTTCAAGTTTTTATTTTAGGAGCTACAGATGCCCGACGCACTATTGCCGGATCATGTATAGAAAATATACAGGGTGGGCTGGAAACTTACAATGGCTATAATTTTTTAACCAAAAAAGATATAAAAAAAATAAAAAATGCCGTTTCTATAATATCGAGGGGGAATACATATGACGTATTTTTTGAACCACCCCGACCTACCCCTTAGGCGGCACTCCTACTCACTTAAAAATCTTAAATGGCAACACCCCACTTGTGGCGCCTTTTTGGAAAGCCCATGAAAAATGCTAAACGATGATCATAAAGTTTTTAGGGTGAAGTTGAAAAACTACCCCTTACACGAAAAATTAGGTGAACATTATTGAAAAAAGTAATTTTTTCAGCATAAGTTACAAATTGGGACCCAGCTAAATCAGGCAAATGAGATATTTTTCAAACCACCCCGACCGACCCCTAGGTGCCACCCCTTCACTTCTAATTTCATCAATACCATTTTGAAACCATTGCCATTTTGAAACTAAAAAAAATGTAGATAATAAAAAAAGGCAACACAAAGATGTTTTACTAATCGTTCAACCTAATTTTGCGATAACGCAAATTAATCTATAACGCTTATCATCTATTTTTTCATTTTCAACAAACAGGAATCTTAAAACGGCATATCTTTGCGTTTTTACACTATCTTCTACCGATTTTCAATCGTTTGCAAATTTGGTGGTATTAAACCTTTATTTGATTCGCTTATTTGAAAGAAAAATGGTTTATACTGTGGAAGAAAAAAATCAAATAGTTTTTCTTTATGGTTCTGAAGGTATGTGCTATTTGAGGCCCGTGCTTTCAATGAGAGAAATCCGGACAAAAACGTAAGTCACGTTTATGTTAGAGATTTGATTCTAATGTTTCAAGAAACTGGATCGGTGAAAAATAAAAAAATGACAGGGCCTAGGGTACTGAATGAAGAAATACAGATGGAAGTTATTGGTCAGGTATCGGTCAATCCAGAAGCACCAACACACCAGTTGGCATCAATCACAGGTATACCTCGAACGTATGTCAGAAGAGTATTGAAAATACACAAATTCCATCCCTACAAAATGAAGATTCTGCAGGAACTTGGCGACGATGATCCAGATAGAAGGATTCAGTTCTGTGAACTAATGACGGAGGAAATTCGAAGGGAACCTTCACTCACTAAAAATATTTGTTTTAGTGATGAGTGCTCATTTTTTTAAACGGAAATGTGAATAAGCAGAACTGCAGATACTGGAGCTATGAGAATCCGCATATTGTTGTTGAAAGACATACCCAACATTCCCAAAAGCTCAATGTTTGGTGCGGAATACTAGGCGATAAAATTATAGGTCCATTTTTTATCGACGGAAATGTGACTGGAGTTATGTATCCAGCCTTCATTGTTCAATAATGCTGATGCAAGATACCCTTTAATTATAAATAGCGAAGACAGGACTTCGAACGACGGATTGATCTATCGACAGCAGTGCAGAACGAATCTCTGCCCGTCACCATATCAATTTTTTCTGTTGTTAATTAAATAAGTTAAAAGTAAATAAATCTTTGGTTTTCTGAGTTAGAATTATTTTTTAAAAATCAATTTTTAATATTGGAAAACATAAAGCTGGTGATGCTTATGTGGAAATGCTGAACAATTTGATAGAGCCAGCCATTGTAAATGAGGTTGAAAATCAAAGAGATTTGGAAGGAAATTTAATTCTTAATAAAGACCCCATACACTTTCAGCAAGATGGAGCCCCTCCGCATTATTCTATTATTACAAGGCGGTGGTTGGATAGATATTATCCAAGGCAATGGATTAGCAGAAGGGGTCCAATCGAGTGGCCGCCGAGGTCACCTGATCTCACTCCTTTAGACGTTTTCTTGTGGCGTTGCACTAAATCCATAGTCTACAAGACAAAACCAGGTTTGCTGCAAGAATTGCGGCAGAGGATAACTGAAGCATGTCGAAATATTCCGAGAGAGACTTTCCAAAAAGTGAGAGAAGAATTTGAAAATCGTTTGTATTTTTGTATCGAACAAAACGGCTGTTATTTTGAGCAATTGTTAAAATAATTTATCATTTTAAATTTCTTTCAAATTGTCACACCTACATTTCTTATTACTACTTACCAGTAATTAAATTGAAGTCTGTATGAACATCGTTTAGCAATTTCAATTAGATTTCAAAAGAAGTGTCACAAGTGGGGTATTGCTACCTGGAGATTAGAAGTGAGGGGGTGGCATCTAGGGGTGGGTCAGGGTGGTTTGAAAAATACCTCAATTGCCTCATTTAGCTGGGCCCCAATTAGTAACTTATGCTGAAAAAATCACTTTTTTCATTAATGTCCGCCTAATTTTTCGTGTAAGGGGTAGTTTTTCAATTTCACCCTAAAAACTTTATGATCATCGTTTAGCATTTTTCATGGGCTTTCCAAAAAGGCGCCACAAGTGGGGTGTTGCCATTTAAGATTTTCAACTAAGTAGGGGTGCCGCCTAAGGGGTATGTCGGGGTGGTTCAAAAAATACGTAATATGTATTCCCCTCGATATTATAGAAACGGTATTTTTTATTTTTTTGATATCTTTTTTGGTTTAAAAATTATAACCATTGTAAGTTTTCAGTGGCGCACCCTGTATAAGATTCAACTATATCTTTCATGTTTCTTTTAATTTTCTCTAAAACGGTATGGAAATTTGGAAAAGTATAAACGCGATGTGAAAAATGCACTTTTCTGAAAATATCAATAATATAAAAAGTTTTTCCTCTTGTAAAGACAATTCGGGGACATACTGTAGGTATATCTTGAACATATACAAAACAAGTTGACTGCCTGAATATTTTGACTTAGGCCCATGGTGTTGCGGTGGTCTAATTAATTACGAAAAAAAACTATAAAAATGTTAAAAGGTACAAAACTAGTATCGACGTATAGCACTTATCAAGTACAGGGTGTCCCATTTTAGTTGAAATCATACGGTATCTCCGTTATTCGTGAAGATGGAAGGGTGCGGTTTGTACAAAATTGTGCCAATTTTTTGTCAAACGGAAGATGCTGGCAACAAAATTTTCATAGCACTCTTCGCTTTTGAGCTGCAGGGTCTTTTCGAAAATTTTGCAATTTGCGACAGCCCCCGTAGCTCCGTTATTATGGATGATATCGAGAAGGTGAAAACTGATTCTTGTAGAACTTTTTACGTAATATACAGTGGCGTAGTCTGTTTTTCTACGATAAAAATATTTTTGAAAATATAAATTAAAGTTGTTTTTTTTAACGGAACACCCTGTATATTTATAAACCATATGATTCGCATTACTATGAGCTTTTCAAAAATATATATATCACTCTATATTTATTTTCACTATTTACTGCAATAGTTAAAATATATCATTTTCCTATTAGTAGGTCGTGATAAATAAGAAAAATCAAAATAGTATTTAATAAAATAGTCATAGGTATATTAAAATTTTATTTGTAATTGATATATTTTACTTTTGAACTGTTACCAGTGAATCTCTGAATATATTTTTCTTTTTTTTATAACGGGATGGGTTTGAAAATATCTAAAAGCTTGCATTATTAGCTTGCGTTATTAAAGCATTTTCCAGGTATTCGACATTGTATTAGTTGCCACGAAATATTTCGTATTTCAAAAATCCCCAAAATTAGAAATCGAGAACGGACAAATCCGGGAATCAGGGAGGCCATCATATGGGTCCATTGGTTCCAATTCATTGATTTGAGAAATAATAATTTAACAAAATTCTAATATTTTTGTTGTAAGTTAAGTTGTGAGGGGGAGCCCCATCTTGCGGAAAGTATATTTTACGTAAATTAACTGAAGGAATATTAATTCAAAAGTTCCGATACGATAACATACAAGATTTACAAATAGCGGTAGAGAGTTTTCTTAGTATATCTTAGTAAATATAGAATTTATTAGTGGCTTTCAAAATAAGAGAAGAGACAGATAGCAGTATATACTTTTAATAATTCTTTAGTTTCTTTTATTATCAATCATGGCCTATACTAATGAAATGAAGAGGGTATACGTAAATATGATTTTTTAATATACTTTTATAAATATTGCAGTAAATAGAAAAAATAAATATAGAGTGATATATAGTTTTGAGAAGCTTATGGTAAGCCAGATCATATAATTTATAAATTACAGGGTGGTCTATTTAAGAAAACATAACTGTAGTTTATATCTTTAAAAATAGTATTTTAGTAGAATAACAGACTACGCCACTGTATTCTACGTAAAAAGTTCTACAATAAACAGTTTTCACCGTCTCGATACCTTTAACAGTAACAGAGATACAAGAGGTGTCCCAAATTGCAAAATTTTCAAAAAGACCCTGTACCTCAGAAATGAAGAGAATTATGAAAATTTTGTTTGGGGCATCTTCCGTTTGACAAAAAAGTGGCACGCACCCATTTTTTGTGCAAACCGCACCCTTCTATCTTTACGAATAACTGAGATACCGTATGATTTCAACTAAAATGGGACACCCTGTACATATAATATCATAAAAATAATAATCGAATCTCATAAGAAAAACTCATAAGAAAAAGGTGGAGTGAACTGTTTATTTACGTATAAAACGTACTACACTTGAAAGCTGAACAACTAATCACCATTGTAATCGCTAATGACCAGCTCTGCTGATGATTCATACTTTACGTCCAAAAAAATAGCGTCTAACATCACATATTCTGCTGCAGCCAACGGGCGTTACCTTGTATTCTTTAGCCCTTGGTAGAAAATAAAAATTTGATCTCACAATTACCTATAGGTAAAGTTATAGAGAATATATTCTCTTTGTATATAGCCAGCTATCATGCTATTTTGAATGAGTAAAACTAATGGAGATATCATATTAACTAAAATCATTAAATAGTTATTATAGAAACTAACCAAAATAACTATTTCATATTCAAACAACAATATAAAATGGTAACATTAACCAAAACAAATATACAGTTTGCAAACTAGCCAGCTATTTTGTAAACCAGCTGCTAGTTACGCGGTATTTTGGAAAAATAGGCGAAGTGTATAAAAATACGGCGTTTTTGGTTAGTTTTTAAAATAGCTGGTGAGTTTTAAAATCTGAGTATCTATCTGAGTATCCATTTTAGCCAATGCTAAATTTTTCGCCAAAATATACCAATATAATAATGTCAAGGGTGTTAAATTTATTTACTACGTTTTTAAAAATGTTTTAAAGGGTTATTATTTATAGAAACCTTTTTATATCTTATTTGGACTCTGACTCTATAACTAGCTATGAATACCCTGTAGACCTGCTTTTATATTGATGGAATAAATATCATTTATAAATTTTTAGACAACCGGTATACATAATGCCCTAATTGAATCCAATTGGTACGAAGATTTAAAGTTAGCAAAAGACATAAAGCTAATTATACAGCGTTGCCAGAAACCCGTATCTATGACAGCATATTTGTTTGGTGACTTTGAGTACGGCATGTTGATAATGGTAAGAAAATTGTTAAATAAATGTGAAAAATATAGATATCGACTTACATATTTGTTATTTCAGATAATAAGAGCTACGTATTCTTATCTCGCATTATTCACGAGAACAAATAATATTGATTAGGTGTAAGCAATTTACTATTTCTGGTTGGTTAACTTAAGCTATCTAGAACTATTGGCACGTATTATTATTGTTAGGTATTCTCTAATTATAGTATCCATTGTAATGTATGATAGCCCTTTACCGCGTGGAATGTAATCATATTGATACAAATTTAGTGTTTACTTTTTATGTAATGATTAGTAAATATATAGCAAAGAATAGTAAATAAATAACATAAGTAGAAATTTGATTTTTTAAGAGGAAATTTTTTTGATGATTTTCCCCATCATCTCCATCATCATTTTCTCTCATTTTCTCCATCATCTCAAGTTTTCTCTCAAATCTACAAATCAAAGCAATACACACTACTAAAATCCTAAGCGAAATAATTTATTCGCTCGGTAACCAAATTCACAATTATCCAATTCCCGGGTCCAGTCGAAAAACATGATAAGCGCCATTTTATTAATTTAATAGAACAGCACTCTACGGCTGGTAGTTATCAGGTTCTTTTGTTCATCCTTAATTGGCACTCGCACTCCCAGAATTTTGACCTCCAAAAACCATACGGATCTCTTTTTTGGCCAAACTCTTATGAAATCAACGATATAAGACATCTTGACCCTAATAATAAACGTGAACATTTATGGCTTTTAACAAAATGCGAATAGATTTTTTAGTAAAACATAGATGCAGTTCATTTAAAATCCAATGCAACTGATTGTAAAAACCTGTAATTTTTATTACAATAACGCATATGCGTAAATAATATAGAAACTTCCTAGAAGTATTAAAGGTTAAAACACAATCGATATACCATTATTTCATACCAGCACGTGTTGGACGATTATTGAATAAAATGTATGAACCAAAGAAGGGAGAGGCCTTTTATATAACGTTAAAAATGTTACAAATAATGCATTTCTATCCCTCAAATGCGCATAAAAGGAATATCAGACAATATTATTTTGTATCAGTGATTTTAAGATTAACTTCCTCCTTTGTCTTGATGGAATGTTTTGTTCATTTTACAGTGTCGGTTGCTAGTAAGTATTTAGTTAACTATCTTGTTTTATGTTAAAAATATATCATGAAATTATATTCTACTTTCTAGACAGAAAATTCTCAAATATAACAGAAGATATAGTAGGATTCTCTGGATTGGCGAATTCTATGTTCGTCTGCATCAAATTTGAATTTATTGTTAAAGAATGGTCTAGATTACTAATGGATTTAACTGACACAAAACAGTTTGGTAAACCTGACGAATTAGAATTAATATCCGCAAAAATGAATAAATACTCGTTATTTTATTTGGTGTATTGTTTCCTTGGACTATTTGTGTATTCAGTAGTATCTATCTCTGAAACCGGTAAGCTATATATTTGTTTACTTGGCATTATCTTTAAGAGTCCGAGGTAATATGAATGTAGTATTTAGCTTGATTCAAAAGGAATTATGTATCTATTTTTTGGTAAATAATACAAATTCTCACATTAAACCAATGCAACCAATGTTTTCTTTTATTTTTGTAGATTATTGTAAACAACTGAATAAAGAAAAAAATCTGCATGAAATATGTGGCATGGTAGCACCTTTGTGGTGGCCATCAAACGACATTAACCCTGCTACTAAGTACACAATTGTCTTTTATCAAATATACTCAGTTGGTACGAATATATACACTACGTAAACAGCATTCGATCAAAAAGCTTTATAAAATGAAGGTCACTTGAATGTCATTTATTTTTCAATATTATTCTATATTAAAACGGACACTTAAAACTACATAACAGTTCTATTAGCTATACCGTTCTATTGCTATAGGGTTATCAAAAGGAAAAAAACAATAAATCATAGGAAAACTTTATCTTAATTATGGAGTTTTTTGATCTAAAGAATTTCAAAATTCTCATGATTGACCTATACAGCCAGATTTTACTATACAGGATTTTATATACCACCATCAGCGAGCTTGTGTTTCTTACCCTGGGAGTGCTCAAAATTACTAACAGTGAAAATAAACCACTTAAAGAGGTTATTTCAGAAAGTCTACGAACATGAAAATCATGAAGTAAGAAAAAGAAAGTTGGGATTCTGTATCAAATATCATCAAGAAGTATTAAGGTATACCTTTATAGAAAATATATATTATTACTTTTTGTGATTCCCCATATACTATTCGAGTACTTTGAGGCATGTTTTCTTAGGTTGTCTCGTTTTTATAACACAGTTCGGCGAATAGTAATATTTAAGAAAATATAGAAAAAAGGTAGATAAAATAATTACTAGTTTAGATTTAAAGGGTTATAGCCAGATTAATATGGGAAATCTGCCCCCGCGGATTTTTTAACTCAAAATAATTCAACTAAATGGCTTTTCGAGATTTTCACACACAAACACAAACGGTTTTCGAGATTTTCAAAAAAAAAATATTTTTTCAATTTTATTTTTATTATTATAGTAAAAATCAAAATTAATTAATTATGATTTTTTTCTAATTCTTAAGTCTAAGATATGAAAAAATAATATGATCATGATTCTTAAAAGAAAAGCCGATTTTTAGCGGAGGAAAAAAAATAAATCTTAATTTTTTTAACCATTGTGAAATGTGTCACTCACTAAAAATCGTCAGAAAATATCTTTTATACTCCTTTACACTCAGCAATTTTTTAGAATTTTTGAAGTGGTGAAACAATATGAATAAAATTAAAAACTCATTTTTTTTCTAAAATCTTCTGTTTTAACTAACTTATATTTTGTTTAGTTTAAAAAGTGCGTAAAAACTATTTTTTTACTTCAAATTCACAATGATATTGCTTATTAAACATTATCATTGACAATATTGTCAATCATATTGCTAGGCAATGATTGCGCGTCTGCGCCTGGACTGGGCTTTTCAAAAATTCGTATCAAGCTGAAGCATTATAACGCCACCTACTGGGATTTTCAGTAACCAGCCCAACCATATTCCTCTAAAGTTTCTCTTATTTAGGTAACCCAACAATAAACTAGTCTTCATTCTTGATGTCATTGTATTAGTGATGGGTTGTTATTTAACTATCTGTTATTTTATAACAATTATTTATAAATAACATAACGCAACCGTTACTACTTTTAAAAAATAACAGATATAAAATAACGACACGTAGAGATCGGCCGCTCGTGAAAGGAAAAACCAAGTCGGCGCTCTGCATCACCACGAAATTCTATGCTGCTCGAAGCAATTCCAAAAACAACTAGTATGGATTGAAAACATGTTATTTCGTCAACCATCGATACAGGCGGCGAGACAACGGACAACGGAGTGGGGAAAGCGCTACGGCGAACGTAGCTGCTTCGGTCGATACCGTCAATGGTCGTATTTACAACAGCTTAAAAATAATAGGATATAAAAGAAGCAGGTTTTTGAAACAGTTGAGGCATAACGCCTGGCGGTGGAGATAACAGGAGTGGGAAAGGAACGCTGCTGCATCGGTCGATTGTCGATGGAGGCTCGCAACGGGTTGGAGAAGCAGTCATTTTAGATATGTTGTTTTTCAACCTGTTACAAGTATAACAGGGCGGCGGACGAGATAATAGGTGTGGGAAAGGAACGCTGCTGCATCGGTCGATTGTCGATGGAGGTTCGAAACAGGTTGGGGAATAACGCATCAGTTGTTTTAGATACATTCTGTTTCAACCTGTTACGAGCATAACGGACGGAGGTCGAGATATTATGGCGCTGTATGTTTCAGTACTTACTTATTAAGTTTCAATATTTAGGTATATATTTATTCTGAAAAATTTTCAGAATAATATTTTAAGATTTTTTAAAAATGTATACAGGATGTTTTGAAAAATCTGGTCATTGATTAATCACGATCCTGCTTAAAGCCCTTGACGTAAAAAGCTGATTTTTTGGAAAACGGATTGACTTTAGTGTGTAGAGGTTCGATAAGAAGGATTTTTCGAAACTCGAATTCTAAGGGGGTGAAACTACTCTGAAATATTAGAATATTTTTTATTTAAAAACCGGTGAGTTTTTCGGAAAAACTCTTAAAACACGTATATTTTAATATGTTGTTTTACATATTTTAAGATTTTTTAAAAATATATACAGGGTGTTTCATAAAATATGACCATTGAGTAATCACTATTCTGCTTAAACTGCTGGACGTTTAAAGCTGATTTTTTGCAAACGGATTGACTGTAGGGTTGAGGTTCGATAAGGAGGGGTTTCTCGAATCTCAAATTCCAACAGGGTGAAAACGCCGCTCAAATATTACAATATTTGTTATTTAAAAAACGGTTAGTCTTTCGGGAAAACGCCTGGACACGCATAATTTATTTTGTTTTTTTACATATTTTGAAATTTTTTAAAAATCATACAGGGTGTTCCAAAAGTTGAGTAATTGATTAACCACGATTCTGCTTAAACTGCTCGACGTTAGAAAGCTTTATTTTGGCAAATGTGAGAAAATTTTATCCAGTTTGTATGTTAATGGAAATTCTTGTTTTGCTTTATCATCACCATTAGAAATTATTAATTCGACGCGAACGAAGTCGCGGGTACACGCTAGTTTAAGTGTAAAATTAATTCGAACTCTAGTGTGTAGTTGGTTTACTTATGAAGAATATACTACACATTTTCTTATATTGCTATTTTTTGACCGCAAATGGTAAAATCATAACTAAGAGCTTCTCGCCCGTCGAGTGAGATGCACCCTGTACACTGCTACGCAATTCACGATCTACGCGGATCGAGGGGCAGGGCGTAGGTATATACTATAGACGAGTGGCCGAATTTTGGCTTTTTTTATATCGCAATTTGTAAACAGCGCTTATTTGTAAATACTACCGTTTTTAGAGAGGTATTTTAGATAACAATCGATATTTAGAAATGTTTTGACACCCTGGAAATACTACCACCGAGCACGTCATTGTTGCAACTTGCAACTGCGTTAATACGCCTGGCGATGACCGTCTCATACTCTTTCAGATATTTAGCAGTAAAATAAAGAAACCTTTTATTTTTAAGCTGTTATTTTAAGCTGTTTTTTATAAATAACTATAACAGTTTCAACTGTTATCTAAAAATAACAGTTTTGCCCATCACTACATTGTATATATTAAATTGCAACTAACCCATTAATAACTTCAGTACATTTATTTAGATTTATTATTATTATTGAGACTATATCTACATTTTACGATCAAATAACTCAGAAATATAGGTAATAGTTTTTATTTTATTTTCTACTATTATCATAAGATATTATTTTCTATGGTTAAATAGTGCTACAGTAGATGGCGTTATAATGCATCAGCTTGACGCGAATTTTTCAAAAATCTAGTCTTTACGTAATCATTGCGCAGCAATTTGATTGAAAATGTGTAATAAGCAATATCATTGTGCATTTGAAGTAAAAAAATATTTTCTACGCACTTTTTTAAACTAAAAAAATATAAGTTAGTTAAAACAGAAGATTTTAGAGAAAAAAAAATGAGTTAATTTTTTTCATATTGTTTGTTCTACCACTTCAAAAAATTCTAAAAAATTCCTGAGTGTAAAGGAGTATAAAAGACATTTTCTGACGATTTTTAGTGAGTGACATATTTCACAAAGGTTAAAAAAATTAATATTTTAATTTTCTTTCCTCCGCTAAAAATCGGCTTTTCGTTTAAGAATCATTATCATATTTTTTTTTATGTCTTAGATTTCTAAGAATTGGAAAAAAATCATCATTTTTTGAATTTTACTATAAAAATAAAATTGAAAAAACAGGTTTTTTGAAAATCTTAGGTGAATTATTTTGATTTGACACCAAATTGATCCCCTGAGTGTGAGGCAAAAAAGCCGCGGAGCAGATTTCCCATATTAATCCGGCTATACCTACCATTTAAATAATAAATCTAATGAACTCTCATAAATAAGTTTATACCCAGTCGCATGGAAATCATAGAAAATAGGAACGTTGTTAACTGAAGGGTAAAGGACAAAGAGAGACAGTGTCACAAAACTGACTTTTACAGAGAAAACCGATTTAATGTTGCCAAATTATATCCTTTTAAAGACACAAAAAGTTATTACTGTATGCTTTATTATTTGGACCTCGTTTGTTA
Organism: Sitophilus oryzae; assembly: GCF_002938485.1. NCBI lineage: Eukaryota > Metazoa > Arthropoda > Insecta > Coleoptera > Curculionidae > Sitophilus > Sitophilus oryzae. Next base: position 6,071,025 of record NW_022147046.1, on the reverse strand, counting down.
TATACAATTACAATTTAGCATGTGTTTGGGACTTGGTATTCTCAACAGATTAAGTTGTTTACTTAAAAAATTCTGTAAAATGGACATCGTTGCTTTCTATCCTTTACCCTTCTAATAGTAGCTAAATTTTAGAATCTTTTAAATAAATATTTGTAGATTATCTGAAGAAATAAATAAACTAACGATTAAAATTGTGGGACAGCTATCATTTGTAGCTGCGATAGTGTTGAGTTGTATAGGAAATCAAATGCTAAAGGTAGATATTTTAATAAGCATCCCATTGAATTAATATAAAGTCATAACATTTCAGCAATATTCTGTAGGAGCACTAATACATCTAGGGGGATATGCAGTTGCTGTATATCTAATTTGTGAAACCGGACAAGTTATTAAGAACGAGGTAAATTATTTTATTGCTACATAATTTTTATATGTAAACAGGGCCGGATCTACCTACGGGCTGTTTGGGTTGCAGCCCAGGGCCCCGAGGTTACAAGGGGCCCCCAGGCCCCGCGAAAAACAATAGACCCATAGGTGGGAACTGTTGAATCGTGAAATAAAATTAATATTCAGGTTAAAAGTTTAAGCTAGACAAGATGGCCTTGCCACTATGATGCTGCCAAAGCCTTAAAAAATAATTATGATGACATTATGAAAATTTTCAAAAGTTTCAGCGAAAATGAGGTTGAGAAAGTTGATTTCCGGAAAAAGGCACGAAATTTATTCAATAAAATGGCGAAACTCGAGACTGCAATTTTGATTATCTTTTGGGAAGAAGTTTTGGAGAGATTTCATTTAGTTAATAAAAAAATACAGAGCCCTGGTTTAGACATTTGTGAAGGCACAAGTTAATTGTTTCTTTAAAAGACTTTGTGAGCAACATACGACATCAATCAGATCAAATGTTACAGGAATACGACGAAAAAGCTAAAAAATTAAGTACTAGTGTAATAATAGACTACAATTACATAAACAAGAGACGCATTATCCCAAAATTTTCAGATAAGTCTACAGGTGAATTCTCAGTATACGGCGCAGAAAGATTTAAAGAGACACGTTAAAAGTTGCGTTGGATAAGCTGATTATGGATTTAAATAAAAGGAGACAAGTCTATGAGACATATAGCAAAAAATTCAAATTTTTAATGGATTTGCAAGACAAAAATATCGAAAACATAGATTTGGAAATTGCACGTCATATTATTGATTACTATCCCGATGACGTAGACGAGCATTTAGTGAATGAGTGCATTCAATTAAAATCGTACTTACTCCAATCTATGTCTGAGTCTTACACCTCTTGCAGTGACATTTTTATGCTCATGTATGAAAATAAACTTATTAACATGTTCCCTAACTGCTATACCATTTTAAAGATTTTTTTAACATTGCCAATCACTAGCTGTGAAGCAGAACGCTCCTTCTCCAAGATGTCCTATGTAGAAAATAAATATAGGACAACAATGTCGAACCATCGACTAAATAATTTATCACTTCTTTCCATAAATTGTGATCTAACAAAAGACCATCAAAAGACTTGGAATGTGATGACCAAATAACTGTCAATTTCTGTGACTACAACCTATCAATTTCTTTTACTAATTCATAATAAGTAAATAAATAAAATTGTTTTATTGTTTTTTTTATATTCTTATTAAATATCACTATTTCGGTTTCTCTCTCACCCAAAGTTTGCCTGGAAGAGATTGCTACCACAGCAATAAGGTCGCCTTTTGTACAACTAATACTTGCGTAGATTTAAGTAACATTTATGTTACTTAAATCCACATATCACAAATACCGAAGTCTACAGCAGAATAGGCAGAAAAAGAGAATTGCTCAATATAATAAAAATAAGAAAAACATCATACTTAGGGCATATATTGAGAAATGAAAAATACCACGTCTTACAATTGATAGTTAAGGGTAAGATTGAAGGAAAGAGAGGTCTCGGCAGGAAGAAACTATCTTGGTTGAGAAACATCAGAAACTGGACTCACCTAATTTTGAAGAACTTATAAAGAAAGCCGAGAATCGTGAAGATTTTGCCAATGTGATCGCCAACCTCCACGAAAGAGACGGCACGCAAAGAAGAAGAATAATAATATATCATTATAGAAACAGTTTTTTGATATGGCTATTAGTTGAGTACTTATGTAGGCCCCTAAGTAGTTTCAGCCCAGGGCCCCACAAATTCACGATCCGCCCTGTATGTAAATACTTATAACACTTGACGGCTTTATATGAATATAATATATATATATATATATATATATATATATATATATATATATATATATATATATATATATATATGCTGCTTTCCCATTCTTCATACCGTTTAAGGCGTAGTAGATTTTTTTTAAACTGTATGGATGTTCCAGGATGTTAATCTCTCTCTAATTTTGTTATTCTAGTTCTGTTTTCGGATTTTCCATTCTTCAGTAGCTGATGGCCACCTGGTTAGGTTTGATGTTACTGACTTGTTTCCTTTCAACTGGGTCGCTATCAAGTTTTTTTAGTAAATTCCCTGCGATCTTACTATTGTAAGTCATATTAAGTTGCTCTACTTTTAACCGTGTTAAAGAGAGATTTTTACCGAAAAAATAGTGTCCTTGGTTGGACACATATATATTTTCTATATTCACTAATTTATGTAACTATTTGTTATTTTTTGCATATTAATTATTATATATTTTCTGGTAGTTTTGCGTTCTTGTGTTATAGAGGTTGTTAATTTGTTTATTATTCGCAGCAAGAGCTTTATGGTTGAAATATGGCAACCTTGGCCCGCTCGTCGATGACGACGCGAAGGGACGAGTCGGCAGAAAAATCAATAATGCATGCGTTCTCAATAGGCAGTGTTACCATTCTGTTCCCCTATAAGTAACTGTCGAGTGAACAACCTGTAGATGAAATGATGTTAGTAATATAGCTAGCGGGGTACTAGACCAATATTTGCTCGATAGCATGTTTTTCATCAGCATCGATCCGCGAGCCGAAGAAGTATTGACCTTGATTAATTTGCAGGTCATTTCTAAAGAAATAATTCTTGTGTGGGTAGTTCTTGTAAATTTACCAGAGGCTGTTGAAGAGGACCTTAATGTAATTGTTGGGGGTAGGTTTTTAAGGGTAAAAAAGAGGGTACTCTAAATGCTGCTTTGCCAAATCTAAATCAGTAGATTAAGGGAATTTGCATATATCCCATGTTATAAAATTTACACAGGTTGGGGTGCTATAGACGAGAAATGTCCCTAAATCTACTGATTTAGATCTGGCAAAGCAGCATTTGAAGTTACCCTCTTTTTTTACCTTTAAAAACCTACCCCCAACAATTACATTAAGGTCCCCTTCAACAGCATCTGGTTAATTTACAAGAACTACCCACACTAGAATTATTTCTTTAGAAATGACCTTCAAATTAATCAAGGTCAATACTTCTTCGGTTCGTGGATCGATGCGGATGAAAAACATGCCATCGTGCAAAAAGTAGTCTAGAGTATCCCGCTAGCTATACTACTGACGTTCGCAGGTTTAGGACCAGGAAATATAAAATATATATTTTTAGACAACCGGTATAAATGATGCTCTAATTGAGTGCAATTGGTATGAAGATTTAAAATTGTCAAAAGACATGAAATTAATTATACAGCGTTGCCATAAGCCCGTATCTATGACAGCGTACTTGTTTGGTGATTTTGACTACGGCTTATTCATAATCGTAAGTTAATTTTAAGTATTGTATCAATTTTAGTTAAATATTTTTATTATTCTCCAGATAACCAAGACTACGTATTCATATCTCACGTTGCTCACGAGAACAAGTAACGTTGATTAAGTTTATACAGTTTTCTATGTTTGAGTAACACAAACATTCTGAGAAGTTAAATTTTTTTCTAGAAATTAACACTACTAATTGTTACTATTCTCTGTAATGAAGGAGTACGATGTAGAATAAAATTAGAGTTTACGTACATGTTTACATCTCATATAACATTTTATAAAACACAATAGGTAGGGTATGGAAGCAAGGATTAGAGATGTATGGGACCAACTCAATAATTTATTTCCTATACCGGGTGCCTCTTAAAAGTGGCTCACTCCTATAACTTTTTTAATTTGTTCAGACAAAAAAACGAGATCTGGTATGTTAGAATATGTCATAAATTAGGATTGATTGACGTATTCAATTTTTTTTGGTCACTTCCTGTTTCCCGGAAATGACTACAACTTTTGATTTTTAAATGACACCCACGGTATTTTTTTTACTTTATTCGATAGAAAATGACATTTTGAACAAAATGACATATCACATGTCAACTTATGACATTTCCGCATATGTTTTATTTGAAATTATAACTTGCGGTTCGTAATAAAAATTTGATTCGAAATACCAAGTGTGTGGTATCGAATTATTCTTAAAAAAACAAAAATTTCCAAATATGCTAATGAGCCATCCTCGTTCCATTTGAAAAAAATGAGATATGATTAAAAATACGATTTGGGCATTTTCTAACTGGTCAGGATAAGACACTAAAAATATTAGACAATAATATTTTTCCAAGGCTCCTAGATTAAGAATTAGTGTTTTTAACATAGCCATGGCACTCTAGATTGAAATTTAAAATACAATTTTTTATTAAGCGAGAGAGTAATACAATTTTTTATTAAATCACTTTTTCACCGGTAGTGTTTTGCTTTCTCTTGTGGAGGTGGACAATTTTTTTTAAACATTTCAGTATTAGTATTATATATATTTTGTTTGGTCCATATTTTCATGCAACAGTTTTAAATTTTGACACTTAGGTATTTCAATAAAAAAAACTTGTGGTTTTTATTCAAACACAGAAATAGTTTAAAAAAAGTTTAAAGGAATCAAATAATGTATAAAATTTCTAAATAACTGCTATGTCACTTTTAAAACCGCTGATGCATAAATATTTATTTTAAATTATATGTTTTAAATTTTATCTTAAATTAATGTATTTACTTTTTTTCTAAAAAATTCCTGAGTGTAAAGCCGGTCCCAGACACTACGTGCATTTGGCGAATATTCGGTATTCGAGCTAATTCGCGTAGCGTCCGTCATTTTCCTGGCGGTTGTCGGTAAACTGACACGAAATAAAGGAGCTCGTAGTGCGGCGTAGTCAACTTCGGAATTACTCCCAGACGCTACGGCTATTTGTTTACGTGTTTTTTTGTTTTAGCGGGGCGCTCCCCTACGCGTTGCTCTCCTACGGGAAATATTTGTCATTGGGCGCATTTTTACAAATAACGTAGCGTGTGGGAAGGTGGCCGAAGCCGCAGTACATTATTCGAAAGTTTGCACATTCGCCAAATGCACGTAGTGTCTGGGACCGGCTTAAAGGAGTATAATTTTTGTTCGAGCATTTTTTCATTATGAACAAAAATTGATATTAAAATTTTATACAAATGTACCTATATGTTGTCAAAAATAAATGTTTAATAAAATGTAAAAATAAAAGCCTTTTATTATTAAAATTGTTAGGTACAATTAAATTGTTTAAAATTGTTAGTTAAATTTTTTCAATGAATGTGTATCAAATATGCAAATCCAATTTTTATTACTGAGTTGAAGTTGAGTACAGACAGTTTCCAATTTTCGGGATCAGGATTCCTTGAAATCTTATTATTTTTAAGAACTTGTCTTATTATTTTTAAGATCTTAATCTTATTATTAATAAGAACCTTTAATCACGGGATTGACTTTTATTATTACCACGACAAGGTGCACGGCGAGTACTATGTTTTTACCCTTATTGTAATAGTTAAATTTGTTCTTATTCTAATACGAGTACAATAAAAAAATAGTCTCAGTGGAGATCTACGCAGATAAGTTTACGTATTGAAGTTAGTTATTCAAGATTATTTATTAATGTAAAAACTTTTCTTGAAATATCTTATTAAGTAATTTCTAAAAGAAAAAATACTTCCGGGTAGTACCTTGGTGCACTATACAATCAAAATAAAGCATTTACTATAGAGAACTATAAATTGGGACAAACTTAATTTGTTTGTTCAGTATTCAGTTATTCCTTACAACGGGGTTTGTAATGTACGTACCGAAAAAAGATGGGGCATTTTATGCCTCTTTAAATTTAATGAATGTTTTGTATTATTATCCATACAATTCAGATTTGAGAAATGTTCTGAAGTATCGTATAATATCGGCATTGCTACGAATAACGTCAACCTTTGTATTGGTAGAATGTGTACTACACATGACTATGTCAATAATTGGTAAGCTATACAGCTAAAGTGTAACTATTACAAATATACTTATAGTCAAAACTTTAAATATTACTATGCCATTACTCGCTGACGAGTATTTGACACGCATCAGAAGATGGTTACGCAAAGCGTTTCCTGTCATGAGCTTTTCTGTGACTGAAAAGCCCAATACGTGATGTTATCTCTCTTCCGCACTCCGGACATTCAAAAATCGCTTTACTTTCTTGCCTACTTTTTGGTTGTCGCCATTAACTGAATTCACAATTCTCCTCTATTGAGTTCTATTGTGCGCTGCTTCCTCCCACTGATGCTGCATACTTATCTCCTTTAAGTTTTCATGAAAAACATCCTTGTATCTTTTGAGTTGTCCACCTGGTTTCCTCTTACCCTCTACAAGTTCACCGTAAAGAAGAGATTTCGGTAGACGGTTTTCTTGCATCCTGTATACGCGGCCAGCCCATCTTAAGCGTGGTTTAGTAATCATGACTTCAGCGCTCTTGCAGCTTGTTTTTTCAAGGACTGATACGTTTGAGACATGATTTTTGTTTTATATGCCCAGGTATATGTGTTCAGCATTTCCTGTAATTGCTGTAACGTATTTGCAACTAGAGCGCAATCATCAGCGTATTGGAGTCCTGTGATGAATTTTATACGTGTTTTTGCCCTGATTCTTATTATGTTGAACAGACCGCCGTCATACCTGTATCTAACACCCATTCCTCTTTCCTGCAGTTTGCTGTCCACTATAACAGAGAGCGCTGCCATGAATATGTTGAATAGGAGGAGAGCTAGGACACATCCCTGCTTAATTCCTGTATTTGTCAGGAAGGGATCGCTCAGTGATCCATAATGTGACAGTCTTGACTTGTTGTTATGGAGACTCCAAACTTTTGCATAATTGCCCAAAGAATCCAACGTAAAGTTTACTCTGCTGTTCCTTTACTTTTTCCTGTAGTTGGTGGACGGAGAATATGGAATCAACGTTACCGCGCTTCGTGCGAAAATCCGTTTGCGATTCTGGAAGGATTTTTTCTATATGTGGGTGAAGGCGGTTTGACATAATTTTTGCGAGAACTGTTCCTCCTATAACCAGTAGTGAAATTTCTCGGTAGTTTCCGCAATCTGATGCACTTCCTTTGTTCTTAAATATATTCACTATATTCGCGTTGCGAAAGTCCTGAGGTACCTCTCCGCTTTCCCATATGACATCGAAGAGAACCTTAAGATGACCAATAAGTTCTTTTTTTTTCACAATAAGGGGCTGTCCTCTGCCGGAAACACTGCGACCTGTGAGGCCTATTGTGTTTGTCCCCTTTCTATATCTGCACCCATTCTCCTATCCCTGTGCCCTGCACTAACTTATGCAGATCCTTGATAGGATGGGAGCATAGTTCCTCCGGTTCTAGCCTAGCTTTCCCAAATAAAAAGTGTCGCTTGCGATCCAGAGCCTCGCAGTGACATATTATGTGTTCCGCTGTTTCAGGATCTTTATCGCAGAGTCTGCAGCAAAGGCTTCCTTGATACAGATTGAACTTGTTCAGGTAACACTTGACAGCCATATGTCCTGTCAAGAGGCCTGTTGTAATCCGCAATTTATTCCTGCTAAGCATTAGCAGTTTTTTTGCGGTTTTGGAGCTAGATCCTTGGATAAAAGCCTTGCTGTGCCTGTGCCCCTGTCTGTTCCTCCAGTGGACATTCTGCTTTTCCCTGATCCAGAGTTTTAATAAGTTCTTTACTTGCACACTTATAGATTTCCGCTGGAATCGCGTCACAGCCAGCCTTGTTGTTTTTAAGTTGTTTTATGGAGGCCTTTATTTCCTGTTCCGTTATTGGGATATATAATACATCGATGCTGTTAGTGCTTGCATATTGGGGATATTGTCTTGGTTAAGGATATGGCTGTAATGCTCTTTCCAACGATTTCTGATTTGCTCTTCCTCTTTTAGAAGTTCATCGTTTTGTGCCTTTAATGGGCAGCTTACGTTCTTAGTTGGGCCGTATACTTCTTTTACAGCCTCGAAGAATTTACGATAGTCGATGAAGTTTCTTCGAAGCGTGTTGTTGGCTGCTTTAAAGTTGTCCACCAGCGTAGGTTTGTGTGGATTTGCAGTGACTGCTTGGTGTGCTCTATGCTTTTGTTCCAACAAAGCCTGTATATGTGGGTGATTTTCGTTAAACCAGTCTGGTTGTTTCTTTTTGTTGGATTTTCCCAGTATTTCTTCGCTGGTATTATAAATCGCATCCATCAATTATGTCCAGCCTTGTTCAGCTTCCGAGATTTAGGTTATGGGTGGAAGTGCTTCTCTGATGGTTTCCCGGAGGGCGTTGGTGGTGTCGTTGTTCGCTTTGACTCCGTACGTTCAATCTGGTCATGTAGTTTTGCTTTTTGCAGTGTGGATGTTTGGGTTTTAATTGAAGTTTCATTTTCGAAACTACAAGTCGGTGGTCAGTACCACATTCGGCTTCTATTCTGGCTTTTGTAAGTCTGACATCTTTCAGATGCTTCCTTCGAACGATGATGTGGTCCAATTGATGCCAGTGGTCTGATCTGGGATGTTTCCAGGTACCTTTAAACTTGTCTTTCAGCTTGAACAATGTATTGGTGATGCAAAGGTTGTACTCTGTGCATGTTGTTAGCAAGCGTTCACCATTGTTATTTACGTTTCCTATTCAATGTTTTCCCAATACGTCTGGCCATATGTCTTGCTGACTGCCGACACGTGCATTAAATTCACCTAGCAAGATGATTCGCTCCTGCTTTGGAATTCGTTGGAGAGCATTTTGTAGATCTTGGTAAAATTTATCCTTATCCTCAAACTTAGCGTCTAAGGTGGGAGCGTAGGCACTAGTGATATTGACGTAAGGTTTATCTGATATGGGGTACCTTAGCGTCATGAGACGTTCGGAGACTCAAATGGGCACTTCTGTTAAACTGGTGGCGATTTCACTTTTGACTGCAATGGCTACGCCATGAATTCTACTGTGTGTGGCAGGGTCGCCCTTCCAAAAGAAGGTGTAATGCTCCTCAGTCAGACTACCTTCATCTGCAAAGCGGGTTTCGCTAAGAGCGGAAACATCTATACTTAGCCGGTGGAGTTCCTATGAGACCAGAGCAGTTCTTCTTTCTGGTCGATTAGAGTTTGTCCTGTCCAGGAGAGTGCGGACGTTCCACGCCGCAAACGTGAAACCTTGACGCTGCTTAATTCTCCGAGATACGCTCGAGTAGGCACCCCCTCCCGGAGATCCGATCGAGGGGGAATTTTACCTCCGGACGATGATTTTGTCCTACTGGAATGTTCCATCTTTGATGAGTGTTAGCTGCGTAAAAGGGTTAAACTGTGACGGTTACGCTGCCGCACAATTTGGCTGCAACTGTAGCACGGGATGACTATGGCACAGTGAGGACTGAGACGACAGTTCCCTTGTGCTACGTTCTCGGCCGGGTAGGAGTAGTCTACTTCTCCTCGTCCCCAGAAAGATGGTAGGTCTGAGGGTTGTATAGCGTTATACCGCCTATACTCGGACGTCAGAGCCTCGTTTGTGTAAACAGGGTGCACCACGTGAAGGTGAGTTGGACTTTTGGGTAAGCTAGGTTAACCCAGATTAACAATAAACAAGATACAACCAATCACGGCGCGTCTCGATCGATTTCAGGAAACGTGGGAACTAATTTTTATAACACGGGCTTCTATTTATCGTACTATTTTGTGAAATAGCACGAAGCAATCAAGATCAATCGTTGCGGTGGCTTCAGAAAAATAAGTAAACATGGAGTATGAATAAATATCCCATTCATTTGTAATGAAGTGTAATGTAATACCACTGTATTAAACTGATATAAAAAATTAAAAACAGTGCATTTAAAAAACAGTTACCGATAGTAAATTAAAGTGGCTATTCCTCTAAGGTTACACATGAGTATTTAGTTTTAATCATTGTCTCATAGTAAAAAAATATATCTCCAAAACTTAAAATCGTAAAACTGCAGTGACTAACTGTTCTGGCGGTCCGCCTTTTATAGGTTATAATCCACGGTGTTAGGTTTTTAATAAAAGTAAATAATAAACATATGGTAATTATATTCGTGCAGATTAAGTGAAAAGTTCTCTTCTCGTTCTTAAAGATCTACTCTACATTTTATAAACGTTTGTTTGGAATATATTATATCAACATAAAACGAGGTGGAATTAACGAAATATGATTGTATCAAGGGATATTTTAGAAACGTCTAGGTTTACTTATTTCACCGAGATTTATGAAAAGAAAGTCCTTTGCCTTGGTTACAGATACCGCAACGTTTTGGAAATAGCTCAAAACGAAACATATTTGAACGAGACAACATCAAACGCCAAATAATATCCCTCACGCCCTCCTCATGAGTAGTTTTTAGGTGCTTTTAAAAATCGAAAGTAGGTCGAGATAAACCGTAAAAAGTTGGTCAAGACAACTGGAAATAAATCGAAATGCGACAAAGTTGGGCGACGAAACACGATCTTGGCCTGTTTCGAAGAGTCCTCCGCATAGTGTAGAGGCTATTTTTTAAGGTTTTACCTGAATCGCCAGAAGGCGAAATACACAAACAACTATAAAAAATTATAACTCTACCTTTTTATGGATTTTTTTTTTAATTTTCTTTTACGATTTCAACCATAGATATACAGAGTGTCCAAGGCTGAGCGTGCATTAGAAGTTTCTAGAGAACTATAATATCTAGATCGGAGATTTTTTGCACATTAATGTTTCACAACGAGATCTATCGATTAAAAATATTTTCAATATGGCGGAACTTCCGGAAATACCGGAAGTTGACAACTTTCTTATTTTAAATGGGTGTCCCCATTTTTTATTACATACTTAAATTCTCTGTAAAATTATATGAATATTGATGTTAAACACTCTATATCTAACATTAACCGTTTTTGAGAAAAAAAATATTTAAAATTTTTGGACGAAAAAAACTACCTGTGAAAAAAATTTGTATAGCCTAAAAGTCAAATTTAGTGATTACCACAGTCACTGTGACATAAAGAGAAGACATGTGACTATTTAGTTTAAAAATTAAACTGTTCAAATGTCATATAATAATGACGGTAGCTGTCATGGAGTTGAGTGATTAAAAAATGATCATAAATATTTTTTTTCAAATGGAAACGCACTTTTTTATTTCACTAATGAAATGGTTTTTCAGTTCATTACTTTTTAACTACATATCCTATACCTATATATCCTATATCTAAAATAAATCATTTTTAAGTTATTTAAGATTTAGTTTGAAAACGTATATTTTTCTTAATTTTATCTAGCTTCCTTTGACATTAAGTGTCAAACGGTCAGACAATTTATTCCCATCTGTCAGGAAACGAATTATTTGAATTTCCTATAGTATAAATACTGCCTGCTTAAGAATTTAAAAAGTGTATTTATAAAAATATATAGCGTATTTTTGCTCTTTAGTGATATCTAATAGTTGATATTATTAATAATAATACGGCATATTATTAATCGAAAAAACGGCGCAAAGTTGGCTCGAAAATGATGCTGCTTTTTGAACAAAGCGTCACAATATGATATGGCCAGATCTATTATTTTACATCACTTAACGTAAGTCATAGGCTACTGGTTAAAATCAAGAAAAATATACGCTTTAAAACTAAATCTTAAATAACTTAAAAATGGTTTATTTTAGGAACATGTATAGTTAAAATGTATCGAATTAAAAAGCCTTTTAACTAGCAGAATAAATAAGTGGGTTTCTATTTAAAAAAGTGATTTATGATTTTTTTAGATTGAATTTTTTAATCGCTCAATTCTATGACAGCTGCGGCCATTATTATATGACATTCGAACAATTTAATCTTTGAAATAGATAGCCACATGTTTTCTCTTTATGGCACAGTGGCTGTGGTAATCACTAAATTTGACGTTTAGGCTATATACACATTTTTGAGAGGCAGTTTTTTTTTCTCAAAAACGGCCAATGTTAGATATAGAGTGTTTAATATCAAAATTCATAAAATTTTACAGAGAATTTAAGAACATAATAAAAAATAGGAGCACCCATTTAAAATAAGAAAGTTGCTGTCAACTTCCGGTATTTGAAGTGCCGCCATATTGAAAATATTTTTAATCGATAGATCTTGTTGTGAAACTATGATGTGCAAAAAATCTCCGAGCTAGATGTTGTAGGAGTGTCCTGTTAAAAACGCCATAACAATCCGAAAATTGTTCTTGCAAATATCAAGGACAATTTTCGATTTTTCTCGGTTGTAAGTTCTAATTGGAGTTCTAGTAGAACTATATTGAAAAAATTAAATTTGAAAGCCAACTCTGTCAATATTTCTTCACAACTTGGAAACTGGAATGAAAAAAATGGTTCGCAAACTTTAGTATGTATTCTTTGTTGAGTCAAATTGAACGAAAGTTTGATTTGGTTAAAAAAAACTGGCAGCTACCTGGAATTAGCTGACAGCTACTACTGGCTGGTTTACCTCGACCTGGCAAGCTCCAACCAGAAAATGCACGTCAGTACGTTACAGTACTTGTTTCTGAAGAGTTCTTAACCAGCTTGCCAAGTCGAGGTAGACTACTAAAGTCGTTCTGATGATGGAGTATAACTCTGAAACCGGGCGACTAATGGGTGGTCTCCTTGGCCTGACAAGCTTTAAATACAAAATTCGTACATAAAGCAGGTGTACGGCTGTAAAATGCTTTTCATTATATCCTCATGTTATACACTGCATGATGAGTTATAACTGAAGGAAGGTGGATACAATAGATATTTAAGGTCGTAGTTATTAACCTCCCCTCTCACTCCTTCTATATTGGCATTCCCTAAGTGAATGCAAATAATTTAGTTTATAATATTTGCTCAGTAGTTGATTTTCAGTTCTTGAAAATTGACAGAATCTACATAAGTATTCCTAATCTAAAGTTAAAAAAAAATACGTTAATTGTTTTTTTAGATGGTAACTTAATATATTTAGCTGAAGACTTAGTAGGGATAACAGGAGTGCTTCATTCAATTTATGTTTGCATCAAACTACAACTATGGTCAAAAAACTGGTCTGATCTTTTTAATGATTTAACGGATACCAAAACGTTTGGCACACCAGCAGTAACAAAAAGGATGAATAAATATTGCCGATTCTATCTATTCTATTGCTACTCGGGAATTGCTGTGTACGCGTTTATGTCCATTTGGTTAACAGGTAATTCATTTTGTACATTTAATTAATGAATTATACAGGGTGTTTAACAATACATGTGCCATCTCTCGTGGAGAGTTTTCTCACGTAAAAATAAGATTTATTTTTCATATCAACATAGGTCCGATTCTGCCTTGTTTCGTAGCTATAGGGTGTAATTTTCTTCCAAGTACTTTTAGCGATTCGAATGAAATTTTGAGGGTAAAAATTACTATAAGTGCTACATATTTTAATGCTAAAAAAGTGTCGATAGATTCATCAGGAGCGTGCATATGGGTTATTACTGGAATATTCTTCAAAAAAAACATGTGCGCCACTGACTTTTTTTATCATAACTGTATAAACCCTTTAATGCCAATTAAAAGTTATTTTTTGGTATTTTGTCGAATTCGGCCTCCTTGATGTAAATATATATATATATATATATATATATATATAACATCGCATCCTCTCATCTTTACTAATAACGGAGATACCGTAAGATTTCAACCAAAATGGGACACCCTGTACATTCATATATTTTCATAATATACAGTAGGTTTTTATAGAGTACTGCAAAAGAATTAACACAGAGTACAACTTACACGAAATATGTGGGACTGTAACACCTATATGGTGGCCCTCTCCTACAATCAATCCAATATCAAAATGGCTGGTGATATGTTTCCAAATTTATTCAATAGGTAAAGAGTTATTCATATATCATTTAGCAAGCTCTTTTACATCAATTTTTGAGCTTTTTTATTTATTAAAAATTGTTCCTTAAAACAAAATATTAAAATTTCAGTATGTTACGTCCCTCCATCCGCTGTACTATGTTTTATTGGTTTGGAATGTGCTTCAATAATGACTGCAAAAATCGATCATCTCCAAACGCTATTCGAAGGAATTTTTCAAAACACCAGCTACGAAATCAAGAAACACAAATTAATAGTGTGCATTCTGCATCACCAACAAATCATAAGGTAATTACGTAGTCCGACGTAGTTGTGTAAAACAATGACACCAAAGAAAACAGTACTACATGTTCTAGTATATGACTTATAACTACATGCTTTAATGTCTTAATTGAGTACGAGAAAACTCAGGAAGAATCTATTGTAATATGCACGTGTGTTAAGTTAACACACTTTAAAACGTGGAATAATTACCGTTAATTAGCCATAAATTTGGCGTGATAACGAAAAATTTGCCGCTCTTCGCTAAGTATACACAACCAAACTTATATGGAATCATCTATTATTTTTCATAATATTTGAGATGTTTGAAAATTTTTGTGTTTATGAACAAAACTCAGTCCTTACCAATGACTTTTAATAAAAAATAATCCATATAGTAGTAAAAAAAATAATAGGTTCCCAAAATAAACAAAATGGTATTTTTTGGTTTCTGAAACAAAATCAAGATTTAAATTTTTAATGACCAAAAAGCAAAAACAAAAAGAAAATTGATAATTTTAATATTCCTTGTTGCCACCTCTAGCCCTTATGCAAGCTTCTATCTGCGCTGGCATGCTTCTTATTAAATTATCAATGTTGTCTTGGGGTATGTTTTCCCATTCTGCTAATGCTGCATCAATAAGCTGTGCAAGATTTCTGGATTGTTTCGACGAGCTCTAACCCTTCTTTTATGCTAGTCCCATGAGTGTACGATAGGGTTTAGATCTGGTGAACACGCAAGCCAGTCCAAAACTATGACACCTTCCGTTTCAAGACATTCTCTAGTCACTCTGCTGGTATGGGGAGGTGCACTATCGTACAAGAAGTTAAAATTATCTCCATTTGCTGCTCTCTAAAGACTAACGATTGGTTCTAGCACCAAATCAACAGATCCCCGACCCCTTAAAGTTTGTTGAAGTGGTAACAATGGAGTGTTTTGCTCCCAGAATAATACCTCCCCAGAATATTACAGTTCCTCGTTTATATCTTGATACAGATTTGGCAGCCTGAAGTCTCGCTCGTCTTCCTGGAGCTCTGAGAACCTGAATTTGATGGTTACCTGATCTTAGGCCAATTCTGGTTTCATCCGAAAAAAAGAACATTTTGCCAATTCTCATTTGTCCAGTGTTGATGTTGAAGGCCGAGATAACTGTGGGATCCGTAACTCTCTCCTACTGTAAAACCCTCGAGCACAAAGCCTTTTTCTTATGATTTCAACTGAAACGTTCACACTTGTAGCTGCCACAAGTTGTCTTTTTAGCTCTGGATGAGAAACATTGGGATTTATTTTAACAATTTGGTACACAAGGCGGTCTTTTTTTGACTACTTTGTCTGGGCCTATCCTTGCGTGTTCCTAATTCCAAGTATCTTGCATATATTTTCGATACAACACCCTGGGTAACGCCTACTATCTTTGCTACGTTGCTTTGGAGCATTCCTTTTTGGCTGAGAGCAATAATTCTTCCCCTCTATACATCTGTTAATCCAACATAAGACATTTTTTTATTTTTTTCGGATCGAATGAAAATTACCGGACAATCGTGATTTTACTACTGAACACAAAATTCAAAAGAAAATAAATCGTAGCAGTCGTTTGTTCTTTATTATCATGTTTATTTACAACAAAAAGCTTTATCTTAAACTTGTATACCAATTTTTATCCTTGCAAGAAATTTAGACAGAAACAAAGAGCGATTCCATATAAGTTTGGTTGTGTGTATGTTAAATCGATGGTTGTGCTAAGTTAATATTAAGTTAGCACAACCACTATTGGAAATCAGTGAAAGAACATAGTTAGGAAATTTTCAGTATAGCATTTTCAGAATTTACCGTTTTTCGCCATTCTTAGATACAATTAAAAAACATATTCTCCGATCAATCTCTATTCCCCTGCATCAAAAAATGTAAAGAGAACCAAGGTCATATATTAAGTTAGCACCACCGTTCCAGTAAACCTTAAGTTAAATGTCTGAATTAGGTGGAACAATTGCCGTAAAGTAGCCCTAAATTTGCCGTAATAGCGAAAAATTTGCCGCTCTTTGCTAAGTATGTTAAATCGATGGTTGTGTTAAGTTAATATTAAGTTAGTTAGCTAAGTTAATATTAAGTTAGCACAACTACCATTGGAAATCAGTGAAAGAACATAGGAAATTTTCAGTATAGCAGGAATTTACCGTTTTTCGCCATTCTTAGATACAATTAAAAAAAATATTCTCCGATCAATCTCTATCCCCCTGCATCAAAAAATGTAAAGAGCACCAAGGTCATATATTAAGTTAACACCACCATTCCAGTAAACCTTAAGTAAAATGTCTGAATCAGGTGGAACAATTGCCGTAAATTAGCCCTAAATTTGCCGTGACAGCGAAAAATTTGCCGCTCTTCCCTAAGTATGTTAAATCGATGGTTGTGCTAAGTTAATATTAAGTTAGCACAACCACTATTGGAAATCAGTGAAAGAACATAGTTAGGAAATTTTCAGTATAGCATTTTCAGAATTTACCGTTTTTCGCCATTCTTAGATACAATTAAAAAACATATTCTCCGATCAATCTCTATCCCCCTGCATCAAAAAATGTAAAGAGCACCAAGGTCATATATTAAGTTAGCACCACCGTTCCAGTAAACCTTAAGTTAAATGTCTGAATTAGGTGGAACAATTGCCGTAAAGTAGCCCTAAATTTGCCGTAATAGCGAAAAATTTGCCGCTCTTTGCTAAGTATGTTAAATCGATGGTTGTGCTAAGTTAATATTAAGTTAGCACAACTACCATTGGAAATCAGTGAAAGAACATAGGAAATTTTCAGTATAGCAGGAATTTACCGTTTTTCGCCATTCTTAGATACAATTAAAAAAAATATTCTCCGATCAATCTCTATCCCCCTGCATCAAAAAATGTAAAGAGCACCAAGGTCATATATTAAGTTAACACCACCGTTCCAGTAAACCTTAAGTAAAATGTCTGAATTAGGTGGAACAATTGCCGTAAATTAGCCCTAAATTTGCCGTGACAGCGAAAAATTTGCCGCTCTTCCCTAAGTATGTTAAATCGATGGTTGTGCTAAGTTAATATTAAGTTAGCACAATCACCATTGGAAATCAGTGAAAGAACATAGTTAGGAAATTTTTAGTATAGCAGGAATTTACCGTTTTTTGCCGTTCATAGATACAATTAAAAAAAATATCCTCCGATCAATCTCTATCCCCCTGCATCAAAAAATGTAAGAGCACCATGGTCATATATTAAGTTAGCACAACCGTTCCAGTAAACATTAAGTAAAATGTATGAAATTAGGTGGAACAATTGCCATAAATTAGCCGAAAATACACCATGCAAACAAAAAATTTGTTGCTCAATTATTTGTTTATAAAATCGATAATTTTTAAATTAACGTAAAAGACAACGTTAAATCAGGGCGATTTTTCTTAATAATCACTAAATGGGATCAATAAGGACTTTTTAATATAATAGAAATATGCCGTAAACAAGCTACTAAAGTGAAAAATTTCCCGTCCTTTTATTTGTTAATAACATATACAAAAACCTAATATAAAAGTTCTATATTAGGTTTTTGGTTTGTGAATTTTTTTTTTAATAATATGGGGTCAATGGTAATGCACGTTTCGAAAATATTTTTGTCAGCATACAGGGTGACTCAAACATATTTTCAAACCAAAGATGTATATTTTTAAACGGAATACTATATATTTTTTAGTTCAGTGGATCTGCTACTAAATTTTCGTTCCAAAAATACCATAATGTCATATACTATACAGAGAGGTTTTTGAAATATATATTTTATATATAAAAGAACAAAAAGAGTAAACGGCTCAGCCCTCAACAACTCGTAACCGTATACACCAGTGTATACCGGTGCAGACACGCACACTCACACACTCATACAACCACACCTAAACTAGTGTACACTGATGTAACTGCCTTCATCAGTACGGTAAGGAATCAGGAAGCGATGAAACCGATCCCAAAAACACAAAATATGTGTATTGTGTTAATATGTGTATTTGTGTTATGAAATTATTGGGCAACCCTACAGTAAGATAAGCCATGAAACATGGCTAAAAGATTCTATATTGACAGATTTGCTCATCTTTAGTAATTTCGCTTTAAAATAGTGTATTCGCAAAAAGTTCAATATTACTTGAAAATACATGTATAATCTCAGTTTTGTAAAATCACATTAATTTCTATCAGTGTACATTCGTAAAATAACAGATAATATAGATTAACAAAGACTCAGGATAAATGATATAAAACATCTTCAAATCTGCTCCTTAAATATACCTCTCTTATTATACAATAAAATTATCTTCTTGAACTCTGTAAATAGTTGAAATTGATCGATAAATATAAACCGGCATCAATACATTTTAAAGGTGTGTAATGTTTGGATATTTTGTAAATACTACACCTTCTAGTAGTGTCATAAAAATCGTTTTAATCTAGGTCGTATTATTTGGAGAACAAAATTGTGGAAAAACTAATAATGTTTGTTCAGTTTCTTTTTATATTGATAAATAATTAAAAAATTAATATTACTGTTTTCTCCTCTTTTTGCAGATTGAATCAGAGGATATGCACATTAATGACTGAAATGCTTGGCCAGATATCGTTCGTTGGAGCTATTGTAATAAGTTGTATAGGAAATGTGATAGTGAAGGTTGGTGATGTATTCAAATATTAAACCTATACTCCGGATTCATCAATTGGCCGAAATAAATAGTACTCAAATAATCGTCCATTTGAGTACTATTTATGCTCAAACTATGCTCTATTTATATATACGTACTATATTTCTATATAAAAAGTGTTTTGGTGTATTGTGGTGATTTAGTGTTGTTATTTTGCTTTGTAGTAGCAGTTACAGAGCGATAACCACGCGGCTACGTAGCAGAATAGTAGCAGCTGCTACCTTGTGACTTCATAGTACCGAAATGGCAGTGG
The DNA here is from genome assembly GCF_002938485.1 of Sitophilus oryzae. Classification (NCBI taxonomy): domain Eukaryota; kingdom Metazoa; phylum Arthropoda; class Insecta; order Coleoptera; family Curculionidae; genus Sitophilus; species Sitophilus oryzae. Next base: position 6,051,667 of record NW_022147046.1, on the reverse strand, counting down.
CAACATTAGTCAGTGGGACCACTCATTACACTACCCGGTTACTCTAAATTTTTCCCCATTTTAGTAACGGCTACCTAGCTGATACGTAGCGATTACGTAGCTGAAGATCGTAGCTGTTACCTTGGTGGTCACTATTGTAGTTCCCGGAACGTTCCCGCGACTATGTGTTGCTTGGGTTACGCGTAACGTTTCTTCGGAAATTTTATTAACATTTGTAGTTGTCAGAACACAATGAGACGCCCAGTTCGAGTTCTTCTTCACTTAATTTGTACTTACAGTTGGGGGTTGGAACGTTTGGTGTTACACAGCAAAATAAAACACTAAATCACCACAATACACCAAAACACTTTTATTTTTACACTGGACGCGCGTTTCACTAACCATCTTAGCATCATCTGAAAATTAAGTCAGTTAGTTTTAATCATCTGCTGATGATGCTAACATGAACGCGCGTCCAGTGTAAAAGTAAAAGTGTTTTGTGTATTGTGGTGATTTAGTGTTTTATTTTGGTTAATTTTTACTACCCGAAACAACGTTACATCACACAAACTTCGTACCTAATGTGTGTAAAGTGTTTTATAGTTTCAATATCTGCATAGCAAAAAACTAAAATACTTAAATATCATGATAAAGCCGCGATTTCAATATGCGATCAACATGGACTGTAACTGGGACGGCGTGAAATACATAGCGAAAATTTCTTATTTCTGCCGTAGAGTGCGCTGCGATCGGAATTTTTTTTGAAACGGAATGCACCAAGCCTATAACTTATTACACAGTCTCAGGACTTTGACAAAAACCAGAATCTGAGACGGGTTTATAGAAGTTGGAATATCTTCTTGTTAATAAGCTCTGTTCGACGTTTGAATGTTCCTAAATTAAATAATCGGCGAAATGTATTGTTAAAATTATTCTTTTGCAAAAACGTATTATTAAGGTACGCGCACACTGATCAGCGCCGCACTCGTCGCACGCGCCGCACTTTTTTTCTTGTCTCGCACACTGACCCGTACGGAACGCGCCGCACTCACCGCATTATTCGCTCTCTTGTTTCTTTTTGCCCCTACCACAAACGTATGTGCCAATCGAATTTCTCATTCATCAGTCGCTTCCAGAATCCTGTCTGCAGTGATAAGCGTGTTTTTTCATATTTCTCGACAATGAATAACAACGAACGGGAAATAATTATGAGCTCCTTGCTAAAAAAGGAAGAAGAAAATCACGAAAAAAAAATCGAAAGTTATCGGTTCAAAATATTTGCAAAAATTTTACCTTTAAGAGGGGAATTCTACACATTATTACCATATTTAATTGAGGACGAACTAAATTTTTTTCAATATTTCAAAATGAGCCAAGAAAAATTTGCGAACTTTCTTAGCATATTGAATTTCTAATCTCCTCTTAGGCTAATTCGATTCAGCTACCCGCGGAGAGTGGAAGAAATTGCGTGTGACGTCAGCAACACTAGATGCATTGACCGAAAATAATTCTGGCCCAAGAATGCTGGCAGCATTTTCGTCGATGCAATTCGTGCGGCTCTGGCTAGTGTGCGCACCTTCATTGAAAGTAACACAAACAATATTTTTCTTCGGTCGATGCGTCTCTGGTCAGTGCGCTTTAGGTCGTCAGGTGTGTCCCCGGCTTAGCATGTGTACAGGGTGGGTCAAATTCGACGCTTTTAAATGGAAACACCCTTTTCTATAGGAGATAGACAAAAACTAATATCGGTGTCTGGAGCTCAATTTTTATCAAAAACATGATGGCGAAAACCGCATATCGATATCTGTTACCGTTTCGGAGTTACGGGGTGTTTTTCAAAAATATGCATTTTTAACAAATCGCTGTAACTTTTTTGCTATGGAGAATTTTGTATTTTTATGAAAACATTTTCCAAAGCACCTTTTTACGTAGAATTTAATGGTTTAAGTATATTTTTTTTTTAAATTAATATTTTAAGAATTATCAACAGAAAATTTGATTTTTTATATGGGACACCCTGTATATTTTTAATTTATTGAAAAGAATTTAAAATTGCCTTTACAAAAATATAACACACTTGATATTTTGCTCGATTCCTCTTCGAAATATAGAGTATATAAAAATTCGCCCGCTTTAAATAAGTATAGGCTTTGAACGGCACCGGCTGTAATGTAAAAAAATTCTAGCTGTGAGCATCAATTAAAACGAAAATAATACTTGCTATGAGAGATGCAGAATTTTATAACAATTTAAAATATATTTAACCAATATCAACACATTTAAACTATATCTAATAACAATAAAACTAAATAGCAAACCAAGACATGAGATTTTGCTACAGGTGTTCAACATATCGACCGTCTTCTGTTATGGACAGACGGGGCAGTTTTTGAACATTTCTCGCGGAATTCATTAAGTCAGTAGAGGCGAAAGATATCCTCTCATAACTGCTAAGTATTTCTAATGCTTGTCTAGATTATACTGAAGAATAAGGAACCTTTATTCTTCCGCAAATATATCCATAGGATTAGATCAATGGGCACTAAGTCAGGCGGCCCCGACGGCCAACGGATGGGATCTTGGTTAGCTATTCAATTATTCTTGAAATTGGCTGCAAAAATTTGCTGATAACTTCAGCGTTCAGAGGCAGTGCGTCGTCTTGCTGGAAAAATATATTTTCGAGTTCCATTAAGGGCTTCAATAAGGGGTCCAAAGCCTTCTAGTTAAAAGTGGCGAACTTTTAAAAAATCTGTATTTCGAAGGGGATTATAAGAAAATATCAAGTGTGCTATATTTTTGGAAAGATAATTTTAAATTCTTTTCGGTTAATTAAAAATATAGAGGGTGTCCCAAATAAAAAATCAATTTTTCTGTTGAAAACTCTTAAATTATTAATTTTAAAAAAATTATACTTATACCATTAAATTCTATGTAAAAAGGTGCTTTGGAAATGTTTTCATAGAAATACAAAATTTTCAATAGCAAAAAAGTTACAGCGATTTGTTAAAAATGCACATTTTTGAAAAACACCCCGTAACTCCGAAACGGTAACAGATATTGATGTGCGGTTTTCACCATCATGTTTTTGATGAAAATTGAGCTCCAGACACCGATATTAGTTTTCGTCTATCTCCTATAGAAAAGGGTGTTTCCATTTAAAAGCGTCGAATTTGACCCACCCTGTACATATATTATGTACAACATCAAACTGTAGTCTTGTTTGTTATTTTTAGCAATATAATATCGCTGCCTTACTTTACCTGGGTGGTTTTGTTGCATCCGTATATATGATATGCCTAAGTGGTCAAATTATTAAAGATGAGGTAAGAGATGTAGATGTAGATCTATACAGGGTGGTCCGAACTGCATTCCGGAAACTTCGCCAGCATAGTCTGCAGATAAAAAAGTCAAAAAAGATTATATAAATGTACGCATCAGGACAGTTCAGAAGTGTGGTCTGGATTTCAACGTGTAAGACAGTGATGTTAACCGCTTAATGGGAAATCAAATGTATTAAAAAGAGATGAAAGTTGGGTTGGTACATTTCTTCTATGCGGTATTGCCGGATCTTGCATCAAAATTTCAATTCGCACATGTAAGCGTTTACGAAAAATGTTGCATCTAGAGATGGATCTTAATTTCCCCAATTAGTTACTCATTTTACTACAACTGTAATAGCTTATTCATATTTAGCTTAGATATATTATATCCTAAAATGCTTAGTTTCGCTGATACAGGGTGTAGAAGTTTCATTTTTATTTTTTTTTCAAATAATTTGTGAAGTAACGTCACTATTTGGATGAAAAATGGTGTCTGGGAGTTACTTGTCATGAGAAATTTAATTTTGATGTCAATATAACTCCTATTTGTAGGGGGCGCCACCTACATGTGTTTTAACTGATTTTGAAGAGTAATAACTTTTCGTCCGTACCTGTAGGTATAAAACCTACTGAGTGAAAAAATACACATTTCCGTAATTTTTTACGTAAAAAATGTATCTTGTTAAAAATTGCTACAAGCAACCGTTCTCAAGATATTACGAATAGAAATAATCAATACATGTCATTATTGACAAAAAATGAATATGTTGAGTACATAGTTGTTTGACTGAAATGATAAATTTGGGAACTTTTTATTTTTTTTAAATAAATGATAAATTTTTCTTCCAAAAAATGATGACAAAACAGTTTCTATTGACTTTTGACACAAAAATATTTCAAATTTATGATTTCAGTCTAATAACTATTTAGTCAACATGTTTAATTTATCTCAATGATGACAGGTATTGATAATTTCGGTTCCAAATATCTCGAGAACCATTACTCTTAGTAATTTTTACCAAGAGACATTTTTTACTTAAAAAAACGTTGGAAATGTATATTTTTTACTCAGTAGTTTTTTATACAGGTACAGACGAAAAGTCATTACTCTTCAAATCAGTTAAAAATATGCTACAAGTAGGAGTCATATTGACATCAAAATCAAATTTCTCATGTCAAAAAACTCCCAGACATCAATTTTCATTCAAATATTGACGTTACTTCAGAAATTATCTGGAAAAAATCGAAATAAAAATAAAACTTCTACATCCTGTATCTCCGAAATTAAGCATTTTAGGACATACATTTATACCAACTTTTTTACTTATTTTTATCTGCAGGATATGCTGCCGAAGTTTCCAGAATACAGTTCGGACCACCCTGTATAATATTTATGATCACTTTTATCTTTTTTATATTCAGTACCTATTTTGATTACTTTACTTTCATATGCTTAATTTTATTCTCTCTAACTTAGTTAAAATATCTCTAACATTTCATAATATATTTTGCTTTTTAATACCATTACTACTAATCTTAATGTAGCTTTCTTCCCTTCTTCTTCTTCTTCCTCTTCTTCTTAGGTCGCCATCTCCCTTCGGAGGTTGGCGATCCAATTGGCTATGATAGTGCCTGGAACCGCACCTCTGAAAACTTCAGTCGATGTTCTTCCAAACCAACGACGCATATCTTTAAGCCAGGAGTTTTGCCTTCTTCCCACTGATCTTCTGCCCTCAATTTTGCCACTCACCAGTCTGACCAACTCGTATCGTTTACCCCTCATGATGTGACTGACATACTGTAACTTCCTTTCCTTCAATGTTGACTGTTATTCTGTTCAATGTTGACTCTTTATCTTTGCTCATCCGCCTGAGCAGCACCTCCTCATTTGTCCGTAGAGTAGAGAGTAGAGCCGCCCGTAGAGAAATACTGGAAATATGTAGCAGGGCAGCATACGTATGCGCAGTTCGATGCTTAGATCTCGGCTGGAGAAGAGGAAAAGATTTTCATGGAAGCAAAAGTACGCCTGGCCTGTTCGATCTTTGCTAAAATTTCAGTTTTGGGGTCGCAAGCGTCGTTAACGAGGGCTACTAGATATTTTATGAACGATACTTGTTCTACCACCTTTAGGTACAGTCACTCAGATTTCGCTCTCCTTGCCAAATTGCCAAGTGCTGGTTCCAAAGTTTAATCGTTTTTTATTCATAATTCTCATTCAAAGCTTAATCGGTGCATCGTTCAAGTGCAAAAAGCTCATTCAAGTGCATCGGCGTTGGAAACGTAGGAAATCCCATGCAAATTTTGAACTGTCCAAATATTGGCACCTCTATTTATTTGACAGCAAGTTGTAAATAGATGTTTTAAAGGTCTGAGTATGCTAAATACACATGTCAATTTTGAACAAATAACTAATTTAAGAAAAATTGCATCTATTTTTAAATTACAAACGGCTTGTCCAAAATTGTTCAAATTTGACGTATGCATGTGTATTCAACGGACACAAACTTTTAACAAACCTAAATAGGTTTGTTAAAAGCAACTAAAAAAAACAGATTTAGTTATTAGGTTAAATAGGTTTGTAAAACTGCAACCTAATAAACCTAAATAGGTTTGTTAGGTTGCAGTTTCATAAATATGAAACTTTGCTGTAAAATCAACAGGGGTGGACGGTTCAATATTTATTTGGCATTTTCTATATTTCCAACGCCCATGCACCACCCGGTATAAGTGCGGATATGGTGGATAGGTCTACGAATGAGGGTGCATCCACATCATCCTAGAAAAAACGGAAAGGCGTATCGGCGTAACGACCTTGTATCGATTTCCAGCAATTCTATTGGCTGAAAAATTCATCTGTCAAAAACTTTTTCTATCAAATTCATCTGTCAAAAATTTCAGGCAATATAATTACTGGAAATCGATTCAAGATTGTTACCCCGATACGCCGCGCCGTTCCGCTTTTTCTAGGACGATGTGGATGCACCCTGAGATATTGATTATTTTTTATTTCAAGCATTTTAGGCGTAATTATCTTACTGATACTCGCCTCATAATACTCAGGTCGTATTCAGTGTTTTGTACTTAGATATGATTATAGATATTTGTTTAAAAATGTCTATATCTATGTGGCGGATTCATTTCTCCAAAAAAGCCTCTATGTGATATTTGTTTGTATACCAGGGGTCCGTCTCAAAAGTGACTCACCCCCTATAACTTTTTTATTTTTTCAGATAAAAAAACGAAATTTGGTAGGTTTGTATATGGTATAAATTAAGATTGACTGACCTGTTCAATTGTTTTTAATTACTTCCTGTTTCACCGGAAATGGCTACAACTTTTGATTTTTAAATGGCACCCTTGTTATATTTTTACTTTATTCGATTGAAAATGGCACTCTGAATAGAATGACATGTCATATGTCAACTTCTGAGATTTTCGCATATGGTTAATTTGAAATTATATTCTCATGTTACATGTGCGGTTCATAACGAAAATTTGACTCGAAATACCAAGTGTGTGGTATCAAATTATTCGTAAAAAAAAGCTTTTTCCAAATATGCTAATGAGCCACCCTCATTCCATTTGAAAAAATTGAGATATAATTAAAAATACGATTTGGTCATCTTTTAACCGGCTAGGACAAGACACTAAAAATATTAGACGATCAAATCTATTTTTCCAAGGCCCCTTGATCAAAAATTAGTGTTTTTAACACACCCATGGCACTCTAGATTGGAATTTAAAATACGATTTGTTTTCAAGCGAAAATGTCAAAAGTTGACATATGATATGTCATTCCATTCAGAGTGTACTTTTCTATCGAATAAAGTAGAAATATACCCATGGTGCCATTTAAAAATCAAAAGTTATAGTCATTTCCGGTAAAACAGGAAGTGACCAAAAACAAATGAACACGTCAATCAATCCTAATTTATGTCACATGCTAACATACCAAATCCCGATTTTTTATCTGAAAAAATAAAATAGTTCTAGGGGTGAGCCACTTTTCAGACGCAGCCGGTATACTCGGTTCAGGGTGAGTTCAGACTTCAACCAAGTTCAATTTTTTTTTCACTTCAGTGCAAATTTTGTTCCAAACCAAAACTTGTTCAATGACTTCTTCTTTAAAATTAGTTCAATTATTGGGTATTTAATGATTGAAATTGAATAATCTTAATCCTTTATCGAACCTTAAACTGGGCTTTTAATCACCTTAGAATCCTATACTACAAGAAAAAAAAATAAAATTGGCTAGTTAAGCGATTACCGCAGTCCAAGTGAACTCGAGTATAAGCTATGTTCGTACAAGCCAGCCTTAATACACAATTTGATGTTTATTTATATTTTCTGTTATTTATAGGCATTAAGAGTCTACGATATGGTTTATAACCTTAATTGGTACACTGACCTGAACTTAGCTAAAGATATGATGTTAATAATGCAACGCAGTCAGAAACCTATTCCATTACGTTCATTCTTATTGGGCGAATTTGATTACGAATTACTTGTAGTGGTAAGTAAAATCTAAACCATGTAATAGGTATATTTCAAAAGATTTGTTTAGTTGTCTCAGTTTTAAATAGTATGATTTCATTGAATAAGCTAATTATAAAATATTTGTTTGCAGATTATTAAGACATTGTATTCCTACTTGACATTGATGATCCGAAAAGGCTAAAGCACTATATTTCCTTTATATAACATTTTAATCAAGCGCCTAATGTTTTATTTACTTTTGAAGGATTATCTTGTTCGATGTATAGTTCAAATTATAATTTCGATTGAATTTGAATTTTGAATTAAATGATATATTATCTGTATATTTTGGTTTTATGCTTATTATGTAGATTATAATAAAATATGATGCACAATTACAAGATTTTTTTATTTACTAACATTATTTTCCACAGTTTCCTTTAACAAACAATGCAAATATTAGAATCGTTCAATCCCGTCAGGTGAATGACTATTATTCTCCGGGATTATACAGCGTGAGCCTTAAATAAGTGCAAATATTTTTAGAATTAGTATATTTTGACCTCAGGAAACACCTCTAAGATTTTGTTTTTCAGGGATTTTTTTTTGGAAAATTTGGAATTTCCTGAAAAAAAAAATTAATTCTTAATTTTTAGTCATAAAACATAATATCTTCATAATATGGCGGCATATGTAGTAAATTAAATTTACAAGAAATGAAAACCCAGAAAAGATTCAGTAGTTCTCAAAATGTAAGCGAAAAATATTATTATTTTGAAATTTTCAAAGCAAAATATCTCGGTTATTTTGGACTTATTTGAAAAACGGTAAAAAGGAAATATGTTTATTTTATCCATATCTAAAAGCCCTGAAAATATTTGCACTTATTTAAGGCTCACACTGTGTTTACTCTGTGTTTTTACATATGACAACAAACTATTGTTTAGAATAATAGAGGTAGAGTTTTTATTTGAAAAAGGATCAATCTAGAGGTCCAGGAACCTCGTATGAGAATTTCTAATCGAGACGATCGACTCTTTGTAAGTTTATCGCCAAGAAATCGCCGGCCGTTTGCCGGCTTTTCAAATTTATAATGAATTGCATCTAAGGAACGTACAAATTAACTAACGGACTATAAGAAGAAGACTAAATGAAGCAAATCTTATGTCAAGAAGGCCTGCTTCGGGACCAGAACTTACTAGATCTGTTAAGGAAGCTTTAGGTCCTAGAAATATTTTTATTTTTGTAAGGAATAATGTAAGGTTATTTTAAGGTCTTACATTTGCAAGATCTTATAGGCTTTCGGATAGATCAAGTTTTTTCCAGGCAGAGATACTTAAAAATTTTAAAACCCACGTGTTTGTTGCTGGGCCGAAGTTTTTTAATCTACTCGGTACGGAGATCGTCTACGCCTGCTGCTTTTCCATTCTTCATACTCTTTAAGGCGTAGTTGAGCTCTTTTAAACTGTATGGATGTTCCAGGATGTTAATCTCGTATGCTCGATCTCTCTCTAATTTTGGTATTCTAAAAAATGTCTATACCTATATGGCGGATTCATATTTCAAAAAAATCCTGTATGTATATTTTACTGACAAATCATTAAACGAAATACAAACCCCAAATCATAGACACAATCATAACAATACACAATATATACAACTTACAATTCCAGACATACGAGGCCGTTTCGGAAAAAATAAGAAGGATAGGAAAACAATATAACATACGAACATCTTTCAAAACACAAAATACACTTAGATCCATTTTATCACATACTAAACCAATAAATACAGAACAACAAACAAAAAATGTAATATACCAAATACCCTGTGAATGCGATAAATTTTCCATTGGTGAAACATCTAGACCCTTAAATGTTAGAATTAAAGATCATAAAGATTATTTAAGAAAGGGAGATTTTCGCAAATCTAAGATTTGTCAGCATTCTTGGGACACAGGGCACAGAATAAATTTTAATAACGCCAAAATTATAATGAAAGAAGCGATAGCCTCTAAAAGAAAAATAAAAGAGGCTTTTTTAATTCAATCTAATAAAAATAAATGTATTGCTCATGCATCTGTAGATGTTAGTAATGTATGGCAATCGCTTCTTTGATTTTAAAGAACAATCGATACAACAAGATAAATAAACATAACATACGTAAAATTTAAAAATAATCATACAGAAAGTTTGGGGCTTTTTGGTTTTACCTTATTAAGTAATTATTGTTATCAGGTAGTAATTGTTAATTTTGGAGTTTAAATATCAAGTTAAAAATGTCATTTTAACAGAACGTCAACGGTTTCTTGTAGTCGTATCTGTTTTAAAAAAAAGTAAAGTGTTCTCGAATAGTTGAATTTAAATATTTTAAATAGTTTTTTTCTTTATTCTTTGTATTTTTTTGCTTCTGACGACGGAAAGAGATAACTTTCCGAAACGTTAAACATTTTTTTGCTTTGTTAGGTAAATTTGTATTACCGTAAACATAACTTCTTACAAACAGCGTCCGTTTAGGTTTAACGCAGAAGTGTTTACAAAAAATAATTATTTATTTTGTAGATTTTCTTGCAGCAGTGGCGAAATACCCATACAGGATTTTTTTGGTATTCTAGTTCTGTTTTCGGATTTTCCATTCTTCAGTGTTGGGCAATCTGGTTAGGTTTGATGTTACTGATTTGTTTCCTTTCAACTGGGTCGCTATCAAGTTTTTTTTAGGAAATTCCCTGCGATTTTACTATTGTATGTCATATTAAGTTGCTCTACTTTTAACCGTGTTAAAGAGGGATTTGTCCCGAAAAATAGTGTCCTCCCAAGTAGCATCTATCTAATTTCAAACTAAATCTGACCTGAAGCGACGTCAGACTTTGTGCAAATTTAGGTCGGGTGCTGGTGATACGACCTGTGACGTCGCTTTCCTATTAAAAGCGACGTCCGTCGTTGGATCCGAGTCGGTAAATCCAACGATCTGTCGACTTACAAAATAACAACATACCATTTTTATTAATTTCCCAACGTAGTTCCCACGTTGGCTTGCACGACGTACATATACTTGAACTAGCCCGACGTCTACCCGTTGTCCGAATAGGATACCTCTCACTGATAATCCCTAAAGTAACGTCCAATTATATTTTGTTGTATTTTATGTTCATATTTATAAGCTAATTTACATATCTCTATTTACGTCCGTAAATACAACCCATTAAGTAGCATTTGCGGCCTAATGAACATCATAAACATAACCTAGTAAAAAGTTTTTGTAAACAAAATTAATTTTTTTATTATGCCTAAAAAACCACTAAAAAGGCATTTAGACATTCATGTACATTTTACAGAAAGAGCTTTTGCAAAATAATAATAGTAGTAGTAGCGATGTCTTGCCTCCACCCACGAATGGTTTTTATCCGGAAGAAATGCTGCATTACACTGGTGCATCTTAATTTCTTTTTTTAGATTAGGAAACCAGCAGTCCCCATTCTCCCACATGTGAGGTATTGGTTCCAATTCTTTTAAATTTTGTTCCTAATATCATGGCCCCACCCACGAATGGTTTTTATCCGGAAGAGATGCTGCATTACACTGGTGCATCTTAATTTCTTTTTTTAGATTAGGAAACCAGCAGCCCCCATTCTCCCACATGTGAGGTATTGGTTCCAATTCTTTTAAATTTTGTTCCTAATATCATGGTCCCATCTCAAGTTCGGTCATGCGTCCCTTAATTCCTCGTGGGTACCATGCTGTTAAACTTGTGGTCCATCTTCCATTGGTCCTTTCTTCTTGACAGATGTATACTATCTTAAAAAAGTGGCTGCCCATTCTTTCAAGGAGAAAACAAAAACTAAAATATAATTGCAGAAATCCACAAATCACTGATACGGAAATTGAAGTTATACCTACGAAACGGTTGAATCGCCAACCGTCAAACATTTTTTGACAACAAACAATTAACCTATCATAGACCAATAACAGACAATGACGGGAATCTCTCTCTCTCTCGTTTCGGTTTTGGCTCTGCTACTAGGCAATTGCCAGCTCAATTTCATGATGACCTCAATGTTGTCTGGCTGTACACCATATTGGGGCCATCTACCATTCCACAATAATCAAAACAAAAAAAAAAGGTCCTTATATCATTATTTCCAAAGCTTCTCCCACGCTGGTAGCATCCGGCTACATAGCGCCTGGTTACCCCCGTGACAACGTGAAAAAAGAGTTGTCCTTTAAATAAATTTTCTCATGGCACTTCAAAGTAGGCGAACTTGTATAAAAATTTTCATGGCACTTATAGTAGGCGAACTTTAAAAATGTTTCACAAAAATATGTATCTGAATGGGACACGAATCCATTTTAAAACTTTTGCACCAAAAAATATTAAGCTTTTACAAAACGATTACAAGAATATTAACAGAAAACAAGAAACAAAAATTGACTCCCGAACAACCAACCATCAGACAGTATTCGATGTTGCCACGACGATTGACCGAACGGAAGTGAACGTCGGGAATCGTTTACCAGGAATACGAAAAATTATATGCTCTGTGGCCGACGACGGATGCTCCTACATATGCTGGCCAATCGCAAATTTTACTTGGCGTACGTTGGAATTATATACGTCATAATACGATTGCCGATCGTCCGGTTTGATGACTTGGGTCATGTGAGACGACTAATGTTGGAGATTCGGTCGGAATTGGTATATTGGTAGTTCATATTAAGTCGGACACAGAAATCCGCCATTCTTAACAAGTATCCGATAGTCAGCCATTTTAAAATCGTTTTTTGTTTTTAAAATTTATATTCACATTCCGATTTCTAGTAGAATAATATCGATAAGGTTGAGTTTGGGGGGAACCACAGTACAGTTTTATGATTAAACCATCTAGAAAATAAAAAAAATATATTTTGCGAGTTACTTTCTTATAGATATTTTTATTTCATAAATCTACCTAATTTTGAAGGCGCTCGTTGTTTTCCGGAGTATTTTAATCAGATATATAAAAAAAGTGACTTCCGTTGACAAAACCGATGTCTGGATTAATGATTCAGAATTATTATTATATGAAATTAGGTAGGCACTTATATTCGAGGAGTGATTATGAATCCATTTTTTTAGATACAAGTTTCTTTGGAAAAGTTTTTATGTATTCTTGGTAGCGAGTTTGAAACCAAACGTAACGTAAGTGCTTAGCGACGAATTTTAAGTAACTGAAATCCTACGTAATATGACGTTGGTAATTGGTAGAATTACATTCCCTATTAGGTCAGATACCGACGTCGAGGCGACCTCAATCTGTATTCCCCATTTAGGTGCAAATAAGGGTTGTCAGGCGGTCGAACCGACGTTGGTAACCGACGTCGAGTTTATTGAACGCGACGTATACCCGACGTTAGATAACGTCCAAATGCTACTTGGGCTTGGTTGGACACATTATATATTTTATATTCAATAATTTATGTAACAGTTTGTTATTTTTTGCATATTAAATAATATATTTTTTGGTAGTTTTGCGTCCCCATGCAATACATAGATGAAATGACGTTAGTAGAATAGCCAGCGGGATACTAGACCACTTTTTGCTCGATGGCATGTTTTTCATCAGCATCTATCCACGAGCCGAAGAAGTATTGACCTTAATTAATTTGAAGGTCATTTCTAAAGAAATAATTCTTGTGTGGGTAGTTCTTGTAAATTTACCAGAGGCTGTTGATGGCCTTAATGTAATTGTTGGGGGTAGGTTTTAAGGGTAAAAAGAAGGGTACTCCAAATGCTGCTTTGTCAGATCTAAATCAGTAGATTTGGGGAATTTGCATCTATCCCATGTTATAAGATTTACATAGGTTGGGGTGCTATAGACGAGACATTTCCGGATCGATGCTAATGGAAAACATGCCATCGAGGAAAAAGTGATCTAGTATCCCGCTAGCTATACTACTGACGTGCGCAGGTTTAGGACCAGGAAATAAACAACCTTTTATTTAAAAAAAGCCGATGTTTCGACTTGTGTTTTCATTTTTATCAAGGCTCTTTTCAATCTTATAGCTGAAAATAGTCTTAATGAAGACGAACATACACGTCGAAACGTCTGCAATTTAAAAGAAAGGTTTTTCATATTTCCTGGTTCTAAACCTGCGAACTCCATTTCATTAATATATATTTTTTAAACAACAGGTATAAATGATGCTCTAATTGAGGGCAATTGGTATGAAGATTTAAAATTGGCAAAGGACATGAAATTAATTATACAGCGTTGTCATAAACCCGTATCTATGACAGCCTACTTGTTTGGTGATTTTGATTACGGTTTATTCATAATAGTAAGTTAAATATTTGTATTATTCTGCAGATAACCAAGACTACGTATTCATATCTCACGTTGCTCACGAGAACAAGTAACGTTGATTAAGTTTATGCTGTTTCCTATGTTTGAGTAACATAAACTTTCATAACGTAACATAACTTTTTTAAAGTTATTTTCTTTTCTATAAATTGGCAGGACTAATAATTGTTACTATTCTCTGTAATGAAGAAGTACGATTTAGAATAAAATTAGAGTTTACGTATACACGTCATATAACATTTTATAAAACACAATAGGTAGGGTATGGAAGCAAAGATTAGAGGTGTATGGGACTAACTCAATAACGTATTTCCTTTAGTGTTTTGCTTTCTCTTGCAGAGGTTGGACAATTTTTTTGTAGACGTTTCAGTATTAGTATTAAAATAGTCTATATTTTGTCTGGTCCGTATTTTCATGCAACAATTTTAATTCTTGACACTAGATTTGGGTATTTCAATAAAAAAACTTATATACAATACATGGTTTTTATTCAAACACAGAAACAGTTTTTTTTCAGGAATCAAAAAATGTAATAAATTCCTAATGTAAAAATAATGTATAATGTCAATTTTAAAACCACTGATATATAAATATTTATTTTAAATTATGTTTTAAATTTTATCTTAAATTAGTGAATTTATACTTTTATGGAGCTTTTTTTTATTATGAACTAAAATTAATATTAAAATTTTATACATGTCACTGTAAATGTCCGAAATGCGAGTTGTCTGAAATTTCGAGTTGGATAGCGTGGTTATTTGGAGGGTGTTAATTCATTGGTAAATCCTAGGTTTAGCGCGCTTATCCTAGGTTTTACCTCGCTTATCCTGGGTTTTACCGCATTTCGGACATTTACAGTAACATACAAGTGTACCTATATGGTGTCTAAAATAAATGTTTATTAAAATCTAAAAATAAAAGCTTTTAATTATTAAAATTGTTTTATCTGTATAATTAAATTGTTTAAAATTGTTAGGTAAATTTTGTCAATCGCTGTGTATCATATAATATGTAAATCCAGTTTTTATTACTAAATTTCCACTAAGTTGAGCACTGATACTTTCCAATTTTCGGGATCAGGATTCCGTTTTAAAATCCTATTAACTTTAAGAACTTATTTTATTATTTTTAAGAACTTAACCTTATTATTAATAAAAACCTATAATCACGGGATTGACTATTAGTATTACCACGGCGAAATGAACGACGAGTACTATGTTTTTACCCTTATTGTAATAGTTAAATTTGTTCTTATTCTAATACAATAAAAAATAGTCTCAGTGGAGATCTACGTAGATATATTTACGTATTCAAGTTAAGATTATTTATTAATGTAAAAACGTTTCTTGAAATATCTTATTAAGTAATTTCTAAAAGAAAAAATACTTCCTTGGTGCACTATATAATCAAAATAAAGCATTTACTATAGAGGACTATAAATTGGGACAAACTTAATTTGTTTGTTCAGTATTCAGATATTCCTTACAACGGGATTTGGAATGTATGTACCGAAAAAAGATGGGGCATTTTATGCCTCTTTAAATTTAATGAATGTTTTATACTATTATCCATACAATTCAGATTTGAGAAATGTTCTGAAGTATCGTATAATATGGACATTGCTACGAGTAACGTCAACCTTTGTGTTGGTAGAATGTGTACTGCACATGACTATGTCAATAATTGGTAAGCTATACAGCTAAAGTGTAACTATTACAAATATACTTATAGGCAAAACTTTAAATAGGTACAGGAGTTTTAAGGTTTTACCTGAATCGCAAGAGGGTGAAATAAAGATACACAAAATTTGATCATCTCACACCCTGGTTAAAAGTCTAGTGTTTAATATACAGGGTTGTTCACCACATACGACACGGGGTATTGTAACTAAACGATTAGATTATTACAAATTGTAAGTTTTGGGTTCGTTAAAGGACTATTAGAGCTACAATTTAAAAATATTTTTACAAGATACAGAGTGTCCCAAATAAGTAAAAAATATTATAGTTGTATTTTTTAAATAGAACACCCTGTATATTATTCTATTTTTAGATTCTACGATTGAAATAAAGGTAAATTTTATTTAGGTTTATCACACTTAAACCTTACCGTTTTTGAAATATTTTCAATTTTATGAAATTGCAGTAAAAAATTTAAAGCTTTATTTCTCCAAGGGTATCAAAGTTTTTAATACTAAATATTTACTGAAGATTATTTATTGATCAGATATTGTGTTGCAATAATAAAAATTTTACTACCTTATACAGAGTGTCCAAAAATTTATATTAAATAATTACTAGCTTTAAACGGCAATAACTTGTTTAATTTAAATAGAACACCCTATATATTTTACGTGAATCAGATGCACAATGTAATTGTCTATCAAATTGTATTGTTCCATTTTTTACCCACCTCTTCAAGTTTTCATAGAAAATGCATTTTCTTATAATTTAGACCTCATTTATCACTATACCCATGGAATATTGACATTTTAGCTTATTTTTAAAAATATAACAAATTATCAAAGGATACAGATACTAATATTGTCGATATACCTAGTTCGCTTATTTTATTAAAAAATAAAAAAAACTGTTTAAATATTTTTTGTTAAAGAGGACCAATTAATATGATCCCAGTATTCAAACTACATTATTTGACTGTTTACGTTGTAGTAATAATTGCTCCAAATACTAAAACTGAATTTTGTGTGTGTATTAGACAGTGTGGTAAAAAGCAGCACCTTATAAATTTTACTTCATTTATTGACGAATGCTTATTTATAAAAACACAAACATTCATTTTTATAACTTATTATTATATTGATTTCTGAGCCAAATCCACATTTATTTAGAATGATTTTTTAATTAAAACAATTTATAAGTATGTAATTAACTAATTATTGGTGTTTTTGGTAGGAAATAATGATGGTATATTTAATTGGTATACTCTTTTATAAATATTTAAATAGTTTATTTTGTATGCCAATGGGCTTGCAATATTTACCACCTGTACATTTTGTACATATTATGGTGCTATAAAAATATCTAAAATGTCAATATTCCATAGGTATAGTGATAAATGAGGCCTAAATTATAAAAAATGCATTTTCTACGAAAACTAGAAGAGATGGTTAAAAAATGGTATAATAAAATTTGATAGACAATTACATTGTGCATCTGATTTACGTAAAATATATAGGGTGTTCCATTTAAATTAAACAAGTTATTGCCGTTTAAAGCTAGTAATTATTTAATATTAATTTTTGGACACTCTGTATAAAGTAATAAAATTTTTATTATTGCAACACAATATCTGATCAATAAATAATCTTCAGTAAATACTTTGTATTAAAAACTTTGATACCCTGGGAGAAATAAAGCCTTAAAATTTTTACTGCAATTTCATGAAATTGAAAATATTTCAAAAACGGTAAGGTTTAAGTGTGATAAACCTTAATTAAATTTACCTTTATTTCAATCGTAGAATCCAAAAATAGAGTAATATATAGGGTGTTCCATTTAAAAAAATATAACTATAATATTTTTTACTTATTTGGGACACTCTGTATCTTGTAAAAATATTTTTAAATTGTAGCTCTAATTGACATTCAACGAACCCAAAACTTACAATTTGTGAAAATCTAATCGTTTAGCTACAATACTCCGTGTCGTATGTGGTGAACAAACCTGTATATGTACATGAGACGATCAAAAAGTTTGGTTCCAGATAAATCTACAAAATTACAACCAGTTGTTTGAAAAGAACAATAAAAATTAGCATAGGAGTTACGGAACTTTCTGATGATGATAAAAACGAGGAGAATGTCGTAGATTGTGTATCTTGCTGCGCAGAAATAAATGGGGTGTTATTGTAGAATTCTAGAATATTTAGGAAGGTGGTTAATCACCGCAACCTTACAGATCTATTGTGTGTTACCCTTTCTTGAGATATAACGAGTTATAACTCATCATACAGTCCCAGGGCTTTTACAAAAGCCAGTATTTGAGACGGCACCATTGAAGCCAGCTCTGCATCTCCGACATCAGCCATATCGGCGAACTCAGTGGTGAGGTGTTCTGGTGTTTCCCATTTTCTATTTAATCTATTGAGGTGTTCGTTGAGGAGACGCTGAGGAGTGTCCTGTTAGAAACCCCATAACAATCCTAAGAATGTTCTTACCTATATCAAGGACAATTTTCGATTTTTCTCGGTCGTAAGTTCTAATTGGAGTTCTAGTAGAACTATATTGAAGAAATTAGATTTGGAAGCCAATTCTGTCAATATTTCCTCACAACTTGGAAACTGGAATGAAAAAAATGGTTCGCAAACTTTGTTGAGTCAAATTGAACAAAAGTTCAATTTGGTTAAAAAAAGAACTGGCTGGAATTAGCTGACAGCTACTACTGGCTGGTCTACCTCGACCTGGCAAGCTCCAAACAGAAAATGCACGTCAAGTACGTTACAGTACTTGTTTCTGGAGAGTTTTTAACCAGCTTGTCAGGTCGAGGTAGACTACCAAAGTCGTTCTGATGATGGAGTATAACTCTGAAAACGGGCGACGAATGGGTAGTCTCCTTGGCCTGACAAGCTTTAAACACAAAGTTCGTACATAAAGCAGGCGTACGGCTGTAAAAGGCTATTGATTATATCCTCATGTTATAGACTGTATGATGAGTTATAACTCAAGGAAGAGGGATACAATAGATATTTAAGGTCGCAGTTATTAACCTCCCCTCTAACTCCTTCTACATTCTAAGTGAATGCAAATAATTTAGTTTATAATATTTACTTAATTGCTACGCTTGTACATGAAGCACAAGACAGGGAATTATGGAGACAAACCTCACACATCACCTGACCACTACATTCCTCTTGTAGGAATAAAGACAGGGAGAGAGAGATTTACTTAATAAACTCATCAGCAAAAGTCTTTTATATTAAAATAGTAAAGGGGCACCCCCTTATTATTTTAATAAAAAATTACATTTCACAACTAATTTTTCTTAGAAATCAATAGAAGTTATGTTAAAAAATAAAACAAAACAGGGAAAACTTTCACCAAGTTTAATAATATATTTTGGCAAAATACAAAAAAAATGCAAATTCCATAAAGAAAAATATTTGACAAAAAAGAGAAAATAAATAAATAAATAATAAATTCTGACAAAATTAAGGTTACTAATATAAAGTATTGCCTCCTCGATTTGTTATGAGTGCATCAAGTCGTCGGGGCATCCCCACTATAAGGTTGTTCATTTTTTCTTGAGGTAAGTTCTGCCATTCCCATTGAGCGGCAACGATCAACTCCTGGCGATTTCTTGGTGGGTTATTTCTGCGAAATACAGCCCTGGTGATGTAGTCCCAGACATGTTTAATGTCGAGGGAGAGTGGAGGCAAGTCCAGACGAGTTATTTCCCCTTCATTTAATGCTCCCTGGACCGTTCTAGCTCGGTGAGGACGAGCGTAGCGTTCTCATCCATGAGAATAAAATTATTGCCGATTTCTTCTCGCAGTGGATAAATTATTGGTCTGATTACAGTTTCCACATACAAATGGGCGTTCATCACCTCAGGAACATGAATGAGCTCTGTTCACCTATTGTACATGATGCCACTCCAGAACATTTCAGTTCCTCCTTGATAAGGAGCAACAGCAAGGGCTGTATTCAAGCGATGCTGCCTCCCTCCACACTCACTGACGATAGTCATCACTTTTCAAACCTATCCTGGTTTCGTCAGTGAAAATTACGTTTCTCCACTGAGGTAATAACCAGTTCTGGTGTTCTCTAGCCCACTGTAGCCTACTTTGATTATGGAGTAAAGTTAATAAAGGGACTCGCAGTGGACGTCTACGCCGCAATCCAGCATTAGAAAGTCGCCTGGAAATGGTTCGGCTTGATATCACTCGGTGATAAGTTCGTTGAAACTGAGATTGTAGCTCTCGAATTGGAACTGACCGATTTCTTCTGGCAAATTGAGCCAAGTAGCGATTCTGTCATTCCGTCGTTACCCTTGTACGGCCCAACCTAGGACGAGATCTTACATTTCCGGTGTCCATATACCGTTGTATAATTCGGCTTACAGTACTTCGCACTAAATTTAAACGATCAGCAATTTGATGCCTGCTGAGGCCTTCTTCATGCAAAGCGATAATTCGGGCCCTATCGAAGGCAGAAATTTCGTGCCCTGGCATGTTTGTCGCCTTTCACAACACTTACTACAAGATTGAACCCGAACTGAGAAACAAAATTTGACCGCAAATAGCAAAACCATACACATTCCTTCGATAAGGTTTTCTTTCATTGCTTTTATGACCTATTTTTTGTAGACACATATTAAGGTATTTGTACACATAGCCACAACAATATGCTATGCAAAGAAATAAATTTACCTGAGGTGTGCAAGACTTTTGCCGATGAGTGTAGTTGATTTTTAGTTCCTAAAAGAATTTTTAGATGCAGACTTAATATATTAATCTACATAAGTATCCTAATCTACAGAGTCTACATAAGTATCCTAATCTAAAGTATGTTAATTGTTTTTTAGATGGTAACTTAATATATTTAGCTGAAGACTTAGTAGGGATAACAGGAGTGTTCCATTCAATTTATATTTGCATCAAACTACAACTATGGTCAAAAAACTGGTCTGATCTTTTTAATGACTTAACGGATACCAAAACCTTTGGCACACCGGCCAAACTAAATTCTGTAACGAAAAGGATGAATAAATATTGCCGATTCTATCTATTCTATTGCTACTCGGGAATTGCTGTGTACGCTTTTATGTCTATTAGGTTAACAGGTAATTCATTTCGTACATTTAATTAATGAATTTTAATATACTTGCTTTCACCACATATCAAAAGAATTAAGGTATAATCTTTAAAGTTTATAAAGCATAAATAGTTTTACACCATTGTAAATTTCTAGTATTGCCAATTATAATAAATAATATAGAAAAAAATAATGTTTTCAATTAAGAGAAAAGATGATACAAAATTATATTTGTCTCCAGTAAATTTCATTTTTAAAGTTTTGGTTTTCCCTCAATTTTAGATAATCTGTTTTCTGTAAATTTTTTGCTTCTGCAACATTGGTATTTATTAACCAATTACCTAAAAGTATTAACCAAACCAAGTATTAACAGGTACTACATAGTAACTCAACATGTAACATACAACATTATTATGTAGTGCATTTGATGTAGGTACTAATCAGATAACAATCAGATAAAAGCAACTGATATTAACAGCTGTGTCAAGTACATTTATATAATTTATATATTTTCATAATATACAGGGTGGCGCCTCTCATACTCGCCGGAGCCGCGGAGGATCCAAGGAGAACGACAGTTTGTATTGAAATTAAATTTTGTGAGCATATGTAGGTTAATTCAGAGCACTTTCTAAAAATATAGAGAGTTCTACAGGTGTCATAAAAGAGTTACCTATCAAAATTGTGTTTTTTAGTAATGGAACACCCTATATATTAATTGATTTTCGGATTCTGGGAGAAAAATAAACGTGAGTTTTATAAGAGAAGTATATGACTAAAATGTAAGGTTTTTGAAATATTTAACATTTTTTAGAAATAAAGAACATTTTTTAAATTACAATAAAAGCTACCTAAATTGGAAATTACCCGGTATAGCCTAATATGTAGTTAAGTTAACTATTGTATTTTAAATCAAATTAAAACTTGATCCAAAAAGTTATACAGGGCGAGACAAAATTAATATTGAACCCATTGGTCACCTTTAAAAACATGTTACTCTTTTATTTCAAATAGAACACCCAGTATATTATTCCGATATTCAATGGAGAATTCATGTCTCTTCAAAATACTATTAAGGTTGCTTAGCGTTCAAACAAAGATTTTCCTAGATATTTTCATTTACATGATTTGATCTGAATAGATCTTTATCATTTGATAAAATCTAGACGGCTGTTATATGTCTGACGTTACTTCAACATAGCTGTCTAATTAGTCCAACTTTAACAACTACTTATCATTTTGAGTCAGTTAAAACAAAAAATTTCTCAGAAATTTCCAGAAAATGCAAACTTATCCTACATCAGAGAAAATTGATATGATTCTATTAGTTGGTTATAGAAGTTATAGTCGTTGGCTTAGTCAATTAACAGAATACTTAAATGCTTCTGATTTTATCTATTCTGGGTTTTGTTATGGATATATGTTAAAGACAGTGTTTACAAAACTCGACCAATAATTATTGTCGACAACATGAGAGAAATTATTGTAGCTGCTTTTCAAGGTAGAACTCCACATAATGCCTTTTAAAATGAAAAGATCCTTTTGAAAAGACAATTATTTTATGCAGTTAACAAAAAAGGAAGCATTTTGAGCATTTGATTTTATCTAGCTTATTTTTGTCACATAATTACAGATTTATGTCTAGTTTTAATTCTATAACGTGTCTCTTTTTATTACCGTTGAGTAATTTTACTTTACACTATAATTGACATTACACTAATTTTCATTAAAAATTAACAAAAGGTATATCACACAGCCATTCAAATAATAAAGATCTACTGTCGCAAAATCATAAAAATTAAAATATCTAGGAAAATCTTTGTCTGAGGGGTAGGCAACCTTAATAATATTTTGAAGATACATAAATTCCCAATTGAACACCGGAAAAATATATTGGGTGTTCCATTTAAAATAAAGGAGTAACTTGCTTTTAAAAGTGACTAATGTTCCATATTATTTATGTCTCACCCTGTATAACTTTTCGGGTCAAATTTCTATTTGGTTTAACATACAATGATTACTGTAATAATATAAGGCTATACAAGATCAACTAAAATTTAGGTAGCTGTTATCGAAATTTAAGATTTCCTCTTCATTTTCACAAAATGTAAAATATGTCAAAATACTTAGATTTTAGGTATATGCTACTTTAATAAAACTCACCGTTTTTTTAGAATCCGAAAATCAATGAATATATAGGGTGTTCCATTAGAAAAAACACTTTGATGTGTAACTTTTTTCCGGGACACCCTGTATAATTCTATATATTTTTATAAAATGCTTTTAGTTAACCTATAGATATGCTACCAAAATTTCATTTCGATATAAACTACTGTTCTCCTTGGAGCTTCTGCGGCGTATCAGAGGCGCCACCCTGTACAATAGATATTTATTTATAGGGTACTGTAAAAAAATTAACAAAGAGTACAACTTACAAGAAATATGTGGGACTGTATCACCCATATGGTGGCCCTCTCCTACAATCAATCCAATATCAAAATGGCTGGTGATATGTTTCCAAATTTATTCAGTAGGTAAAGATTTATTTTCTTATATCATATCGCAAGCTCTTTTATATCAATTTTTGGGGATTTTTTATTTATTAAAGATTGTTCCTTAAAACAAAATATTGAAATTTCAGTATGTTACGTCCCTCCATCCGGTGTGCTATGTTTTATTGGTTTGGAATGTGCTTCAATAATAAATGCAAAAATCGATCATCTCCAAACGCTATTCGAAGGAATTTTTCAAAACACCAGCTACGAAATCAAGAAACAGAAATTGATAGTGTGCATTCTGTATCACCAACAAATCATAAGGTAATTACGTAGTACGATGTAGTTGTGTAAAATAATGACACCAAATAAAGCAGTACTTAGACCCTGTAGCTCGTCCGTTTGACGAAAATGTGGGACAGGTTTGTGCAAACCGCATCATCTCATCTTTACTAGTAACGGAGATACAGTAAGATTTCAACCAAAATGGTTGTACAACCCTGTATATTCATATATTTTTATAGTATACAGTATAGGTATTTATAGGGTACTGCAAAAGAATTAACAAAGAGTACAACTTACACGAAATATGTGGTACTGTAACGCCCATATGGTGGCCCTCTCCTACAATCAATGCAATATCAAAATGGTTAGAGCCACCCTATGTGGCTCTAACAGGGTAAGTTTTTTACGATGTTCTCTATGGGTATCTCGGAAACTACTGGAGATAGAGAGTCGTTTAAATAGGGAAAGAATTGCAGTTTTGTGGGGTCATAAACATGCTCCTTTCAGATTTTTGGAAAAGTTCATGGCTTTCTAGATATTAAAAAAAAACAAATTTCGGCTATTTTCAAAATTGTCCCTAATTCCATTATAATCTATTTTAGACAAAAAGTTTGCAGATGAAAGTTGTAGATAATCACATCCTTAATAAGATTGCGTTCTCCGTTTTTTGCTATAGCCTGTCGTTTTTGACATATGACACAAACATAATACGTTTTTTTTTTAATGGAAACCATAGTTCGGCAATATAAACTATAATATGCTTTTTTCGAAAAATTATTAGTTATAGCCAATTCGTATCATTTTTAAACAATTTCACTTAGTTAGCCATGGAAACAAGTTCAATTGTCTCTAAGAAACTCTAAAAATCTCAGAAATGTCAAACTGTCACATCCAAACTTTGTAAATTAAAATAAACAAAAATTGTAACTACCCCCTTACCTTGGAATTCAATTACTGCGAATGTATTAATGTGAAACCTTCTGTAAGGTTTGTATTTGTGTTTGTGTTTTATAGATAAAATACTAAAATGTTTACCCATTTCTTTTCGTTGCTTTTACTTTTTTATTTTAGCAATTTTAGTAAATTCTTAATTATTTCCTTCTTAATTTCATGATTTTTTAATTTTTTTCAAGTAAATTTCTTTAAATATATAAATCTAATGCATAAGCTATACCTATTCTGCTTATATTCTAATCATTGAAATTTTGATTGAAATCGAAGGAAGGAGAACAAAAATCGAATTGCAAGGAGAACAAAAGTTTATATTGAAGTGAAATTTTCTGAGCTTATGTAAGTCAATTTAAAGCATTTTGTAAAATTATGTAGAATTCTACAGGGTGTCCCCAAAAAAAGTTACACATCAAAGTTATGTTTTTTTTATAATAGAACACCCTATATATTAATTGATTTGTGGATTCTAGTAAAAAATAAAGGTTTGCTTCTTTAGAAAAGTATATGACTAAAATGTATAGTTCTTGAAATACATTCTCCGGTTCGAAAAATGGATACCTTAAAACTTTGATGTATTTTAAAGGTTAATATATTTTGTTTTAATGGGCCGATTTTGATGATTTTTTAAGCAGTGTGTAGCAAAAAAGTAAAATTATTTGACTTTTTACTATCTTTTACTAAATTAAAAATGAAACTCCCCATCTGTTAATTATACGAGGGAAAACAAAATGTTGATATTTTGGTGAAAGTCTGAAACACCCTGTGGAATATGTTAAAACAGAAAGAAATTTAAAAATCATTTTATCATCTACATACATCCTTTCTCGATGGTTGTGAATATTTTTGTTGTAAATATTCGCTTTTGAACAAGACACTAAGATTTTTTCGTAATTTTTACATTAAGACCATGCCTTTGCTTTTGGACCTAGTCAACACATCTAGTAAGTTCTGATCCCGAAGCAGGCCTTCTTTACATAAGATTTGCTTCATTTAATCTTCTTCTTATAGTCCATTAGTTAATATGTACGTTCCTTAAGTGCAATTCATTATCAATTTGAAAAGCTTGCAAACGGCGGTTTCTTAGGGGTAAATTTACAATAAGTCGATTGTCTCGATTAGAAGTTCTCATACGAAGGCTTCCGGACGTCTAGATTGACGTCCTCATGGACTTGGTCATAATAAAGCACTTAATATAGGTACTCTATGGTATTAAGGTATTTTTGGAACCGGAATTTTATAGCAAATTCACTGAACTAAGCAAATATAGATATATATTTGACTCACCCTGTATATCCATAAAAATATTTTTGAAATGTGAACTACCATTAAACACATATTTTGTAAAAGGTTTGGAGCAAAAATCTCAAATAGGAATCCTGATACAGAGCTTTTGCGGAATACTGAGCCATCTTGTATGTAGGTATGCATTTGTATATGTGTGTTTATTTAATTACTAAAGTGAAAGCAACAAATTTAAATGGGTAAACTTTGTAATATATCTTATTAACAATACAATGCAAAAAGTTTTATAAAAATTCGTTCACAGTAAATGAATTCCGAGGTTTGTATCCCATAAGGGCTTAAAGCACTCCACTAGTAGGATTGTTGGTTTAACTCTTTTTGGCCATACATTTACGGGGATACGTTGACATGTTAGAAAAGTTAAATTTTGAGACTCCCACATCAATAGAGTGGTTCCAACATGACTTTCATTATGATACTACCCCCATAATGAAAGAAATGTTAAAAATTATTTAGATCATAATTATGCAAACTCAGGGATAGGAAGAGGTGGACCAGTTGCATGGATCTCCTCGATCACCTGACCTATCCATGTTAGATTTTTTATGGAGTATGGTTAACAACAAGGTTTACAAAAGAACTTATGAATTAAGAGATGCACTCGAAGAGGCGGTACAAGAGAAGTTTAATAATCAAGCGGTCGTTCTGTGAGAAAAGCTAGTAGGTAATTCAGTTTGAAAAGATGCATTTATGTACAGGATGTCCCACTAAGAATAGCTCTCGGCTATTTCTCGGAAAGTATTAGCCGTAGGACCTGCGGAAAAAAATATTCATAACTAAAGAGGCCATGTGAAATTGCTGGAAATTATTTTCAAGTTTGTAGAATGGCCTCTAGAGGGCGCAACTGCTATAAAAAATAAGAAAATGGAGTTTTTACACAATTTTGTTTAGATAAGGGGTACTATAAATAATAGCTTCATAATCTTCAGTAAATTCTGAACATTTGTTGTTAGAACCATTTTCCCCTATCTACCAAAATAAAGTGGTAGGGGAAGGTTAGATCTGTTTCTATTTAAATATTAATAACTCCGGACTGGATGGACGGAATCCAACAAACGGGGGTTCGTTTAAAAGAGCGTTTCTAACTCTATATTATACCATATAAACAATAATAATACGTTTTTGAACGTAGACGATAGGGGGCGCTGTCTTACAATTTAACAAACATTGCGCGTTTTTTCAAAAAAATTAAATGCGATGGTATATTTAATTTTAGCTGATAGTAAAGAATAACAAAAGCTTAAAAAATCAGTGAAAACCGCATCTTGATATCTTTTTTCAAACCAAAGTTATTTGCAAAATTTTAATAAATACAAAAAAATAAGTTCTTAATTGCCTTATTTTTCTAACACGATATCACTAGCCCTCTTGATCATTAGCGTAACTACCCATACAGCACATCAAATCACATTTACGATGTGTTTACATTATTAGATGTAGACACAGGGTGACAGAATTCCCCCGATGTAAATATGCTACGTTTAC
Organism: Sitophilus oryzae; assembly: GCF_002938485.1. Lineage (NCBI taxonomy): Eukaryota > Metazoa > Arthropoda > Insecta > Coleoptera > Curculionidae > Sitophilus > Sitophilus oryzae. Next base: position 6,024,262 of record NW_022147046.1, on the reverse strand, counting down.
ACATTGTAGTTCAACACGTATGCACAAAGGTTAAACGTCCGCCTCACAATGTAGCCACAGTATAGCATTTACGTATACACAAAGTAAGGGATACACAGTGTGCCGTAGGATACACAGTGCTTGTGTATTACGTCTAAACTCTGTTTACACATTGCAGTTGTGACTACCGCGTGTATACGTATGTATTTTGCTTCGTATATATATCTTGTGGTAGATAAAATTACATCTTATGAACGAATTTAGGAAATAATACAAGTTTTGATGCCTAAATTTTCGTTCTTTTTAAGAATTATTATTCAATGATACCAATTATATCTTTTTAGAACGAAAATTAGGAAGGCAAAACTTTGTATTTTCCAAAAGTATCTCGATCGTAAGTTCAAGAGAAGTAGCCTTAAAATTCGTTCCATTTTTGTTTTATATTAAATGTACCATTTATTTTTCTTCCATAAAATTAAGTGATTAAAAATTAAAATTATTACCTATATTTCTTTATATCATGGAACGCAATAGCGCAAATAACACAATAATAATAATTCTTTACACTGCAGAAACCAGAAGTAAGAAAACACTGTAAAAGAACAGAATTTGTATCAAAATGTATTAAAAATATAAGTACCTAGTATAACAACATACTGAAATGGTAAACACTGGTATATCGCCACGATTTGGTGGACCTCGTTTAGTCATTTTTTTCTCCTCTTTTCCCTCCAAGCAGTTTGTTGGACATTGTTGTATTTTATTTCCAGATTAACAATCTCAGCCTTAAATTTTATATGAAACTGATTATTGAATATTAAACATATCTGTATATTGATCCATCAATAACTTACCGAATATCAGTGTAAGAAGCTCTGTGAAGTGTTTAAATCTTTCTATCTCTGGTCCATTTAGATTTTTATTATTACCAAATTAAATAAATGATATTTCAGAGCTAACCTCATTATACGAGTATATTTGGAGTTTTCATTCATTGGAGTCAAAATTTGGTAAATTGGGTATCGAGTAAGGGAAGAGTCACTGCTATAATATTAATAATACACTTAGGAAGGTGTAACAAGGTAATTAAAAACTTGTGCTTACCTTAAAATCTCTTTTAAACTGCACACAAACAGAACATTTATATAGAGCTTCCGAGTGGTAAAACAATAATGGCTGCTAACATATACCTCTCCTAGAAAGGAGAAAGGAGAAAGGACACCATGAGGACACATAAGATACACTTGGTCGGTGTATCTACGCTGAGGCTATCCGCGTGTGCGCACACCTTCATTTCATGCTAGAATGTAGACACAACAGTACACTATTACAAAGTGTCTATATAGATATTTATATTATGTGTATATGTCACATTTTTACAAGGTGTGTACTATAGGCAAAACTATGATACGAAGTATCACAAATACATATGACTTATACATTGTATGTCTCATATACCCACGTCAGATTTCATCATTTTAATAATTATTTGTTACGTTACAAAAAACTCTTTAGAATCTTAAGTGCATACGGTATACAACTAGTAAACACTGTATCACACAATTCTATCAATATAAACCTGCGTGTATCTCATATGTATATGTTAGAACTAGATGAACACTTAGGTTCACTTTACACATATTTTGTTTCTCATGTGTCTCCCTTGTAGAAACGTAATTTCATTTTGACGTGCTGTATGGGTAGCAATTTATCCTGGGGTGGACCGGGGGGGGGGAGGCTGGGTTTGAGCCCAGGGGGGGGCCTAGTGCTTTGTTTTTTTAAAAATGAAAAATAATTTTAAAAACGCATTTTTTAATAAAACATTTACATGAATTTCTCTATCAATATATTTCATAGACTTGGTTATCAAACCGTGTTCTCGTAGATTACTTAAATACCTACAAATTTTCTAAAAAAATAAAAATTAACACATTTTTTGAACACAACAAAATAATATTAACTAAACAAAACTATAAAACGTCATTTTTAATGCATCACAAGCAAATAAAAATTAATATGTAGCCAAGAGTCATAATTCAGAATTTCTCTGGGGGCTGCCCAGCAGTACCTGGGGGGGGGCGGCAACCCCGGTCACCCCTGTAGTTACGCCACTGCTTTTGACTATGATCATTCTAATAAAAAATAAGATAAAAATGATTATTTTATTCAAAAATTCGACAATGTACCAGAATACCATAATACTAGGTGTATTAATATCTAATAATTAAGATATCAATTACAGTGAACAAGAAACGACGCCTCAGTGAATTCATGGTAGGCTTTGGAAAAAAGTTGCTTTTAAACGGATAGTTTAAACATCAAAATATTATTATATCAACATTTTGATAGTCTCAGCAGCGTTTTTGATTGCTCTTCTAAAAATACCGTTCTTCAAAAGAGAAAAGACGCTGCTAAGACTCAAAATGTTGATCTAATAGCAATTTGACGTTTATACTATTACGTTAAAAGCAACTTTTTTCCAAAGCCTACTATGACTTCACCCAGGCATCGTTTCTTGTTCACTGTTATTATCATGTCATCTTAATTATTAGATATTAATATATCTGGTATTATGGTATTCTGGTATATTGTCAATTTTAAATAATCTAATCGTTTCTATCATATTTTTTATTAGAATGGACATAATCAGGAGGGCTACAGTACACTGATATCGTATTATAAAAATATGGTAATTAAGGGCTTTATTTTCCTATTTAATATAATTTTGCTAATATCTTCGGTTTGAAAGGAGATATCAAGATGCGGTTTTCACTGACTCTTTAAGCTTTCGTTACTCTTTACTATCAGCTAAAATTACATATACCATCGCATTTAATTTTTTTGAAAAAACGAACAATGCTTGTTAAATTGTAAGAAAGCGCCCCCTATCGTCTACGTTCAAAAGCTAATTATTATTATTTTTATGGTATACGAGCTCTAAAAACTATATGTTGGGACAAGGTCTTTTTTTGCAATAAGAATAGTAACTTGTTAAAACGACTCAGTTTATTTTGTTTAGTATTTTAAATTCAAACATTACAATATGATCTAGACAATTTTACTATATTTTTATAACTTTGCAAACAAATCAGTTTTGATAATTGCTTATTTTGCCAAAATCAAGCCAAATTTGCTGACAACTATATATTGGGACAGCACAACAAGAAATTTGTTTAATACGGAGTTACATCACCTTTCGCCTTAACAACTGCCTGAATTCTCTTAATGGCATTGTATTTACCAAAGATTGGCACATTTGAGGAGAAAAATTATCCCAAATTTCCTGCAGTTTTGTCCGCAAATCAAAATTCGTTGAGGGTGGTTTCTTAAATATTGCTTCACTTTATGCCACACAGTTTCTATAAGAGGTCCGGACTAATAGCAGGATGGGATAGAACTTCTATATTATTATTACCGAACCAATTTTTAGTTGATTTTGCTGATGCTCCGTCTTGTTGGAAAATATAGTTTTCGTTTGGAAACAATTCTTGAGCACTAGGCAAAAGTGAGGTCTTAAGTATATGTTGATATTTTTGGGCGTTAACAGTGCCATCTATAAAATTTAATTTGCCCAAACCTCTTGCTGACATGCAACCCTAAACCATAATCCCCTTAGGAAATTTAACAACCCTTTTTAAATAATCTTTATGAAAGGCTTCTGCTTTATTTCGTATTATTCGTTTTCGATAATCTCCAACGCAAACATCAAATTTAGACTCATCGCTAAATATGACCTTATTCCAATCATTTTGTGTCCACGATAATTTAGATTTTGCCCAATTGTAGCGATTTTTCTTTTGAATTTCTGTCAGTAGCGGTTTTTCTTTGGCCTAAATAAGAATTTATATCAATAATCTACAGGTAATTGATTATCCACACAAAATAAAGTTTACCTTGTAAAACCCCAGACCGCATTTATGTATATATTTTCGGCAACATTCTCTTGATATATTTAAACCAGTTACAGTATTCCATTTAACTGTTACTTCGCGAAGAGTACTTCTTCTCGCAGACTTGCAAATTTTTACTAAATTTCGTAAATCTCTCTGAGATACAACTTTTGGCCTTCCCGAACTTTTATCTCTAACGTCTACATTGGCAGATTCGCCGTATTTTTTTATTATATTAAAGACCGTGGTTTGTGGAATACTTAAATCATCAGAAATTTTTCGAATTGTTTTTCCCGTACTCTATTGACGAATATTTATCATAATATAGGGATAATTTCGCATAGTTTGTGATTTGTAGCTTTTCCACGTACCATTACTTTGAATTAAATTAACAAAATTGAAAATTAAAAAAATTAAAATTACAGTAAATCTCACTACTCAAAGTATCGAGTCACTTACAAGCTGCCAATGCTGAAGTAAACAGTTTGGGACATTTGTGACGTTTATATCAAAGTCGCCTATGAAGATATTAATTATTTAAAAGTACTTGTCCCAACATTTGGTTGTCGACAAATTTGTCCTTTTATGAACAAAATCCGCTACTGTAAATATGGATTGATTTACAAATTCATAAAAATATTGTCAAGTTGTTTAGGATATATGACTATGTTTATATTTAAAAAATTAAACATATATTTTTCAGTGATTTTGAAAAACCATGCAGGGCAATAATTCGAAAATATGACTTTGTCCCAACATATAGTTGTTAGGGCTCGTAATATAGAGTATAAGAACGCTCTTTTAAACGAGTAGTTCACCACTTTTAAGATTGTTCTAGGGCCACGATCATAATATACCGGGTGTTTCTCAAGAGTGGTTCACCTCTATAATTTTTTTATTTCTTCTTATAAAAAAAACGAGACTTGGTATGTTAGTATATTATACATATTATACAACATAACCTAACCTAACTAATCAAATCTGTTTTTGATCTGAAGAAAATAAAAAAAGGTATAGGAATGAGCCATCCTAAAAAAATAACTCTTTTAATTTTTTTAAGGATTGGATAAATAATTTGGTAATTGAGAACCGTAGAAAGAATAGGTATGTGTAGTTACAGTAGTTACAGCATATATAAAGTTTTAATACCTATACCGATGGACCTATGAGGGTGGCGCACCTCATTCGCCTCGGTTGATTATACGATAACAGAAAGATGTAGAAACAAATTATTTTATGGGTATATGTGGTAAAGAAATGTGCATAATTTAAAATTATCTTGAAATGTACAGGGTGTGTGAGAACTAAGATCTATACCAAAGTTATATTTTTTCTTACGGAACACTCGGTTTTTTATTTCATTTTTGGATTCTTGGACATAAAATAAGAAATTTATTATAAGGGTTTAATATGTTTAAAAGCTTTGGTTTTTGAGATGTTTAAAAATATTTAAATATGCATGCTATGATATAAAGGTTTGTTCACTTTTTTATTATTTAAAAAAAAAACACAGAGTTGTATTTGAAATAACGAAGTTTTGATGTAAAATAAATATTTAAAATAGACCTGTAATTTTTGATACCCCTGTATACATTTAAAAAAGCAATAACATTTTTTAGTAAAGTTTATTTCTCTGGCTTCAAAGTCAACACATGAATTAATTCTGAAAAGCAATGAACAGGGTGTCGACCATCTTTTTTATTATAGCATGCATTATATTGCAAATTATATTACAAATTATTATTACTAATTATATTGCAAATATCTTTAGATATCTCAAAAACCAAAGCAGTTAAACATATTAAACCTTATTACTTATAATAAATGTCTCATTTTAAGTTCAAAAATCCAAAAATGAAATAAAATACCGGGTGTTCCATAAGAAAAAATATAACTTTGGTATGGATCTTAGTTATGACACACCATGTATATTCGAAAATAATTTTAAATTATGCACATTGCATCTCTACATATATCCATAAAAAAAATGTTGTTTCTACATCTTTCCGCTTTCGTATAATCAACCGAGGCGAATGAAGTGCGCCACCCTGTATAAACCCGCATCAGTAAATTTTAAAGGTGTATAATGTTTGGATATTTTGTAAATACTACAACTTATCTTTCGTAAATCATACTTCTGGTCATAAAAATCTTTTAATCTATATCGTATTATTTGGAGAAAAAATCCACAAATGTGTGGAAAAACTAATAATTTTTGTTCAGTTTTTTTCACTGATAAATAATTAATTGCTCTTTTTGCAGATTGACTGAAAGGATATGCGTATTAATGAGCGAAATGGTTGGCCAGATGTCGTTTGTTGCAGCTATTATAATCAGCTGCATAGGAAATATGATAGTGAAGGTTGGCGATTTATTCAAATATTAACCCCATACTCCAGATTCATCAATTGGTCGAAATAAATAATAGTACTCAAATGGACGATTGCTCAAACTATGCTCTATTTCGTAATGTACTTCAGCTGATTGAGAAATTTTAGTCCAAATTTTTGTTGAGAAGGTTGAAACCACGGCTTAATACGTCGACTGGGACTTTTCAGGCGGATTGTGTAAAAATATATATTCTGAAAAAAAATAAGCCTATTAATGTTTATATTTTCTAAAAGTACATAAAATTTACTACAGATTCTGAAATTTTCAGAACTTTATGTCCGTGTTTACTATTTTTCTAAGAGTTTGAAAAACAAGAGCCCAAAAAATTAATTTTATCACAAAGCCAAGGTACCAAAGCCTTCAAAGGGGTATTTATATAAACATAAAATTTCCTACAAACGCTGAAATAGCCATAATTTTATGATTATGTTTACAATTCTTCAAAGACCTTTGAAAATGTAAGAAATAGCCAAAAATAAGAGAGATCAAAAATCACTCAGAAACAAGGGTCCAAAAAATCAATTTTCTTGCAAATCTTGAGAACACAAGTTCTAAAAGGTTTATATATTCTGAAACTACATAAAATTTCTTACAACTACTGAGAGTTTCTAGGGAGGTTTCTTTCAACTTTAAGACTATATTTACTATTTTTCTAACGCCTTTGAAAATGAGCTAAAAATAGCAAAGTTTTTCGATATTTTTTCCATACACATTAGCCATGAAAATTGTCGATTTTCGTCATGTCACCGATTTTGTTAAAATTGTTGATATTTACTAACTAAAAGGTTTAGAACAAGAAAATATAGGTCATTTTTGTCTTATGAGAACAGTAATGGACGTGGAGGACGTTTTAACCCTCATTAAAATTAGCTGAAAAACAAGGGTCCAAAAACATTTATTTTCTCACAAATCCAAGGTACCTAAGCCTTCAAAAATGTATATATTCTGAATTTACATAAAATTTCCTACAAACGCCGAAATAGTCATAATTTTATGATTATGTTTACTATTCTTCCAAGACCTTTGAAAATGTGAAAACATAACCAAAAATGAGAGAGTTCAAAAATCACTCAAAAACAAGGATCCAAAAAATCAATTTTCTTGCAAGATCAGAGAATTCAAGTTCTAAAAAGTTTATATTTTCTGAAACTACATAAAATTTCCTTGAAATACTGATATTTTCACTCTAAAACAACCCCCTTTTGGGAGTTTTGTTCCTTTTTTTGGAATTTTGTTTCCAATTCCTTGGCCCAAAAATTTTCAGATTTTTACAAACTGAATAATCAATCTGTATTTACTCAAATGCCAAATAATAATATCATAATGTTGTCAAAAAAATATCATTTCGCCGATTTGGCAAGTTAGAAGTGCGCTTTTTTCTTTATTTCTGATGTGTCGTATTTTCTAAATTTTCGCCATCTTTGCAAGTCTCAGCTTTTTACTTAAGTGTTAAACGAAAGAAGCAAGTTCTTCGGCAATGGTATTCAAATAATGCCTGACTTACCATGACAAGTTGTTCAAAATTTGCAAGGAGAAGAAAATATAGATTTAGATTGTATCGGAGGGGGAAGTTAACCACTTCAACCTAATAGCACTAATAGTCAATTATTTTGTCTCCCTTTCTTGAGTATAGGCTTCTTGCATTCTCCACCGATGCTGCCACCATCGTAGAATATCGTAAACAATTGGTATATACAAATACATTGTGACGACTTTTCTGTCGTTACCCAAATAGAATGAAAAAAGAATCCGTTGCTCAGGGTTAGAGGAAAGCTGGGTTCGTAGGTAAGGCTTCTGACTCACAGTGACTTTCTAATGTTGTTAAAAAATAAAAAAAAATGATAATATGTAGGCTACAGAGATTTTAATATTGATGTTAAGAATTCAAATAGGTATGGTCAAAGACAGTGAAAAGGGCGCCACTTACTTTGTTTATGAGAGTGGTAAAGTAAGAAACCAAAAAGAAAAATACGATATCACAACATAGCTAAAATAAAGTAATCAACAGCATTAAGGGTCTATTATGTTTATCAGGAATAAAGGTCAGAAATAACTATCCTACATTAAACATTTATTGAAAACGAACACAAGTATCATCAATTAGTCACAGTGATCCCAATAAAACCGCAAGTTATTTTAAATAGATTTGAATTTAGTAACTGTATTCTTTGAACTAAGTAAGCTACTTAATAAAAACAGGTGAAATTTATGTATGTCTCAATACGATGATGTTTCGAAACATGTCGTGTACAAAAACCTTTAAAATGAATACGTGTTAATAATTTTCATATAAAATATCATAGCTAAGTAAGAGTGTACTGTACGAATCAAATTATAACTTATAACGTTAAATAAAAAATAATTTTGACTACAATATGTGGGATAAATAGTGATAATTTACCAGGTTATTAAATCTGTTGTCTGAAAAATTATAAAATAAAAGTGTACCTTGTGTATCAAACTTAAGACTTATCTGTATATAGTTTCTTATGATGTAAACAGGTAGTTAGGTATTCTCCAGACTAACAGAAGTGGATGCAGATGACTATGGCAGGAGAAGTCTTCGATATCAGCCAAAAGAACGATTGTAATGTCAGGAACACTGTCTTAAGGTCTGCATAGGTCCATACAAAATGAAGTGGGTGAAACATACAATAATTACTGCATTATTACTGCATACCATGTGGTAATTACTGAGTACCATGTGGTAGTTACTGAGTACCATGTGGTAGTTACTCTATAAATAAAAAATAGTTCTCAGGACATATACTCAATAAAAGAAACAACTTACGGTCTGAAAATCAGCTTTACATAAATATATTCAAACCATATGCCGATCCAAACCAGTAATTAGATACTCAAATAAACGAAATAAAAAACGGAAATAACTGAAACAGAATTTCGTTAGATAGGGCTATATAAAATGGCGGATAAACTTACGGTGATCATTCCAAGAAGAAACCAAACAAATACGATCTATACTCTGGATTGCATACTTTACAAGGTTTTCAAATTTCCAAATCGGATACCCATGCAATGGAAATCGAAAAGTGGATTCAGAGTGCTTTTCACTGGAAAATTTGTCGGACGCCGAAACACGCGTCTTCTTCAGATCCAAATTCCCAGAAAAAAAGAAAAAGAGAGAGAAAAAAGTGATATCATATGATCGAAATCATTAGAACAGAAAATCGCAATCCACAGCGAAGTGAGATTCAGACAAGTGAAATGCAATTAAGGAAGTTTGGCATATAGCGAATAGATGGCGCTAATAAACAAGACAAGTGAACTGTAATAAAAGAAGTTTGGCATCTAGCGAATAGATGCGCTAATAAAAATTAAATATCGAGACAAGTGAGCTGTAACAAATGGAGTTTGGTATCTTTGGCATCTAGCAAATAGATGGCGCCAATACTAAGAAATTTAAATAAAAATAGATTTTTAAATTCAATTTTATTAAAGGAAATAAAAAATGCTACAACATGGGTTTAAATCGAGTTCTTTTTCACTTAATTTATACTACCCGAGACAACGTTACAGCACACCAACACTTTTGTAGTGTTTTATAGTTCCAATAACTGCACGAGCAAAAAACTAAAATACTTAAATATTATGATAAAGCTACGATTTCAATATTAATTTAATGCGATCAACATGAACTGTAACCGGGACGGCGTGAAATACATAGCGAAAATTTCTGATTTCTGCCGTAGAGTGCGGTCGGAATTTTTTAATATCAACCGAAATGCACCAAGCCCTTGACTCATTATACAGTCTCAGGGATTTGACAAAAGCCAGAATCTGAGAGGGTTTTATAGAGGTTTGAATATCTTCTTGATGCAATAAATAAATACATAATGTTAACATTTCAGTTTGTGGTATGATAAGCTGTTTTAAGAAATAAGAATGTTCTTTTTTCTTCATAAATTTTCTTTTTGGTATTCTGTTCGATGTTTCAATATTTCTAAATTAAACAATCTGCGAAATGTATAGTTAAAAATTATTCTTTTGCCAATACGTATTATTATTCGGCATTTATTGAGCAAGTATGAATCGTTCATTTCGCTAAACGAGTAAATCAGCTTAAACAGCTTCCGAAATAGAATCTAGTTTTGGTAACCATTATACCAGCTTTTTTTATCGCTAACTGAGTATTTATTTCAGTCTTTAGGCTTTAGGCGAATTTAGTATATGTCTTAAGCCGAGGATAGACGTGACGAATACTACCATTCATTCGCATTTCTTCGCATTGCAGCCATTCGCACCATTGCTACCCGTTCGCACCGAATGACGTGACACACTTGAATGAATCCTTTATCCGCTAAAGATGCGTCCAGACCTGACCAGACGAGAGCGTGACGAGCGCTAGACATTCCAAATTCGAGCGAGACAACCCACGGAGCCCCGTCGCTATCTGTCCTCTGTCAGTTTTGCAACGGACGGTCGATCAAAAAAAGCTCGCGGCACTCTGGACGTGTTTTTGGTAGGCTCACTCGACTGCGAGATATTAGCTCTGATTTATGAATTTCGACTATTTAAAATTAAACACAGAAGTTGGCCAAACTAAGATCGGAGGTCCGACGACTCTTTAATAGAACTAAATCCAGTGGCGAATGGCAGCTCTACAGCGAGAAATTAACTGAGTATAAGAAGGGGATAAGAAGGGCAAAGCGGTCTGACTTTAGATACTTTTGCGAAAACATCACTTCTACTCCTGATGCAGCTAGATTACACAAAGCTATGGCCAAGAGTGGATCTATCCCCAACATGGCACTTAAGAAATCTGACGGAAGCTACACGGAGGGAGAGGAAGAGAGAGCAAATCTCCTACTTTATACACACTTTCCAGGTAGCATACCTATTGATACTTATGTAGCTCCCACTGAACCCCACAATCCTTGCAGGGAAGATTGGAAAGTGGCCAAGCTAGTAATAACAGAACAAAAGCTGAAATGGGCGATCGACACCTTTCAGCCCTATAAAGCAGCAGGAGTGGATGGGATCTTTCCTGCCCTTCTAAAGGAGGGTCAGCAAATAGCTACTCACCATCTACTAAGCATTACAAGAAGCAGTCTAGCGATGGGATATATACCAACCACATGGAGAAGAGCAAAAGTAATCTTCATACCCAAAATAGGCAAAACTGACTGGACAAATCCCAAGTCATTTAGGCCTATTTGTCTCACATCGTTCATACTAAAAACGCTGGAGAAAGTAGTTGACAACCATATTGGAGAAAATCATCTAAAGGTTAAACCACTGCATGATAGTCAGCATGCATATAGAACGGGCAGATCCACAGAAACTGCTCTGTACCAATTAACGGAGCTAATACAGACAAGTCTGGATAGCAAAGAAACAGCAATTTGTGCCTTCTTGGATATTGCGGGGGCGTTTGACAATATACCACATAAGGTGGTCAGGCGATCTCTAGAAACAAGAGGGGTGAACAGAACTATTATTCGCTGGTTTTGGGAAATGCTGTCAACACGAACAGCAGAGGCTCAGATGGGCACCAAAACTGTAGCTGTTAAAACAACGCAAGGAACTCCACAAGGTGGAGTAACCTCCCCTTTGCTGTGGAGCTTGGTGGTGGATGAACTACTAGATGAATTAACTCTAGCGGGAATACACTGCATTGGGTATGCAGATGACATAGTCATGATCGCTCGGGGGAAACATGAAGGCACCTTGTGTGATATTATCCAAAGAGGACTCCGTATCACTGAGAGATGGTGTAGGACTGTCGGGCTGAGTATCAACTCAGACAAAACCGCGATAGTGCCATTCACCGAAGGCGAAGTCTGAAAAACTTGAAAAGAATCCAACTAGATGGAAAGGAAATACTGCCAACACAGGAAGTTAAATACCTGGGAATAACTCTGGACAGTAAACTCCTGTGGAACAGGCATATTAAGAACACTACCAGCAAAGCCATAAAGGCTCTCATGATATGCAGAGACTGGCCGGAAATAGATGGGGCTGCTTCCCTAACATTTTGCGCTGGATGTATACCATGATAGTAAGACCCATGATTACTTATGGAGCAGTTGCCTGGTACACAAAACTAGAGCAACGGACGGCAAGGCTAAACCTATGCAAAGTCCAGAGACTAACATGCGTTTGCATCACAGGAGCCATGAGAACCTGTCCAACAGCAGCAATGGAGGTCATTCTAGATCTAACACCACTGCACATTGTCATTGGTAGATATGCCAATGCGACATTGATTAGAATGGTCACTAACGGAATTAGTACTGGGAGAATTGTCAGATCAGGGGCTTGGAACACCCTCATAAAGGAAATACCACTCCTGCAACTCCCAGTGGACGATATGCTAAGAACGTACAACTTTGAGAAACATCTCCATGTAGTATTGAGCAATAAAAAGGATTGGAAGAGCGAAACGCTTGCCCAGCAGTTAAAAGACCATACCATAACTTGGTATACTGATGCTTCCAAAACCAATACGGGAACAGGGATCGGAGTGTTTGGGCCGAGAGCTAAATACTCCGAACCAATCGGCACTTACCCTAGTATCCTACAGGCAGAAATCTACGCTATCGAAAGATGCATACAACTTATCTTAGATAGGAACTATCGGAAACAAGAAATAGCCACCTTGTCTGATAGTCAAGCAGCGTTAAAAGCGATCAACTCAGTATCAATCCATTCGAAATTGGTCAAAGAATGCATAGAGAAGCTGAATAAATTAGGCAAAGAAAACAAAGTCCTCCTACACTGGGTGCCTGCTCACCAAGGGATAGAAGGCAATGAAAAAAGCAAATAATCTAGCTAGGAAAGGAGCGAACACTCCACTATCTGGACCAGAACCGTTCTGCTTTCCAAGTGGTAACCAACTCAAGGCGGAACTCAAGAACTTGGAAGATTCCATCCGCAACCTGGAATGGAAATCTTGCAATGGTCTAAGACACTCGAAGAAGTTTCTGAGGGCTTATGATCAAGAAAAATCACAGATCTTCCTGGGTCTGAGTAAGAACAATCTTCGGATTATCACGGGGTTTTTAACAGGACACTGTCTCCTCAATGAACACCTCAGTAGATTGAAACTAAGAAGAAACGGCGAATGCAGATTCTGTGGGGAAGATGGTGAAACACCAGTACACCTCATCACTGAGTGCGCCGAGACGACAACTATTCGTGCCATGAATTTTGGTACGACTGATATTGAAGATGGAGAACTACCCTCTATAAAACCGTCCCAGATACTGGCTTTTGTCAAAGCCCTGGGACTGTATGATGAGTTATGTTTCAAGAAAGGGGGACACAATGGATCTGTAAGGTCGAAGTGATTAACCCCCCTCCCACTCATTCTAAATTCTAAAAAATTCTAAACGTTCCACCGATACGTCCACACTGCAACGTTTCCAGTCATTCTCGGCTCGCATTTTTCATTGATCTATTCACTTTTACCGCCAGAAGATAAAAAGTATTCGTTTGCGCTAAAACCAGTCGTTGTGACGTACATTAGCTGCAACAACATTCGTCAGGTGTGTCCTCGACTTAGCATGTACATATAAATGGAGTTTATCATATACCGTATAATCGAAAAAAACGGCGTTAGCGATGGCTATGAAATGAAGATCGCTGTCATTTTATATGAAAATTTATATGGGAAATGTCACTGATCGTCATTTTCCAGCCAACAGGACGCCGTTTTTTTTCGATCATACGGTATATTATGTACATCAAATTGTAGTTTTTTGTTATTTTTAGCAATATAATATCGCTGCGTTACTTTACTTGGGTGGTTTTATTACAGCCGTATATATGGTATGCCTAACTGGTCAAATTATTAAAGATGAGGTAAGAGTATGTTTATATTATTTACATAGATCTTAAGTTAGTGAATCATGTTTTCCCATATCGCTTTGGCAATGGTCACCGCCAATTATCTATCTATAACTCCATCCAACATTTCATAATATATTTTGCTTTTTAAAATAATTATTACTAATCTTAATCTAACATTAACACAACTTTAAGATAATTGCAGAGTACCAACAGAAGATCCCGTTTATTGCATATTTATTTCAGATATAGTTTATGTTCATTCTTTCTACTAGAATTTAAATACTGGGATGTGAACCATACCCTAAATAAATAAACAGGAAAGGAAAACGATCGAAAATTATCGAGCAAACCCCGCAGTAAGATTAGCCATGAAAACATGACTAAAATATGGCTACCCATAGACACTTAGTGTTTCTGCCTTCTGGCTTCATCAATTCGGGAAGAATCAGCAACGATGACCTATTGATCCTGAAAAAAAAAGAAAGCAAACGAGGCGCGAGGCACCATTTGCAACCTGGTAAAATAGTAGCTTACAATACTCGAGCATTACCACCGAAAAACAGCTGCGGAGGTACTCCAACATACCTCGTTGCTATCACTTTGGCCCGGAGAAAACAATAAACAAAGGATTTATTTATTTATTTATTTAGCGTATGGCGTACATGAATTTAATTACAACATCAAATGTATATATTCAAACACAATATAACATGTAAACAGATTGTCACAAATTGTAAAAATAAAATTAGATTTCTAAAAATTTATAAAAAAAGTTATACACAAAACATATTACAACAAGTACACTTAAATTTTAAAATCTAGGCTATTGATCCAGTTCAACACCGGGTCTGTGGCTTCAAAGAAATCACTCGCTTCTCCTCCATATGCTGTAAGAGGGCATTCAGTTACAATGTGATGAACAGTTTGACGTGGTTCTCCGCAGTCACAAGTCGGTGATCCGGTCAGTCCGCATTTATAAAAAGAATCACGACATATGCCATGAGACGTTCTTACCCTGTTGAGTACCTTCCACTCGTGGCGGGGCAGCTCCATCCCTGGTAGAGCTGCTGTAGGGATAAAAAAAACAAAGGATAACAAAGGATGTTATCGTGGGGACTGTACTGAAAAAGAAAAACAAAATTATTGGGCAAAACCCACAGTAATATTAGCCATGAAAACATCACTAAAATATGACTACCCGTAGACACTTAGTGCTTCTGCCTTCTGGCTTCTTCAATACCGGAGGAATCAGTAACCATGAACTATTGATCCTGAAAAAAAAGGAAAGCAAACAAGGCACGACGCACCATTTGCAACCTGGTAAAACAGTAGCTTACAATTCGCGAGCATAACCACCGAAAAACCGCTGCGGAGGTACTCAAACATACCTCGTTGCTATCACCTTGGCCCGGAGAAAACAATAAACAAAGGATGCAGGCAAAACCTACATTAAGATTAGCCATGAAAACATGACTAAAATATGACTACCCGTAGACACTTAGTGTTTCTACCTTCTGGCTTCATCAATTCGGGAGGAATCAGCAACGTTGAACTATTTATCCTGAAAAAAAAAGAAAAGCAAACGAGGCACGAGGCACCATTTGCAACCTGGTAAAGCAGTAGCTCACAATTCGCGAGCATTACAACCGAAAAATTGCTGCGGAAGTACTCCATCATACCTCGCTGCTATCACCTTGGCCCGGAGAAAACAATAAACAAAGGATGTTATCGAGGTGACTGTAATAAAAAAGAAAAACAAAATTATTGGACAAAACCTACAGTAAGATTAGCCATGAAAACATGACTAAAATATGACTACCCGCAGACACTTAGTGTTTCTGCCTCTGGCTTCATCAATTCGGGAAGAATCAGCAACTATGAACTATTGATCCTGAAAAAAAAACAAAGCAAACGAGGCGCGAGACACCATTTGCTACCTGGTGAAGCAGTAGCTTACAATTCTCGAGCATTACCACCGAAAAGCAGCTGCGGAGGTACTCCAACATACCTCGTTGCTATCACTTTGGCTCGGAGAAAACAATAAACAAAGGATGTTATCGTCGGTACTGTAATGAAAAAGAAAAACAAAATTATTGGGCAAAACCTACAGTAATATTAGCCATGAAAACATGACTAAAATATGACTACCCATAGACACTTAGTGCTTCTGCCTTCTGGCTTCTTCAATACGGGAGGAATCAGCAACCATGAACTATTGATACTGAAAAAAAAGGAAAGCAAACGAGGCACGACGCACCATTTGCAACCTGGTAAAACAGTAGCTTAAAATTCGCGAGCATTACCACCGAAAAACCGCTGCGGAGGTACTCCAACATACCTCGTTGCTATCACCTTGGCCCGGAGAAAACAATAAACAAAGGATGTTATCGTGGGGACTGTAATGAAAAAGAAAAACGAAATTATTGGGCAAAACACACTTATTGGGCAAAACATGACTAAAATATGACTACCCGTAGACACTTAGTGTTTCTACCTCCTGGCTTCATCAATACGGGAGGGATCAGCAATGATGAAGTAGTGATCCTGAAAAAAGAAAAAGGGGAGAAAACGAGGCACGAGGCACAATTTATACTGGTTACATGGGATTTCCTATGTTTTTAATGCCGATGCACGACCCGGTATACGGGCGGATATGTCTATAGTCATAATACTCAGGTCGTAAGAAGCGATTATTATATTTAGTGTTTTGTACTTAAAAATAATTATAGATATTCGTTTGTATATGCTCGGTTCAGGGTGAGTTCAGACTTAAACCATGTTCAATATAAGTTATTCAATGTGTGCTTTTATAAAATTTGCTTGTTTCATCTAAGTTACCGTAGGTGGAGCTGAAGGCTTGGTAGGGTTTATATAAATATACAAAATACAAAATTTATTTTTGGCGGCACGATTGTTACAGCTGCCGCTAGATGGCGAGAGCGTCTAGCACTCGCCATAGTAGTACGTTTTGTACTCAAATGCTATTCTCTGCTTTTCGTTTGTCAGATTGAGGGTTATAGCAAAGTCGGCCTGAGATAAATCTCCGAAACCGGTCGTCGAATGGCTGTTCCCTTCAGTCTAATGAACTTAATGCAGAGAATAAGCATATATTAAGGGGTTAAGGGGTTTTTATGCCTTAATTTTTTGCTTCTTGTATTTTGGTTATTTTATGAAATTAGTTCAAATATTAGGTATTGAAATTGAAGAAGCCATTTTCGAAATTTAAGCTGGGCTTTTATTCTTTTAATCATCTTACATACAAACTACATGTAAATACTGCCATTACTCGCTGACAAGTATTTGACACGCATCAGAAGATGGTCACGCACGGCGTTTTCTTTCATAAACTTTTATGTGACTGAAATGCCCAATACGTGATGTTATCTGTCTACCTCACTCCGTTCATGTGTCGGCGGTAGGACGGCACCCAGTTCGCTCCCATATAACATGGTAGGGATTATTATTGCTCGGTAAGTTTCGTTTTTGTGCTCAAGTCATGGTTGTTGAAAACCCTGTCTTTTAATTTCCAGAATGCTCTTGAGGCGCTGCTAATCCTGTGCTGAATTTTAGTGGGGTGAGATGGCTGAAAAAAAATTCAGATCTGGCAACCAATGCGGCCTTTTGGATGCAGATAGTACATCGGTAGACGAGTCTAAAAAGCCCGGGACACAAATTTTTCTGGCCTTCTGGCGGTCTTGATGACGTCATCAAAATGGCCAAAATTTTGAGTCACGCTTCTAGATTTCCCGTTATAACTCCATTTTCCTTTCCGATATTAACATATTTTTTTAGTGATTATGAATCAGGAGAAAACATGCTTCCCAACGGTGTATTTGGTTTTATAGTTTAGGTTCACAAAACCAAAAATATTTGAATTTTTATTTTTTTTTTAATTTTAATTTTTTTCATCGCATTTTGCTAAATAACTTCAAATCAGTCACATTTAGCTAAAAACGTGTCATATACTTTTTTGTTTATCAGAGAATAACCTCTCTAGCGGTATTTTTCTATTTTGTTTTACACAAACGTTTTTTGTTATTCACAAACGGTTTTTGACAATTTGCCAAAATAGTGTAGCGTTACACATCTAGTCGTTATGGTAAAAACGCAATTTATATGTATAGATCCTGAAAAGTAATACAGCGACCTAATGACTATTTAACTATCAAATGTAATTGCTGTAATTTTTAATGTATTTGTCAAAAAATAAATCTTTTAGAACATATTTTAAACACCGCAGCTCCCTAAAAATGTCAATTTTGGGGGCAACTTGAAAAATGTAATAATACATAAGATTTCATTCAGTAACACTAAATCTCAACTAAAATTCCAAAAAATTTTAAGCAATTCTTATGTGTTAAAGAAAACAAGACACAATAATTGTTCCGGTTGCTAGCGATTGAAATGGTGAGGGAGGAGTATCCAGGGAAACATGTTCTATGTACTTATGAAGATCGAGGCCTCGCGTCAACAAATATAGATATATCAAGCATTTCTCCAGCCTCACACGAAGAAGCAGATGGTCTCATCCTTCTCCATGTTAAGCATGCAGTTGAAAGTGGACATACTCGCGTCTTAATACGAACTGTAGACTCAGATATGGTGGTCAATATCACTGTTCTCACAAATAAAAGATATTGATGAACTATGGATTGAGTATGGTACTGGCAAAAACAGAAAATTCATTCCATTTCATGAGATTTGTGCCAAACTCTCACCGGCAATTTGCAATAATTTGTTGGCCTTTCATTCTGTTACAGGTGGCGACACAGTTTCCACATTTTGTGGCATTGGCAAAAAGGCAGCTTGGAAACTCTGGATGTCATTTCGTGAAATTGATTATGTATGGCATCAGCTCTGTTCAGGCACCTCTGACATTGAAGATAATTGTCATGATCTGTTGCAGCGGTTTGTTATTTTACTTTATGATCAAACTTCAGACCTTCGCAGCATAAATGAGTGCAGATGAGTTTTATTTACAAGGAAGAATCGAGCAATCGCGAACATTCCTCCTACATCAGATGCTTTAACACAACATATCAAACGAGCTACATTCCAAGTCAGAATTTGGAGCAACAGTCTCGTTGCACAATACACGTTACCTTCACCAACCGAGTGGGGATGGATACTAACTTCGGAAGGATCATACCGACCTGTGTGGATAACAATTTCAGAAGTTTCAAAACACTGTGTAGAACTTACCTCCTGTACTTGCCACAAGCGATGTACATCTTGTAAATGTGTTAAAATGGGAATACGCTGTACAAAACTTTGTGTATGTGAAGGATAGTGCTCGGATAGTGATCGGTAATCATAAGTGAACAGGTAATGCAAATCCTCTACTCTGGATATGACCTTCTGTAACTAATGTTTGACAACTACAATTATACTTTCAGTATGCTTCATGTATACGATTTTAAAACGGAAATCAAAGTTTCGTCTTCCGAAAAAAGCTATTCTTTATTTACTTATTTATCAAAAATTAGTTATTAATTTTTTTGCTTTTCAGCAGGTACAAAACCGCTATATTACTTTTCGAAATCTATAAATTACATTACTGCCCTAACGACTAGCTGTACAACATATAGCGAATTTCAAGTTATTTAGAAAAATCTGACGAAAAAATTAAATTAAAAAGCATTATTTTTAAGTAACAAATTTTTGTTATTATAAACGTAAATAATTTTGTGAAATACACCATTAAAAAGCGCGTTTCCTCCTCTTTTATAATCACTAACAATATTTGTTAATATCGAAAAGTAAAAATTACTTATAGCGGGAAATATAGAAGCGTGTCTAAAAATTTTGGCGGCTATTTTGATTACGTCATCAAGACCGCTAGAGGGCCAGAAAAATGTGTGTCTCGGGCTTTTTAGACTTGTCTATCCATGTACTATCTAAATCCAAAAGGGTGCGTTGGTTGCCAGATGTGAAATATTTTGGCATAATTTTAACCTAACATACCTCACTATATTGGCCTTTTCCGAAATTAAACTGCCGAGGTAATTGAATTCCGCTACATATTCCAATAGTTCTTCACCGATTTTTATAGCATTGTTGTGATCTTCGGGGGAGTGCACACGATTTTGATTTTGTCGATGTTTAGCTTAAGGCCCAAAGCCTCGTATGCCCAGGTATATGTGTTCTACATTTCTTATAATAATTGTTGTAACGAGTTTGAAACTAGAGCGCAGTCATTAGCGTATTGAAGTTCTGTGATGAATTTTGTACGTGTTTTTGCACTGAGTCTTTTTATGTTGAACAGACCGCCGTCGTATCTGTATCTAAAGCCCAATCCTCCCTCCTGCAGTTTGCTGTCTACTATAATGGAGAGCGCTGCCATGAATATGTTGAATAGGAGAGGCGCTAAGACACATCCCTGCCTAACTCCTGTATTTGTTAGGAAGGGATCGCTCAGTGATCCATGATGGTGACACTCTTCACTTGTTGTTGTTATGGAGGCTTTTACATACCGTAAGGAATTTGTTGGGTACTCCGAACTTTTAATCATTTTTGAATCCTATACCACAAGAAAAAAATCCCTAAAAAGAATTGGCGAGTTCAGCGATCATCGCAGTCAAAAGTCCAAATGAACGCAGTCCAAAGTCCAATGTTACAACCGAAACTAAATACACAATTTGATGTTTATCATATTTTCTCTTATTTATAGGCATTAAGAGTCTACGATATCGTTTATAACCTTAATTGGTACACTGACCTGAACTTAGCTAAAGATTTGATGTTAATAATACAACGCAGTCAGAAACCTATTCCATTGCGTTCATTCTTATTTGGCGAATTTGATTACGAATTACTTGTAGTGGTAAGTAAAATCTAAACCAGACAATTGGTATATTTCATTAGATTTTTTCATTTGCCTCAGTTTTGGACAGTATGATTTCATTAGTCTCACTAAAGTACCTACAGCTCATATCAAATAAACTTTTAGTCACGTGATTAAGCTTGACTAGCGCAGCGTTGTCCACTTTTATATATTTTTTTGTTGCATGATGTGTAATAATATATGTAATGTGTGTGTGTGTGTGTGTGTGTTACACATCTTTTTTCTTCAATAAAGACGATTATTATTTTTTTTTACTTTTCTCCGTTTTGCGGGTTAATACTATTAATTATAGTTATTATTATTATTATTATTGTTTTCTTCTGATCACAATATTTTAGGAAACAAAAAAAAATTAATTATAAATATCAACAGTTATTATCAGTCAAACTGTTATTATTTACCTAAAGATATTACCTAATCTAACCTAATCATCAAAACTCACCTTCTTAACAGCACTTAAGGGACATGAAGGGCCTTTCCTACCGCTTCCCTGTTCAAAATGTTCTAATAAAATTGCGATGAGTTTTTTACGGCTATTATGCTATATTTTACCACTTCGCACTAAAAGAAGTTCTAAAAAATATAAGGTTCGACTGCAAGGTCTGCTAGTAAACATTTTCAAGCTTAAAATATCACAATTATTGTGAATGTGATAGACAATGAATCATTATTAAAGCTAAAAGAGTTGAGAGTTTTTTTCACTGAGAGGTGGCAATGGTCTCGAACCATTCCATATATAGGTATATTCGCTTCACTGGAGAGAGCGAGGCACCGATAGGTAAACTATCATTTTGAGCATAAAACTTCTCTTTAACTTGAAAATAAGAGTTATGCAGACAGCACCTCAAGAGCTCTTTCACTCCCCTAAGAGGCAGCGAAGTCTTTTCGGAAAAGGTTACGTCATCCCTCAATCTAGCCTCGACGATGTCTAACGATTCCTCTAAAGGGACGTTGGTGTATAAATTCTCTACGTCAAAACTAACAAACTTGTCTGAAGGTGACGGTACTTTCTGAAGTATTGTAATCTTAAGTACCGAAGGTACGTTCTTAAGTATATCTACAAAATGTTTAGAGTTCTTAACAAATGAAGATGTCTTTCCTACCAATGGTTGGACAATTTGAATCAGTATCGCGGTCGTAAAACCTCAAATCTGGCTTCGATATGTTGAAGATACCTTTATAATCTGGAACGGAACCGATAGACAGTTGGATCCCTTTCTCAATCATCTTAATTCACGAAATAACTCGATCAGATTCACGATTGAGAAAGAGAAAAACTTCTGTCTACCGTTTCTGGATGTTCTTGTCAGTAGAAGCGGTGGATGCATTAGCGCTGCTGTGTATAATTAACCAACACATACGGGACAATATTTAAATTCTCAGTCAAACCATTCTGAAGCAACCAAAAGAGGTATAATTAAAACACTATGTTATAGAGCAATCACTATATGAAGTGACCAACAATCTTTAAATTCTGAACTAAATAATATTAAAACCGATTTGCTTCAGAATGGTTACTCTGCAATATCCCTAGACAACAGGGGTAGTTGGGGAAGTGGAAACCGGCTCGGGAATAACAGGCAACCGGCCCAAATCTACAAAAACAAAATGACCATAACGAAGAAACATATTTTATTTATTAATATATTAGTAAGGGTATTTTCGCTCGTGCGAAAAAAAACTCTTTTGCATCCGGTTTTTAAAAAAATTGAAATTGTCTTGATCAAATTTTCCAATTCAAATTTCCAAATCAATTTTACAGGGTTCTACTGCTTTATATCTCAGGCTCAGTTTTACAGGGTTCTACTGCTTTATTTCCATTATCGATAACGGTAATTGGTTTGATCTTGAATAGATTTCCTGATTCGTTCAGTTCAGCTGGCCCAATCCTCTGTGATATACAATATTTTTAGCTTTTCAGGTATATACTTTCTTACACATTGTAGAAAGAAGTTCTCTCTTTTCTGGTAGAGCAGCAGCCTCGTCGTGCACACGTGTTTTTAACTGAATAAACCGCGGTGGCCCGAGTTCTCCGCAAAGAACCCCATTGGAAAACGCTCAAATTTAAAGAGGCCGTATTCATTTCTAACAATAATAAAATCTACGCAATCCAAGTATGGACATTTCAACAATAAGGCAACCACTCATAAAGCGCTCCAATGCAGGTGTTCTTAGTTCAAGCATGACGTTCTTGAAAACGTCATGCTTGACTGCACCCAACAAATTCATGGGTGAATGCTCGGCTCTAGTATATAAGCTCAGTAGTTTTAGGATTTAGTTTAGTTCACACTTGATAACGGTGAAGTCATACTTCTGACCCGAACGTTGTGTAAGCAAAATAAATAAAAACAATGGAAATCCGATTTTTTTTTAGTTTTAATACAACATAATTTATTTAAACAAATAACTCGTAAAACAAAACTAAAATGTCATCCAAAATTTCTTATCGTAATATCCAAATATTCGAATTTTTGCCAAAATTCATCAAATTGATCCCTTTTTGATGAAACTATTTTCCTAAATTCCTGAATTTTTCTTATACAAAAATTCATATCACTCATTTTATTTTGTAGAACGCTAAAGAGATTATCGCAGAATGGAAATATTTGACAAAAAACCAGTAACAGAAAATTAAAATCACTTTCTCGTTGTAACATATTTAAATAACCGGTAGAGCACACCACTGTTTCATTATCCCAATCTTGCCTGTTGTCCATTATTTTTTGAAAAAAGTCAATAAGGGGTAGTCGATATTCAAAAACGGTCTCTACCAGTCTGCCGTTGTAACTCCAACGAGTAGGAGCTACTCTTGGTAACCTTTTATGAACTTCTTGGTCCAATGCCGTCGATCGTTTCGAAGATTTGGAAAAAAATGCTGCGAGGCCGCTTAAGGTTTGAAAAAATATTTTGCATTGTCTTATTTTATTGAGAGATTGTTGCATCACCAAATTTAATCTATGTGCCATACAATGTTCAAAAAGGGCTGATGGGTAAGTTTCCTTAACTTTGGCCTGTAGACCCCCTAATTGGCCTGCCATAACTGCTGCTCCATCGTAGCTTTGCCCTACTAATTTTAAACCGCAATCAAGGTCTTCAATAGTTGATAAAACAATCTCATTGAGAGCCAAAGCTGTTCTTTGCCTTGAGACATCAACAAAACCAAGAAATCTTTCTTTTATTTGACCTTGTTTTGTCACATAGCGGACGATTTTCGATAGTTGACTAGTATTAGATATGTCAGTAGTCTCATCCAAAATAAAAGCCACAAATGATGTAGTCTCATCCAAAATGAAAAGCCACAATTTCCACTTATTTCTTTTTTAATTGTCTTTAGCATAACTTCTCCCACACTTAAAATAAGGTCATTCTGAATTAAGTTGGATATTCCTTTAAACCTTGTCGAATTTTCAAAATGAAGTTTCAAAACTGGGTCGTATTTTGATAAAAAACTAATCATATCCACATAATTTTCTCTATTTGTTGAGCTCCCAGATTCACAATGACCCCGAAAAGATAGCTCATGTTTACCAAGAAAACAAACTACATCTATCATTCTTTTAAGCAGCTCCCGATTTTTTTTACTTCTTCGTTATGTGTCTGTACCGCTAATTTTCGTTGATTGTCTAACATATACTCAATTCTTGTTTTTCCAAAAGTTTTTTCTCTTACGATAGCCTGTATATGCGATTTGCTACTGTGATGCCTTTTAATTAACTTGTGTAAATTGTTTAAATCAGAAAAACCATTCTTATTCCACAAGTTCTTTTCTCTTGAAAATAAAATACACGGCCAGCAAAATAACACAGATTTTTTTGTCGCAACCAGTCAGCCACTCACACTTATTATAATTTTCCTTTTGAAAATGTCTTAAATAGAGTTTAGTTTGTTTTGTTAAGTTTTTCAAAACTGGAGTTGGCCTACCTTTTACAATAATCTGACGTTTTTCTTCAAAACTGTAATTGTGGAATCCTCGATTTACTAAAATACATACAATAGAGTCACATGCACCCGGAGAAACCGAAACCAATCCCGATTTTTTTTTTAGAATTTAGAATGAGTGGGAGGGGGGTTAATCACTTCGACCTTACAGATCCATTGTGTCCCCCTTTCTTGAATCATAACTCATCATACAGTCCCAGGGCTTTGACAAAAGCCAGTATCTGGGACGGTTTTATAGAGGGTAGTTCTCCATCTCCAATATCAGTCGTACCAAAATTCATGGCACGAATGGTTGTCGTCTCGGCGCACTCAGTGATGAGGTGTACTGGTGTTTCACCATCTTCCCCACAGAATCTGCATTCGCCGTTTCTTTCGTTCTTAGTTTCAATCTACTGAGGTGTTCATTGAGGAGACAGTGTCCTGTTAAAACCCCGTGACAATCCTAAGATTGTTCTTACTCAGACCCAGGAAGATCTGTGATTTTTCTTGATCATAAGCCCTCAGAAACTTCTTCGAGTGTCTTAGACCATTGCAAGATTTCCATTCCAGGTTGCGGATGGAATCTTCCAAGTTCTTGAGTTCCGCCTTGAGTTGGTTACCACTTGGAAAGCAGAACGGTTCTGGTCCAGTTAGTGGAGTGTTCGCTCCTTTCCTAGCTAGATTATTTGCTTTTTCATTGCCTTCTATCCTTTGGTAACCAATCCCGATGGACCGGCAACATTTGAATTATTGTCAAGCGCGGAAGACGACATAATCTGGAAAACCGCAGCTTACACGCTGTCCTTTGGCCTTTTCTATTTCAGCCTCTTTTTTCGACACGAAAGCCGACAAAGCACTCACAAAACACTGTTATTTTATGTCCAATTTAAAAATACGAATACTAAACATTATACTAGTGACTACAAAAGTAAAAAATACCGAAAAATGTCCGTATTTTGACTATTTTGCGACCTAATTATTCAGACACGCGGGGAGCCAGCTGATTTTAATGCAAAACTACGCTAAGTCCCGTAAGCTGCATAACAGTAGCGTATCCCGATTCCCCACGTTCGGTCTTCGATCGGCCGCGGTCGTGTGACTGCATAGTAGGTTGCATATTGATGCATATTGATGTATATTGATTCAACGCGCTGGGAACGCTCGGACTCATAAGAAAATAATGGGTATTATGAAAAGCGAATAAGATAACTCGGATGAAAATAAAAAAAAAATAGAGAAAGGAAATATTATTTTGTGTTAATGATTACGTATAAAATAATAATATGACTAATCGACACTAGGGAAGCTGTGCTTCCCTAGCTTCCATGGTGAACACGCCACTGCCAGTTAGTCAACACGACGCCGAATATGTCCATGATTGGCAACAATGAATTTTAAAATCGCGCCCTCGACTTCGTAACTAAAAGTTTAATTGATATGAAATATATTGCTTTCTAATTTGCTAATCATAAAATATTTGTTTGCAGATTATTAAGACATCGTATTCCTACTTGACGTTGATGACCCAAAAAGGCTAAAACGTATATTTTCTTTATATGCCATTTTAATCAAGCGCCGAATATTTTATTTACTTTTGAAGGATTATGTTGTTCGATGTATTGTTGACATTATAATATCGATTGAAATTTGGTTTTATGCCTATTATGTAGATTATAATAAAATATGATGCACAATAATTACAAGATTTTTTTATTTACTAGCATTACTTTCCAGCAGTTTCCTTTAACAAAATCAAATATTAGAATCGTTCATCCCCTTCAGGTAATTGACTATTATTCTCCGGGATTATACAGGGTGAGCCTTAAATAAGTGCAAATATTTTTAGAAGTAGTATACTTCGACCCCAGGAAACGCGTCTAAGAGTTTTTTTCGCGATTTTTTTTTTAATTGGATTTTTCTGAATTTTTTTTTTAATTTTTAGTTATAAAACATCATATCTTTATAATATGACGGCATATGGAGTAAATTGAATTTACAAGGAATGAAAACCCAGAAAAGATCCAGTTCTCAAAAAAATAAGCGAAAAATATTTTTATTTTGAAATTTTCAAAGCAAAGCAGCTGGGTTAGTTTGGACTTAAAACGGCAAAGACAAAATATGTTTATTTTATTGATATCTACAAGCCCTGAAAATATTTGCACTTATTTACGGCTCACCCTGTGTTTACCCTGTGTTTCTGCATAATATGAAAACAAACTATTGTTTAGAATAAAAGAGGTAGAGTTTTTATTCGCTGACAATAGTTTCGAGAAAACCTTTTCATTATTTTTTATTTAATGAATATATAGGAGAGAGGGGTAAATATATAAAAAAATATTTTTAGTTAATTATTATCTCATAAAAATGATATGTAAATAAAAAAACTCAAAAACATGGAAGCCCACAAATCCGCGAGAGTCTTGCATGCATGGTTGGTCTTAGTTTGGTCTCTCGAATGGTTTAAGTCGTATCTGAGCAATAGAAGTCAAGTTGTGAGGGTGGATACCACGTTGTCTTCTAGCAAGCCAATAGAATTTGGAGTACCGCAAGGCTCATTATTAGGTTTTATTTTAGGTCCTATTTTGTTTCTTCTTTTTATTAACGACATTGCTAACATAAACATCAGTGGTAAAATATATCTTTTTGCGGACGACACTAGCTTCACTTGTCAGAATCGGGATCACCTCATAGGATTATATCAAATGAATTACTCACCACTAAATCTTGGTGCGATTGGAACCTCCTGAGTCTCAACATTTCTAAAACTAAAGCTCTGTAGTATAAAAACTCGCTGCAGCCTTTTGTACTTAACAACACCACCACTGACCTCGTAAAATCTCTCAAATTCCTAGGGCTTGTTGTCGACAATTCTCTAAAATGGGACATGCATATCGACGCTTTGTCCAAAAAAAATTCAACAATGCCTGTTTTGCATTAAGATCTGTTTTTAAGGAGCTTAACTTGTCGGTGGCTAGAACTGTTTATTATGCAGTTTTTGTGCGAGTCAATTTGACCGCATTTTCAAGCTCCTGAAGAGAGCTGTTTGATATTCACTGGTACTAAACAGCAGAACTCACTGGCAGGACTTTTTTAAAAAATTAAAAATATTAACTCTTGCTTCCTTATTTATATTTGATTCCGTTTGCCTAATGCGTAAGCATGTATATCAGCTTCTCAAGAAAGGCCATCTCACACTTATCCACTCAGGAACGCGGAGCAAGATCTCTATCTATCTACCCCAGGCTCAGAGTTAGTTAAAAGTTCAATACTATACAACTCGAAAAAAATGCACAATCACGTGCCATTTGAAATCAAATCTATAACATAATTTTCTTCATTTCGCAAAGCATTGAAATCTTATTTACTAGACAAGGCTTTCTACGCCGTAAATGACTTATATTTTCATAATCGAATTTGATCTTGTAAATACTAGTCTAATATTTGCTTTTACTATATTCATTATATTTACTATAAACTTTCAAAATATTTTTGAATCTTATTTTTATTTTTTTTTTATTCTTTGACATTGTAAACATTCAGAAATGTTTATTTTAGACAATAAGACTGACAATGTAATTTGTATACTTGTCTTTTATTCTCTTTTGTTTGTTTGTTTGTTTACTTTACCTTTGTCTACAAATTGTAAAATTTTTTGATAATAAAGGCATTTATTTATTTAGTCTTGGCCTTACAGGGCTAACGCATGCCCTGGTCTTGGATTAGCGCAAAAGGCAAGATCAAGACGTAGATCAGTTTCGCTTATCACTAACTACTGTCTTAGGAAGGTAAATACATTAAGGTATATCGTAAGATAGATATGTAATAAATTAAGATTTATCCTAAATACTCTGATGGAAATATCTCCCTTTATAGCTATCTTTAAAGAGTATAAATCATAAATATTTTATATTCTTTACGAAGAAAATTATTTAAATTGCTAAATATGTTTTTATTCTACTGTAATAAAAAATAGTTTCAGTAGAGATCTAGGCAGCTGTTTGAGTATTGAGGCTAAGATTATTTATTAATGTAAAAAACATTTCTTGAAATATCTTATTAAGTAATTTTTAAAAGAAAAAAATACTTGTAGGTGGTGCACCCTTGATGCACTATATAATCAAAATAATGTATTTGCCATACATTATTTATACATTGGGACAGACTTAATTTATTTGTTCAATGTTCAGATATTCGCTATAACGACGCTTGAAATGTATGTACCGGAAAAAGATGGGGCATTTTATGCCTCGTTAAATTTAATGAATCTTTTTTATTATTATCCTTACAATTCAGATTTGAGAAATGTTCTGATGTACCGTATAATATCGGCATTGCTACGGGTAACGTCCACCTTCGTGTTGGTAGGATGTGTACTACATACGACTATGTCAATAATTGGTAAGCTGTGACTAAAATTTAACTATTCTAAACGTTTCTACCTAAAGGGTCGTTTACACTCTTATTTTGCGCTACCTACTTAATTTGCGCAAACTGGTTTACTTAAAACCAAACTTCCCCAATAGAGTTAAAGCACGGCCAAAAACGTAGACGTAAACGTACCGTTTGACATGTACGCTTGCGCAGTGAGAAATTCACTTGCATTTACGGATACGTGGTACGTATCTTTACGTGCCTTTACGTACATACAAAACGCAAACGTATCGAACCGAAGGAGTTTCGATGTTCACCCGAATGATGCCGAATGTACAAATTCACAAACAACTCCTTTCCACAACTGGTTAGAAATTAAGTTATTTCAGAAATTTTGGGCCCAGTGTAACAGAACTGGGCCTATTCTATTACAATAAATCAGTATGAAAAAATTAAGCATCATAATAAACTCATTTTGAAATCTATTTAATTAAATGCTAGTTCTTAGCCAAAATCCATATGAGGATTCTAAAAGATGGAATCTAATAAATAATCATAAAACGGTGTCTGTTCTCCTATATTTTTTGTTACTAAGAGCATTTTAAGTCGTAAGGACCTTTCTCTAATCATTTATAATTTTCTTTATTTTTCGATATTACTTTTATAAATTTAATGTGGAATCAATGGCATAATAGATATCCAATTTCAGTTTTAAAATTAAATAAATTGTTTCACTAAATAATTTAGAATAATTACAAATGTACCATTTGCGTTTCGTACGTCAAAATACTTGCCTTAACTCTTGTTTACACGACAACGCAACGGCATGCGGCAGACGTAACGTAGGTTTCTACGTTAAAATAAAAAAATAAAAATAATTTCTTCTTTCGAAGTAGGTGTAGAAAAATCTTATACAACACTAAAAAAATACTCTAAAGGTTGGCAGGTAAATAAATTGCAGCCCGAGAAATTAATTAAAGCCATTGAACAAGAGGAGTGTAATAAAAACAGTAGTACCGCCGCTAATTACCGCCGCAGTAGTACCGCCGCAGTAGTACCGCCGCAGTAGTACCGCCGCTCTAAAATATTGAGTAATATATGCAACAAAGTAATGCCAAAAAAGCGGGCCCCTAAGGGACATCCGCCAGTATACTGGTGGAACGATAATATTGCAAAATTGCGGAAAGAATGCTTTAAAAATAGGAGGGCATATACTCGGCACGTAGGTAAAGGGTATACTTCAGTGGACGCTCTATTAAATGTTTATAAGGAAAGTAAAAAAAGACTGCGTGATGAAATAAAGACTGCCAAAAGAAAATGCTGGAAAAAGCTTTGTGATGAAGTTGACTGTGATATATTTGGGAATGGATGTAAAATTGTTATGAAAGGGATGATCGGTTTTCCCCTCAACCAAATCTCTCCATGATAGCAATGGAGAAAGTGGTAAAATATCTGTTCCCTAACCACAAATCTGTGATATTTAAGTGCTGTGATATAGATAAGTTTGAATGTTTTACAAAGGATGAACTACTAATGGCTTGTGATAGGTTAAAGAATAATTAAGCACTAGGGCCTGCTGGTATTCCTCCAGAAGTTATTAAACAGATGGCCAAGGTGAAGCCAGACTATGTGTTGTCAGTGTATAATCAACTTGCCCGGTCAAACTGCTTTCCGACTCCCGACCGTAAAAAGTTGCAAAGTTATTATTAATCCTAAAACAAAATAAAAATATAGGCGAACCAACTGCATACAGGCCCCTCAGCCTCCTGACGTTGAAGGGAAGATATTTGAACACCTAATACTGGGAAGATTAAACAGCGAAGTAGAGAGAACTGGTGGACTGTGCGACAGACAATTCGGATTTAGAAAAGGACGCCAAACGGTAGATGCAGTGATCCAGGTTATTAATATAACTAAAAAAGCAGCAGCATTTAGTCATCGAAACCGCAGGTTGTGTGCACTGATAACACTGGATGTTAGGAATGCTTTTAATAGCGCGTCATGGCAGCTAATCTTGGAAGAATTGAGGGAGAGGGGCATTAAAAATAGCCTAATAAATATAATAAGTTCTTATCTGTCCGAGAGAAAAATCTTGGTGGAAACTGAAGAGAGAACGAAATTGGTAGGAATAAATTCCGGAGTTCCGCAGGGATCTATTCTTGGTCCCACATTGTGGAAGATTTTGTACAATCCCCTATAAAGTTGGATATGCCAGAGGGTATTACGCTTATTGGATTCGCGGATGATGTAGCAATGGTAGTGATTGCTGATAATGAAGAAATACTTATGAATAAAGCTAACACCGGCCTCTTAAGAATTTCTAAATGGATGGCACAAAAGGATTTACAGCTAGCACCACAAAAGACTGAGGCGGTAATTCTATCCACCAAACGAAAACTGGCACCAATTCTTTTCGATGTTGAGGGAACTTTGATCGTACCTAAGAATGCTGTAAAATACCTCGGAGTCTGGTTAGATAATTAAACAACATTCTGTGAACATGTTACCCAAACAATTACTAAAGCGGAAAAAACTCTTGCTGCATTATCAAAATTAATGTTGAACATAGGGGGCCCTAGGTCATCAAAGCGTAGAATTCTTGTAAGCGTAATACATTCACAATTGTTATACGCAGCTCTGGTATGGTGTAAGGCAATGGACAAAATAAAAACAAAGCGAAAGATAACAGCTCTGCAGCGCAAATTATGTATTAGAGTTTGTAGCGCTTACAGAACTGTATCTACTGAAGGCAGTTGGTGTCATTGCGGGCATTCCTCTTATCCACATATTAGCTCATGAACGAGTGGATAGATACAAGGGAGAGCTCAAACAAATAGCCAGGAAAACTATGATGGAGAAGTGGCAGGATCAGTGGGATAAAGGAAAGTACGGAAGATGGACCTGGAGACTTATACCCAACATCGAAAAATAGATTGACAGACCATATGGTGAAGTGGGATACCACCTGACACAAATGCTGTCTGGACACGGGTGCTTCCGAAAATACCTCTATAAGATGCGGCGGGCAAGCTCTGAATCATGTTTATTTTGTGGTCAAATTGACGACGTTGAACATGTGTTCTCCTGTCCAAGATGGAAGGATGAGAGAGATCATTTTAAGAAGGAAAGTGGACTGGATTTCACTGAAACGAACTTAATGAGAAGCCTTGAGGGAGGTGAATTATTATGGGAAACAGTAAATAAATGTATAAATAATATACTAAGTAAAAAGAAGAGGAACAACGCCACATGGCGTAGGCAGTCCCCACGTCGAAGTAATGCGTAAGCGGTTCCGGCGTGGTGTGCTTACTTGAACGAGGAGGGTTTTTTTAGCCGGTAGGAATCCGGCACTATCCAGTTATGGGTGTCTTATGGAAGATTTTTTTCCTTCCTCATCGCAAAAAAAAAAAAAATGTTAACTAACAAATGTCACAGCTATCTAAAACCGTGGTAACCCTCAGTTAACAATGAAGCCAAATTTTTGAACTGGCTAGGGGATGCTTAGCCCCCCCCCCCCAAACTCGAAATTAGCCCACCCAGATATATGATGCGGTTCAATAAAACCGCGTGATATAGTGCGATTTTACGAGCAAAGTTGAGCAACAATCGACAGGTTCCCATGGTTGATCACCAAGTTTATTTATATTAATTTTAAGTTTTATTATTTAGTTTTTGATATTGTTTTATTAGGTGCCTTTTCTAATTTGAACTTCAATACAACACAAAGTTTACTTAATCTGGATGAGTTGCATAGAGGTTACTAGCTTTTAATTTTAACAGCCGGGTGGTCGGGGTTCAAGATCTTAATAAAAGGGTGCCACGAGATTATACTCTATGAACTCAGCAAAAAAGATGTTACTATTAAGTAGACTTCAACACTAACCTCGAACTGTTGAGTGCAACTACCATGAACTTCAAATCTTACTATAATTATTTGATCTTAAGTGACTCTTAACTATGAGACTAGACTGTAAATAATACTACTAAATATGATTAAGTAATTTATTAAAATATTAAAAGTTTATAAAGAAATGAATGAAATGTGTTAAGAAATTTAAATCGATAAGAATTACTAAAAATATGAAAATGATCTAAGCTATATTAAATCAAAGACGTCATCCCCCTTAACTTAAACTAAGTATGCTCTAAGGGCGGAATACAAATAGCAAATCTAAACCTAACTAATATCTAAACAGTCTTACTCTACTCGATGTGATATACTTGAAAACTTCCTCCGGCTGAGCTACGGTGTATAGCTACAGGGTTGCTACGGCGATGTACAGCAGCTCGCTGTCACTGGAGCCCACAATTGACAGCAGACGTGTAGAGGAAAGGCAAGTTGTTGAGGTTTCATTCATCAGGGAACATAAAAACCCTAAATAATATTGGTTGTCTTAGAAAAGAGCCTCAATTATAGAACAAGGACTAGCACAACGTAGTGGTCTGTTCAACATAAAAGAAGGACTAATCAAATCTGAACTTTACCTCAACGAGGGTTTATGATGTCCAACGGGTACCTCTACACTGACAACAGGAACGGATGGAATTCTGGACTGCTCTGTGCTGTACGGTCTGGATCGGTCTTCTTGCTCCACAATCACGAACAACCAAATAAGACTTAAGAAAGATAACTCTCAACTAATCTTTCTACACCACGTGGGTGTAGAAAACTCGAAAACCAGTCAACAATACGAACAAAAATCAGTTGAGCATTGACTTAGAATAGGCAGAAGAATTATAACATACCTTGGAAATGTACTCGGGGACTTCTTGGGCACGTGGAATCGGAATATCGGTCGGAAAATTTGGCTATTTTAATCCCATTGCGGAAATTGGTCGGCGGTCCATACAAATCAATAAAATCCAACCACGTCTCTGACCAAATGTGTTTCGGAAGCCTTAATCCTTCTCTAAATAATAAATAATAATAAAGAATCGGGTAGCTCCTGAAAATAAAGATTCTTATAAGGAATGTATAGCCTCAAATCTAAATTATGAAAATACTACTACGATAGACGAAATATACGAGAACATAAAAGGGGCCACTCAAACGGCTATCGAAAAATTTTGTCCCGAAAAAGTAAAAGAACAAAAACTGAATCAAAGAACAAAACTTTTAATGAAACAGAGAAGAGATATGGAGGACAAGAGTACACAAGAATATAGAACTTTAAACAGAGAGATATCCAAAGAAATCAGAAAGCATAGGAGGCAACAGAATACGGAAAAAATTAGGAACGTCATAGAGAAGAATCAAAGTTTGAAGGTATTGAGAAATAGTACAATTGGAAGAAAAGAAATACAAAAGATCAAGGATATGCACGGTTACATAGTAACACACAAACAGGAAATCCTACACTCTATTAAACTTTTCCTCCGTAAACTAAACCTTACCGTATACTTCTTCTACAGCCTCTAAGAATTTACAATAGTCGTGATGCCCGGCGTACTCTTGAATCTGATTTGCTTTTTGTGACCACCAGTTATCCTTTAGTTGGCGCAGACTTCTTCGAAGCATGTTGTTGGCTGCTTTAAAGTTGACCAGCCTTGGATTGTGTGGATTTGCAGTGACTGCTTGATGTGCTCAACTGTATTTGATGCAGTGACTGCATGATGTGCAAGTCTGTATATGTGGTTGATTTTTGTTAAACCAGTCTGGTTGTTTTTTTTTGTTGGATTTTCCCAGTACTTCTTCGCTGGTATTATAAATCGCATACCTCAATTATGTCTAGCCTACTTCAGCTTCCGATATTGAGGTTATCGGTGGAAGTGCTTCTCTGATGGCTTCCCGGAGGGCGTTGGCGGTGTCGTTGTTCGTTAGGCTTCGTACGTTCAATCTGGTCATGTTGTTTTGCTTGTTGCAGTGTGGATGTTTGGGTTTTAATTGAAGCTTCATTTTGGAAACTACAAGTCAGTGGTCAGTACCACATTCTGCATCTATTCTGGCTTTTGTAAGTCTGACATCTTTCAGATGCTTCCTTTGAACGCTGACGTGGTCCAATTGATGTCAGTGGCCTGATCTGGGATGTTTCCAAGTACCTTTAAATTTGTCTTTCAGCTTAAACCATGTATTAGTGATGCAAAGATTGTACACTATGCATGTTGTTACCAAGCGTTCACCATTGCTATTTACGTTTCCTATTCCATGTTTTCACAATGGAATTGGAATTCGTTGGAGAGCATTTTATAGATCTTGGTAAAATTTATCCTTATCCTCAACCTTAGCGTCTAGGGTGGGAGGCGTAGGCATTAATGATATTGACGAAAGTTTTATCTGATACTTTAGTGTGTTGAGACGTTCGGAGACTCCAATGGGCACTTCTATTAAACTGGTGGCGATTTCGTTTTTGATAGCAATGCCTACGCCATGAATTCTACTGTGTGTGGCAGGGTGACCCTTCCAAAAAAGGTGTAATGCTCCTCAGTCAGACTACCTTCATCTGCAAAGCGGATTTCGCTAAGAGCGGCAACATCTATACTTAACCGGTGGATTTCCTGTGAAACCAGAGCAGTTCTTCTTTCTGGTCGATTAGAGTTTGTCCTGTCCAGGAGAGTGCGGACATTCCACGCCGCAAACGTGCATTGACGCTGCTTAGTTCTCCGATGATACGCTCGAGTAGGCACCCCCTATAAATAAACATAAACTGTATAGTACATAACGAAATATCTAGCGGAAAGGCGTATAGTACATAACTACTGAAAAGGTAGGTTCAAACACTGAAAGAAATAAAATAAGATAAAATGAGAATAGTAGAAAATAATATAAGAGATAAGTTGGTTATACTGCGAACATGGTAGTTGCGTTTATACTGATAAAATAAAATAAGTGAGAGGGTATAATAATAATAAGAATTTTTAAATTACAAATACTTTCAGGATTTGAATTTATTTTATTGCATAATTTCAATATGAATAGACAAGTACATTGCCGTTGAGTAAATAAGTACATTGCAAATACTAATACTAATTATTATCTTATTATAAACAACTACTATTATTATATTATAAACAACTACTACAACCTAAAAACTAAATTTTTATCCAATTTTAAGGTACCTATTGTTCATTTGCAAATGTATATTTATTATTTTATTTGGCTGTTTGAATGCTCCCATATTAGAACTAATCATTTCTTCTTTTTTTATTTTTTTTTACTTTGTTATTTGCACCCACCTTAAGTTGACAAAATCATATAAATACGCGTACAAACACAGAAACACAAGCTTCAAAATGAAGAATATATAAGCATAATCTCACTTTTATATTGCAATGATTTTAGTTCGTAAACTAGCCAAGAATCTGGCTATTTTGGGTGACTAAAACTAATGGAGTTATCATATTAGCCAAAATTATAAATTATTATTATATAAACTAACTAAAATAACTGGTTAATATGAAGAAAAATATAAGATTATGACATTATCCAATACGAATATATCCTTTGCAAACTAACCAGCTAGTTTGTAAACTAGCCGTTGACTGCCTGCTATTTTGCAAGAATGGGCGGATTCTTTCAAAATAACAGCGCTTTTAGTTAGTTTGCAAAATAACTGGCTAGTTTTAAAACTAGCCAAGTATCCATTTTAGCCGTAACATAGACAATAATAATAAAAGATGAAATATTCGTTTGTGTTGGTCTTTCCTCTACTGTATCTACTTTAGTCATAAATAATTGTATTTTTCCAAAAATTTTAAAATTGTATGTGTTTAGTTGCATTATTATTTATGTTGTAGTACTGCTTATTACAGTTAATTTGTTAAAGGGTGGGCATAATCACTATTAATGCAACAAATTAACTGCATAATGATAGTAGTTATAAGAAATTAGTATAGTACTTTAAAAATTCCTACAATGCTGACTCGGTTGCGATCTGTCCTTATTCCAGTACAATATGTGGAGAATAGTATAGAAAATAATATAGTTTATAATATTTACTCAATAATTGGTATTTAGTTCCTGAGAATTGACAACAGCCACATTAGTATCACCTAATCTAAAGTTCTTTAATATACAATACTTTGATTGTTTTTTAGATGGAAACTTCATATATTTACCTGAAGACTTAATGGTTCTAACAGGATTCGCTAATTCGGTATATATTGGCATCAAATTTCAACTATGGTCAGAAAACTGGTCTGATCTTTTTAAAGACGTAATAGATACCAAAACGTTTGGCACACCGGCCAAACTAAACACCGTTACAAAAATGATGAATAAATATTGTCGTTACTATCAATTCTATTGCTACTCAGGAATTTCTGTGTACGCTTTGACGAACATCTTGATGACAGGTAATTAATTTCTTACATCCAATAAGTAAATTTCAAATCTTCTTCGAGTGCCATGTCCTCAACGAACGTTGGCTATCATATTGGCTATTATAATTTTGTTGGCAGCAGCCCTAAAGAGTGCTGCACTTGATTTTTGGAACCAATCCCGCATATTTCGAAGCCACGATGTGCGTCTACGACCAGGTCCTCTCTTACCCTCTATTTTACCTTGCATAATCAAATGGAGGACGTTGTATCGTTCAGGGTGTCGAATAACGTGCGCAAAATATTCTAACTTCCGGATCTTGATGTTTTTATTTATTTCGGGTTGTTTGGACAAGCGACTCAAAACTCCTCATTACGAACCTTGTCAACCCAACTTATCCGCAACAATCTCCTATACACCCACATTTCAAAAGCCTGGAGTTTCTTTAGCAATGTCTCTGTGAGTGTCCAACTTTCCGCCCCATAAAGTAAAGTGGAAAATATGTAGCATCTTGTAAGTCTTAACTTTAGTTCTATGTTAATATTTCGACTACATAACACTTTCTTCATCCGATAGAATACCGATCTAGCTTTCTCTATACGTTGCTTGATTTCCTTGCTCATATCCCAATCGTTATTAATGTTAGAGCCCAAGTAGGTGATATTATCAACTTGCTCAAGGTCGACTCCATAAGCTGTTATTGGTATCGGATTTATAGGATGTTTACTAACGGTCATAAGCTTAGTCTTTTGAGTGTTAAGTTTTAACCCATACTCATCGCATGTACTTGTAACTCTATCCAACAGCAACTGCAGTTCTTCCGGACTACTGGCTAACAAAACGGTATCGTCAGCATATTTTAAGTTGTTGACATTAACTCCATTCACTTTGACACCGCCATCGATTTCCTCGAGCGCCTCCCTGAAGATGAATTCAGAGTAAAGATTAAAAAGTAGTGGCGACATAATGCATCCCTGTCGCACACCTCTACGGATTGCTATTGTTTCCGAGGTATTTTTGCCAATTTTAACACTTGCCTGCTGATTCCAATAAAGGTTTCTAATTATTTGGAGATCCTTATCATCAATGCCCACTTCCCGTAAAATCGCAACCAATTTATCATGTTTTACCCTGTCAAATGCTTTTTCGAAATCAATAAAGCACATAAAGACAGGGTGATCGACATCTCTGCATCTTTGAACAAGGACTTGGATGCAAAAAAGTGCTTCTCTAGTTCCAAGATTGTTGCGGAATCCGAACTGTGTCTCGCTAATTTGTTCCTCTATTTTGGCATATACTCTTGAATGTATAATTCGAAGGAAAATTTTTAGGACGTGGCTCATTAAACTGATAGTTCTGTAATCAGAGCACTTCCTAGAGTTTCCCTTTTTGGGGATCATTACGAATGTTGACTTGATCCAGTCAGTTGGTATAACTCCGGATTCGTATATTTTGTTAAAAAGCGATAGTAGCGACTGTTTTCCTTTAATATCGAGACATTTGAGTATTTCCGATGGTATTTCATCCGGACCCGTTGCCTTTCTATTTTTTGCTGTTTTTATAGCCTTCTCTAGTTCACCCATTGTTATCATAGGGCCTGTATTACATTGTTGTATCACATTTTCTATTCTCTCGTCATCAAACAATTCTTCGATGTACTCTTTCCATCTTCTCAGTTTATCAATGTCATTTACAATGAGATTACCATCCTTGTCAACAAGGTTATGAGTTCTGTTGGTATTCACACCCGTTAACTCTTTAACCCTCTTATGTAAGTTGAAGGTATCATGTCTCTTCTGTAACTCTTCAACCTCCTTACATTGATTCACAAACCATGCCTCTTTTGCCGCTCGTATTTTCTTCCGAATTTCTTTATTAATAAGTTGGTACTTTTGTTGGTCTTGATTTTTAAATGATCTTCTTTCCTCCATTAGGTGCAGAATATCGTCATTCATCCAATTCTGTTTCTTCTGTTGGGCTATAGGTATATTAGATGTTGTTTCTGATACTATATTTTTAAACTTATTCCAGTGGTCTTCAATGTTGCAGTCAAGTATTTTTTCCTCACACTTATTTTCCAGAGTGTTCATAATTACCTCGTGATTGTCCCGTATATAGTCGACATTTAACTTTTTTGACGGTTGTTTTCTTTCGACTTTCTTTAATCTGAGCTTGAACCTCGCTACTAGGAGGACATGATCTGAAGGGACATCGGCTCCAGGAAAAGTTTTGACTGCCTGTACTGAGTTTCGGTAACGTTCATTGATGGTGATATAGTCAATCTGATTTCTGACAGGTTTCTCTGGACTATCTGATGGATGTTTCCAAGTATAGAGCCTTCTCTTCGGGAGTTTGTAGAAGGTGTTCATAATACACAAATTATTATCCCTGCAGAATTCAACAAATCGGTCTCCTCTCTCATTACGTATACCGAGTCCAAAGTCACCTACGACCTTATCCTCTCTACCTTGGCCAACTTTGGCGTTGAGGTCTCCCATAATAATGGTAATATCTTTCTTCTTGATTTTGTCAGTGACGCTCTTGATGGTATCGTAGAATTTTTCAATTTCCTCCTCGTCACTGACTGAGGTTGGTGCATATACTTGAATAAGGTTGATGTCAACAGGTCTCGAGTTCAGTTGTAACATAATGACCCTATCAGAAACGTAACACACGGATTTAACGCACTTCTCGACATGTTTGGAAACTATAAAAGCAACACCATTGATATGATAGTTACTGTCCTCTCCTGAGTAGTACACAGTATGTTCTTCTATGTTGCATTTACCGGAGTTTGGCCAGCGCATTTCACTAACCCCTAGGATCGGGATATCGAGTCTTTTCATCTCCTGTATTGTGTTATGGGTTTTTCCCGCTTCGTATAGACTACGTAGGTTCCAAGTACCTATCTTAAGTTTGGATTTAAGGTCAATTGTGGCCGAACGGGAGATTCTTCGCACCCCTGCCCCATTTAAGGGGCGCCCGTACTCGGGGCCGTTTTTCAAATATACTTATTATTATTATATCTGAGGTGTCTCACTTAGGTAAAAAATGTACATGTTCTGCCAAAATATCAATTTACTGTCTAACGACTGCCAATGACTACGAAGAAGACTGTCTATGACCGCCATGTAATTATTATTGGCGATTACTATGCGCCACAATAGGCCCTCGCGGCCGCAGTGGAGGGTCCCATGGGATCCACTCTTAGTCAATACAATACAATATAATGCCGTAAGACTGCTGATGAATGCCAGCGACTGTCAATACAATGTACAGGGTGGTCGAAATTGGTCTGTTTTAACAAAGAAAACCTATTTCCTGACAAGATAGAGCAAAACAGACAAAGATGTCATGGGCTCGATATCTGAGACACGTTTAATGGCGTAAACCGCCTGTTGATATTTTCACTGACAACTGAGATACGGGGTCTTTTTGAATTTTTTACCATTTGACAAATTGCTCATAACTTTAGTATTTCGCGAAATAATAAAATTCTGTAAAAACGTTCTTAAGGCACTTTTTAAGCACAATCCAGTGGCCTAGTCAGTTTCTCTCTAGAGTTGCTCTTTTTTCAGAAATAACAAAAAATACATTTTTTTAAAATCATAGTTGACTATGATCTTAAAAAATGCCTGCTTTTAATCCTTTCCAACGATATAAAGTTATGGGTATTTACTTCTAAGAATGAGAGAAATAGCAGGTTTTTTATCTTTATATCGAAGAGGGCCTTTATTTTGTGTTGATCTAATTATTTTTATAACAATTTAATATTCTATAGTATTTTTTATCTGCAAAATTAAACACTTTTGAAAAGGTAAATCAACATATATATTAGTACTACCAATTACAATTAAAACGCCATGGATACAACAGAACTATTAAATGGAGAATTTAGAGAGAATTGGATAGGAACAAGGGGGCCCATATCTTAGCCTGCTAGGTCCTATGATTTAACTTCTTTTGACTTTTTTTATGGAAGAAATTAGAAGACCTAATATATAAAAACCATTGGGACGAGAATAATTACAGAAGGCTACTATGCAAGCTTTTGGACTTAATATATCAGTTAATAAATCGATGAAACTCTGTGCGTAAAACATGTTTATTGTGTATTTAACGAGCAGGTGCTCAGTTTGAACATCTTTAATGATTTTTTTTAGAAAACTATATTCGTCACTCAAAAAATACGTTTTTTTAGTTTTGTTCTTTGTTTATTGTATCGATTTCAATTATTGTAATAACTATAACTAATATAGAATATTAATTTACCTCTTCAATAGTCTTTAATTATGTAGACAAATAATAATATACAATATAAAATTGTAAAAAAATAATTAGGCAAATAGGTCAACACAAAATCAAGGCATGCTTCGATATAAAAATAAAAAACCCTAATATTTTTCTCATCCTTAGAAATAAATACTCATAATCCCTGTATATCGTTGGAAACGAGTAAATGCCAGCATTTTTTTAAGTTCATAGCCAATTATGGTTTTCATTTAAAAAATATATTATTTATTATTTCCAACAAAAAGAGCAAGCATAGAAAAAAATTGACTACGCCACTGGATTGTTCTTAAAAAAGTGCCTTAAGAACGTTTTTACAAAATTATTATTATGCCGCGAAATAAAAAAGTTATGGGCAATTTTCAAAATGGTAAAAAAATCAAAAAGACCCCGTATCTCAGTTGGCAATGAAAATATCAACAGGCGGTTTATGCCACTAAACGTGTCTCAGGAATCGAACCCATGACATCTATGTCGGTTTTGCTCTATCTAGTCAGGAAATAGGTTTTCTCTGTTAAAACAGACCAATTTCGACCTCTCTGTACAGGGTGGGTCAAACTTGACGCTTTTAAATGGAAACACCCTTTTCTATAGGAGATAGACAAAAACTAATATCGGTGTCTGGAGCTCAATTTTTGTCAAAAACATGATGGTGAAAACCGCATATCGATATCTGTTACCGTTTCGGAGTTACGGGGTGTTTTTCAAAAATATGCATCTTTAACAAATCGCTGTAACTTTTTTGCTATGGAAAATTTTGTATTTTTATGAAAACATTTTCATAAAAATTTAAGTATAATTTTTGATTTTTTATATGGGATACCCTGTATATTCTAATTTATTGAAAATAATTTAAAATTACCTTTCTAAAAATATAACACACTTGATATTTTGCTCGATTCGTCTTCGACATATAGAGTATATAAAAATTCGCCCGCTTTAAATAAGTAGGCTTTGAACGGCACGAACTGTAATGCAAAAAAATTCTAACTGTGGGCATCAATTAAAACGAAAATAATATTTGCTATAAGAGATGCAGAATTTTATAACAATTTAAAATATATTTAACCAACATCAACACATTTAAACTATATTTAATAACAATAAAAATAAATAGCAAACCAAAACATGAGATTTTGCTACAGGTGTTCGACATATGTTGAACAATATCGACCGTCTTCTGTTATGGACAGACGGGGCAGTTTTTGAACATTTCTCGCGGAATTCATTAACTCAGTGGGGATGAAAGATACCCTATCATAACTGCTAAGTATTCCTAATTCTTGTCTAGATTATACGGAAGAATAAGGAACCTTTATTCTTCCGCAAATATATCCATAGGATTAAATCCATGGGCACTGTCAGGCGGCCTCGACAGCCAAAGGCTTGGATCTTGCTTAGCTATTCAATTATTCTTGAAATTGGCTGCAAAAATTTGCTGATAACTTCAGCGTACAGAGACGGTGCGTCGTCTTGCTAGAAAAATATGTTTTCGAGTTCCATTAAGGGCATATCATCAATAAGGGGTCCAAAGCCTACTAGTTAAAAGTGGCGAACTTTTAAAAATTCTGTATTTCGAAGAGGATTATAACAAAATATCAAGTGTGCTATATTTTTGGAAAGGTAATTTTAAATTCTTTTCAGTTAATTAAAAATATAGAGGGTGTCCCAAATAAAAAATCAATTTTTCTGTTGATAACTCTTAAATTATTAATTTTTAAAAAAATATACTTAAACCATTAAATTCTACGTAAAAAGGTGCTTTGGAAATGTTTTCATAGAAATACAAAATTTTCCATAGCAAAAAAGTTACAGGGATTTGTTTAAAATGCACATTTTTGAAAAACACCCCGTAACTCTGAAATGGTAACAGATATTGGTGTGCGGTTTCACATCATGTTTTTGATGAAAATTGAGCTCCAGACACTGATATTAGTTTTCGTCTATCTCCCATAGAAAAGGGTGTTTCCGTTTAAAAGCGTCGAATTTGACCCACCCTGTACATGTAATTCTAATAGTGAGACACCCCTCGTGGGGTGTCGTATTTAGTATTTTAAACAATATTTG
Source organism: Sitophilus oryzae (assembly GCF_002938485.1). Taxonomy (NCBI): domain Eukaryota; kingdom Metazoa; phylum Arthropoda; class Insecta; order Coleoptera; family Curculionidae; genus Sitophilus; species Sitophilus oryzae. The sequence continues at coordinate 5,980,443 of NW_022147046.1, read as the reverse complement.
GTGGGCAGAAAAAAATCATGGGTGTTTGGGAAGGCTCGAAAGGAAACAAATGTTTTTGCGACGTTTCGCTACTTTATTGTCGCTTCTTCAGACACCAAAACATATATTAATCCATATGCCTACAAACATTCATGGCGATTCCAACCGCCAACACTAAGACACATACAGACGAACGAACAGAAACTTAACGGGTATTTTTTTGCCCGATGTACACCAATGCTCGGTTTATGTCGTACGATATTTTTTTCTGCGTATTAACCTTGTATCTAACTACTGGGAACTAACAATAATCATAATATTTGGTACTGTTCTCCAAAAGTACTTTTGTAAATTATTTTGTCTTTCTCTATAGTCTTACAGTCTACAACAAAGGTACAACAAAGTTCACAACATACAGGGTGTCATTGAAATGGTGTAAAAAAATCGGGGGGTGATACTACTCCTAAAAATAGTAAAAGAAGTTCCTATAAGTATGGGGTGGAAAATGCATATTAAGGGAGTTTGTGGCACTGAAAGGGTGAATTTAAAAAACGGTTTTTTTGAAATTGTAGGCTTAAAAAACGAGATAAAATTTTGAAAAAAAATCCTCTGCCATAAATTTTGACCCTAAATCAAATGGTGACACTGAAAAATTATTTGGAAAAGCGGAAAGGGTAGTTTTTGCAAGGGTAGGGGGTTGTTTCGTGAATAATTTTTTTGAAGTTATTTTTTTTGCAACGTGGGTTCATTTTTTGAAAACTACATACCCTTTCCTACAAAAAAGATACTCTTGTTGCACATTGCCCAGAGTGATGGTTTTCGATAAAATTGAAGGCAAAGAGTTTGTTCTGATAGGTTGCTAACTGGTTAATGAACATAAATTTATGAAAGTTATGGCGGTTGAAAAGTAACCAAGTAGTTATTAAATAATTAATTGGAATATCAAAATTTCATGATTTTTAAAACATCTTTTTGCTTTAAAAACGAAATAAACCAATTATCAAAATTCCTTATTAAAATAATGCATTCCTTAATTTATTCTAGTAAGTGTTCAAAGTGACCACCATTCATTTTAATGCAGACATCTGCTCTTCTCCAAAATCTGCATACCCTGTGGAATATCCTTGGTGTTGTCCGAATTTGATTGGAACAGTCAGTAATGCGTTGCCGTAGTTGCTCTTCAGTATTAATCGGTACTGAGTAAATCATAGCTTTGTTATTTCGTTTTTTAAAGCAATAAGATGTTTTAAAAATAATGAAATTTTGATTTTTCAATTAATTATTTGATAGGTAATGGGTTACTTTTGAACCGCCATAACTTTCATAAGTTTATGTTGATTAACCAGTTAGCAACCCATCGGAGCAAACTCTTTGCCTTCAATTTTCTCGAAAACCATCACTCTGGGCGATGTGCAACAAGAGTACCTTTTTTGTAGAAAAAGGTATGCAGTTTTCAAAAAATGAACCCACGTTGTAAAAAAAATAACCACAAAAAAGTTATTCGTTTTATAAATTTTCCAGTTTTTTTAAACCAATCAGCTATAATTTTTGCGTTAACAGTATAGTGTTAATATAGATAAACCAAGTATAAATTTAAGCATTAAAACAATTAAAAGTAACGTTTAAATATTATTTATTAAATAAAATTATTGTTAAAAAAATTATTATTAAATTAAAGTTATTAAATAAAATCTGCTATGACGTCATCCTCAGCGTCATTTTCGTCCTCAACTAAAATACAAAAGTTTGTGCAACTACAACTACTACTGTTGAAGTGAACATTTGAAACATTTAAAAGCCAGTTTTCTACAAGAGCAATTTTTAGAGCACTGACTCCCTTTGCAATTGCAAAATATTAATTTTAGTAGCTCAGAAGGCGCCACATCTTCTGTTGATTGAATAGATTGAATAGATTGCCTTTTTGGTTTTTCTTCCATCCATATTGTAAAGGATCTAACTTGATACCAATCCATTCTTGAATCTAAAAAATACAACTTATAACATTTCCTATAATAGATATATCTTTACAGTTACCTGAAAGTATGTCCTGAGTAAATGGAATTTTGCTGAGTTCTCAGTTGGAGGCAAATTAGCTAAATTAAAAGTAGTCTTAAGGGCTTGCCTTGATGTAATCCTATTGTATAAAGTGTATCTCAGATGGTTCATTTGTTTAATATAGCTTGGGCAGTGATATACCTTTAAAAGATAATTTAATCCTGCCTGAAACAAGTCATCTTTGTTAGTATTTTTTTCGAGGTATTGACAAAGATCATCATCTTTTTTCATTACCGACAGGCACATTTACGACTTGTTTCAGTCAGGATTAAATTATCTTTTAACTACATCACTGCCCAAGCTATATTAAACATATGAACTATCTGAGAATCCCTTAATCCCTTTTATTTATCCAATTTGCCTCCAACTGAGAACTCTGCAAAACCCAATTTACTCAGGACATACTTTCAGGTAGCTGTAAAGATATATCTGTTACAGGAAATGTTTTTAGTTGTATTTTTTAGATTCAAGAATGGATTGCTAACAATTTAGATCCTTTACAATATGGATGGAAGAAAGATAAAAAAGGCAATCTGACACCTATTCAATCAACAGAAGATGTAGCGCCTCCTGACCTACTAAAATTATTTTTTTGTGATTGCAAAGATCAAGAAGTCAGTGCTCTAGAAGTTGTTCTTGTAGGGAACTGGGTTTTGCATGTTCTTCAAAGTGTGGTCATTACTACGGAATCAGTTGCACAAGCTTTTGTATTTTAGTTGAGGCTAAAATGACGCTCAGGATGACGTCATAGCAGATTTTATTTAATAACCCCCTACCCTTGCAAAAACTACCCTTTCCGCTTTTCCAAATAATTTTTCAGTATCACCATTTGATTTAGGGTCAAAATTTATGGCAGGGGATTTTTTTTCAAAATTTTATCTCGTTTTTTAAGCCTACAATTTCCAAACAACCGTATTTTAAATTCACCCTTTCAGTGCCCCTAGCTCCCTTAATATGCATTTTCCGCCCTATACTTATAAGAACTTTTTTTACTATTTTTAGGAGTACTATCACCCCCGATTTTTTTTACACTATTTCAATGACACCCTGTATAACATAGGAATATAACATTGTGGTTCATTTGATATATCAAATTAAAAGCACATTATATGGCTTTATAAAATAAAATTAGCACAACTCAACTGATAATATTAACGCTAATATTTGTTTATATTTTCTCAATAAGTTTCTCTATACTAAGAGCTGGCAAAGGTTACTTTTTGGGTCGAGATTTCCGTAAGTAAGAAGAGTACAATGCGTTTATAATGTACTGAACAAAGAAAGAACAGTAAAAACGTTGCCAAACGTATGAAATAAACCGAGAAACTGTGCACATTGCTAAGGGACGTGGAAGGGGATATAGCAGATTCGTCGCAGTCGACCGATCGACCCAATCAGTACCATATCAGTACTTAAAATTTTAGGGAAGAGTATACATCATGCGTTCATCATCACGATTTAATTCGTCTCGTGATACTCTATTTGCTTATTTATTAACGAGTCATTGTAATTTTCCCTATAGCTTGTACATTTTTAAGTGCAAGTTAGAAACACTTGCACTTTTGGTAAAAATAAGTGGAATTGAGTTGGTGTTCGACAGTGGTCCCGCTATTAGAACTCTGAATTCAAAAATTGATATTTCGAAATCCATTAGAAATAATTATTGATTGTAGTTATTTTCAATAGCTTTCTTAATATTTCTTCTATATTTTCTTCGCGTATTATGTGTTAAAAAGTTGAGTTTTTAAATTATCGCGATTACTGACGTTTTCTCGATATAAAAAAAATGATACCCTAACGATATCCTTATAATTCCATTTCAGATGCTCAGAAACATATCTAATGCATTTATCTAGTTATCTTTTCTAAAAGAAAAGTCTCTTAAAAATAAGCAGTTTGCAATCGTAATTTTACTTTACTTGATAGAGAAAGGCGTACCGGAGAAATGTGTCAACGCCGCAACAGCATACCGTCGCATTTCTCTCACTCCGACGTAATGATATCCCTATGCGATTTACTTCCACACATGTAAATACCGACCCAAAAGTATGAGTTCCCAATCACATTAACTGTTTATAGGGTACTGCGAAAGAATTAACAAAGAGTACAACTTACACGAAATATGTGGAACTGTCACACCAATATGGTGGCCTTCTCCTACAATCAGTCCAATATCAAAATGGCTGGTAATATGCGTCCAAACTTATTCAATAGGTATAAAGTTATTTTTATAATACATCGTAAACTTATACATTATACATCAATTTTTATTTTTTTTTATTTATTAATGATGTTTATTTAAAACAAAATATTAAAATTTCAGTATGTTACTTCCCTCCATCTGGTGTACTATTTTTTATTAGTTTTGAATGTGCTTCAATAATGGCCGCAAAAATCGATCATCTTAGAACGCTATTTGAAGAAGTTTTTCAAGACACCAGCTTCGAAGTCAAGAAACAGAAATTAAAAGTGTGCATTTTGTATCACCAACAAATCTTAAGGTATTTTAGTTGTGCGACATAGTTGTGTAAATTAAATACACTAAATTATGTTTTACTAAGTAAGACAAAAGTCAGATAAACCAATTGTAAATTAGATCTAAGCGTGTTTATAATTAGCAATATAGTTTAATAAATACACACTAATTTTGGAGAAATCCATCTTTTCCATTTTTATATTGATCCGAAGAAGAATACTTGATTTCTAACTATTAGTCCACACACATAGCTTAGATATGAAAGTATATGATTTGTGCTACTTCTTCTTCTTCTTCCTTCTTCATACTAAGAATCGCCTGTTTGGTTTCATCGTCTCTACCGGTTAGACTGACAAGTTGTCGCTCCATCGTTTTCGTGGACGTTCTAAGCTTCTGCGACCTAGCGGTGATTTGTCGCGTGCAACTCTCACTATCCTTCTGTTGTCCATTCTGCTGATATGGGCGTTCCATTCTTCCTTTCTCTCTCATTTACATTTTCCACCTTGCACGCTCTTCTTATCGAGCACGCGCTTTCATTTCTCTTCCTGTCCAGAAGCGTCTTTCCAGCTATTCTGCGTAGTACTCTCATTTCGTTTATCTCTAGTAGTTGTTTAGTTTTCGCTGTATCAGGTCGAGTTTCTGCAGTGTATGTCATTATTGGTCGTACCGTTGCCTTGTAAATTCTCGCTTTAGTCTCCACCTCAATGTTTTTATTTCGCCATATTGTATCATTCAGGCATCCTGCTATTCTGGTTGCCTTCGTTGTCCGTTCTAGCACCTCCGCTTCTACATCACCATATCCTGAGATTTCTATGCCTAGATACTTAAACTTCATCTCTTGCTGGATAACATTGCCCTCGGCTTCCAGTTTGCATCTTAGTGATACTTTTGATGTGGCCGGCCGTAGCTCCAGCGTTAGTGTGTCGATCTGCGGAGCGGAAGGTACTTTGTTCGATCCCCAGCCAGTACGGTCGCTTTATTTATTTAAATAAAAATATTTATTTATCTAAATAGAGCGACCAACGAGCCGCCACCTCAAGGAAGGCAATGGCAAACCACCTTGAGTATATTTGCCTTGGACAGCCTCTCAAAGTGCCGTTCAGATTCGACAATAAACTGTAGGTCCCGTGTACTTGTGAAACACTGATGACACACTTTACAAGTACATGCGAGAGGTAGCCGACGCTCTATATAGAGTATGGCACTGTAAGAAGAAGAAGGTACTTTTGATGTCGTCATGCATTCAGTTTTCTGGGTCGATATTATCATATTAATGATTTGGCAGTGCAATTAAATCGATGTAATAAGCGCAGTAGATCGTCCTCATTTTCAGCTACCAATACGGTGTCGTCGGCATTAGCACAGAATAGTAATCTCCTGTTCGCCAATACTGCATCCCTTCAGTAAACGTACATTTCCTATTATTTCGTCCATAATGATGTTGAAAAGAAGAGGGCTCAGGGAGTCACCTTGTCGGATACCACAGCCTACATTTATTGGTTCTGTCAGGACCCCGTTAATTTTGGCTTGAATTTGGTTCGCTTAATATATGTTTTGTATGGTTTTAACGAGGTTGTGTGAGATTTGCCTGTTGTAAAGAAGGTGTACAACGTCTCTTAGCTGCACACGGTCGAACGCTTTTTCTAAATCAATAAAACACATATACGCTGGTTTGTTATATTCGATTGATTTTTCTGTTATCTGTCTTATGACAAAAACTGCGTCTGTGCATGATCTGCCCGATCTGAAATCTTGCTGTTCAGCTGCTAAGCATGTTAAGTCGTTAATTTTGGTTGTTATCACTTTTGTTGTAAGTTTTGTAAGTGCTTAGAAGATTTACGCCTCTATATTTTGAGGGTAGCTTCTTGTCTCCTCTTTTAAACATCAAGATAGTGGTACTGGTTCGCCATTCATCGGGTATCCTGTGTTGGTAAAAGATTTTTTGAATCAGGGATGCTAGCTGCTGTATGAGGCTTTGGCCGCCATATTTAAGTAATTTGTTTGGGATGTCATCTTGCCCTGGGCTCTTCCTATTTTTTAGCTTTCGAAGGGATGTCATTATATCGGCTGCCTCAATTTGTACGTTATCGTTGGTCATTATTTCGGGTGTATTTAGTTCAACCTCCATTTTTTCTGATTTGCATAGATCTGACAAATAATCAATCCAGGATTCCAGTGCTACTTTGAGTGTTTAAATATACTTATAGTCTAGGATGGCAGTTGTCTAGTCCCGCTGCAGGATCAGTACGTACTGATCGTTTATCATGTTGTTAACCAAAATCGAATGCCCGCATATATCATTTCATTTTGTCATTTACTCTCACGTAGAACAGAGGGCTTCAATAAATGCTTTCCAGCGGGTTCTGTTGTTGGGAATTGATTTGACATCTCGTCAGGATCGGTTTACTGCGTCGATCTCCTTTTTAATTGCCATTTGCCATGTATGTCTTGGATGACCAGCTCTTCTACCGCCTTGTGGATTCCACTCAATAGCTCTGCTAGCGATGTTGTTGCAGCTTCGAGTGTGACCAATCTATCTCCATTTCCTAAGTTTGATCATGTTATACACCTGCAGTTATGCAGGTCCTTGATAGGATGGGGGCATAGTTCCTCCGGTTCTAGCCTAGCTTTCCCAAATAAAAACTATCGCTTGCGATACAGAGCCTGGCAATGACATATTATGTGCACCGCTGTTTCAGGATCTTTATCGCAGAGTCTGCAGCAAAGACTTCCTTGATACAGGTTGAGCTTGTTCAGGTAACACTTGACAGCCATGTGTCCTGTCAAAATGCCTGTTGTAATCCGCACTTTATTCCTGTTAAGCATTAGCAGTTCTTTTGCGGTTTTAGATCTAGGTCCTTGGATAAAAGCCTATCTGTGCCTGTACCCCTGTCTGATTCTCCAATGGACATTGTGCTTTTCCCTGATCCAGAGTTTTAGTGCACTACAGGCCATACATTTGGGTATTCCCAGTACTGGCTCTGGACCAAAATCGGATGCCGATGATTCCTGCCTAGTTAGCTCATCGGCTTTTTCGTTGCCTTGGATGCTGCTGTGGCCCGGCACCCAGAATAAAATTTAATTCTGTTCCTTCGTGCCAGAGCTCCTAGTTCGCCCAGGCATTCGCAGACGAGTCTCGATGATACCTTTGGGCTCATAAGCGCCCCAAGTGCCGCCTGACTGTCTGAGCATATATTGATGAGCTTACCCGAATAAACTCTTCTATTGTTTTCTCTCGCACATTGTAGAATGGCGAAGATTTCTGTCTGGAATTCGGTTGAGTGTTTACCCAAGGAAAAAGAAAAGCTTGCTCTTGGTCTTTCCTCAAATACTCCAGCTCCTGTTCCTTCAGCGGTCTTTGAACCGTCTGTATACCAGGTTAGTCCATCCCGAAGGAATGCTATATCTGTCCACATTCCTCGATCCATTTTGTTCACCTCGAATGGTTTGTGGTAGTGATAAAGAGGGGTCATTTGGTCCAATCTCATTTGGAGTAGAGGTCCTCCGATAGAATCTTGGGAGATTCTATATTCTTGGGAGATTCTATATTCTTGGGAAATTATAAGATATTATCGGAGAACAAACAACAATGCTCAGCCTTAGTAAAGTGCAAAGACTTGCTTGTCTGAGCATAACAGGGGCGATGAATAAGGGCACTTAAAGATGGGTCTTTAAGTGTCCTGTTTCTGTCCTATTTCCCAGAAATAAGACACTTTGATGTCGATAGAGTCCCATTCTTGCCTCCGCCTGGATCACTATGTGAAGAGGCGGAAGGTCCAGAAGCGCCTCCATTGATGGAGTGGGCGTTGATTTCATCGCCCCTGTTATGCTCAGACAAGCAAGTCTTTGCAACTTACTAAGGCTGAGCATTGTTTTTTATTGCATTACCTTAGTCCATCATACCAAGGATGCATATATTACTGAAGGCCTCACCACTCCAGTGTAGAGCCAGTGCACCATCTGTGGTTTGAGGCCCCAGATTTTTCCATGAAGTCGTCTCCTAGTCGGACTACCGCTAGTGTAGTCACCGCCCTCCTTGTGACATTTTCCAAATGTCGGTTCCAGGTCAGTTTGGTATCCAGCATGATTCCTAGATACTTGACCTCCCCCGAGAGAGGAATCTCATCACCGCAGAATCTTAGAGGTCCTAGTCCCTCCAAAATTTTTCGTTTGGTGCAACCTGCTGTTGGTCAAGCTCCATAAATCCTCATTTTTTAATAGTATTTGGCCAGAATGTTCCTACAATTTTTCGCAGACAGCGGTTTATGAAAACTTGGAGCTTGTTAATTAATGGCGATGTAATTTTCCAGGTCTCTGTACCATACAGCAATACTGACTTGAAATTCGAATTGAAAATTTTTAAGTTTACTAAGTTGAATGTACTGTCTAGATCTCCAAATATTCTTGAGCTTGTCTAATGTTATTCTGGCTTTGTTTATTCTCTTTATGATATCTTGCTCTGTGCCTCCGTTGGTTGAGATTATACTACCTAGTAAGTAAAATTATTTACCTACACTATATACTTAATTAATTAATACAGGGTGAGTTTCCTACGATGTTCTCTATGGGTATCTCTGCAACTACTGGAGATAGAGAGTCAGTTAAATGGGGAAAGAATTGCAATTTTGTGGGGTTATAAATATGCACTTTTCAGATTTTCGAAAAAGCTCATGGCTTACTAGATACTTCGAAAAAAACAAATTTTGGCTATTTTAAAAATTGACCCTAATTCCATTATAATCTTATTTTAGACAAAAAGTGTTCAGATAAAAGATGTAGATAATCACATTCCTAATGAGTTTGTGTTCTCCGATTTTTTCTAAAGCCTGTCATTTTTAAGATGTGACACAAACATGTCTTCTTAAATGGAAACCATAGTTAGCCCTGACTAGCGCCATTTTTTAAGTTTTTCATTGATATAAGCTATAATATGTTTCTTTCTCAAAATTACTGAGTTATAGCGAATTCTTATCCTTCTTGACCAATTTCACTTAGTTAGCCATGGAAACAAGTTCAATCGTCGTTGCTTTCAAAAATGTGAAATTGTCACATCCAATATTTGTAAATAATAATAAACAAAAATTGTAAATATTTTTTTTTAATGAAGAAAAGCGTGTAGGATTATTGGTTCAACTTTTCTTGGCCATAAAGTTTCGAGGATGCGTCGACCGGTGAACGTTACTAACGTTTTCTAGAGAACGGTTTTCAAGACATGTTAGAAAAGTTAAATTTAGATACTCGCGCATTAATAAAGTGGTTCCAACATGACTTTCATTATTACCAACCCCCCCCCACAATAAAAGAAATGTTAAAAATTATTTATATCATAATTATGTAGACTCAGGGATAGAAAGAGGTGGACCAATTGCATGAGTCTCCTCGGTCACCTGACCTATCGATTTTAGATTTTTTTATGCGGTATGGTTAACAACAAGATTTACAAAAGAACTTATAAATTAGGAGAGGCACAGAGACGAAACAGGAAAAGTTTAATCAAGTCGACCGGTCGTTCTGTGACAATAGCTAGAAATTGAAGCATTTATGTACTCAAAACAATTGCGGATTTTTTGAACATTTTCTAAAATAAGTTAAAATGTTTTATTTAAATAAAAACTGATATTATTTTTTTAAGTTTTAGTTTGTGTAATGTAAATTGTAAAGGGCCGTTTAATAATATATTTTGTCTTTTTATAAGTTATAAATCATAACAAAATTAGAATACCATTGAAACCGTTCTCTAAAAAACGTAAGTAACTTTCACAGGTCAACGTATCCTGTATGGCCAAGAAAAGTTGAACCAATAATCCTACACGCTTTTTTTCATTTAAAAAAATATTTACAATTTTTGTTTTTTTTAATTTACAAAGATTGGATGTGACAATTTCACATTTCTGAGAGCAAAGACGATTGAACTTGTTTCCATGAGTAACTAAGTAAAATTAGCCCAGAAAGATAAGAATTTGCTATAACTCAGTAATTTTGTGAAAGAAACATATTATAGCTTATATCAATAAAAAACTTAAAAAATGACGCTTTTTATGAAGTCATGGCCAACTATGGTTTCCATTTAAAAAACATATGTTTGTGTCATATGACAAAAATATCAGGCTTTAGAAAAAAATCGGAGAACACAAACTCATTAGGAATGTGATTATGTACATCTTTTATCTTAACACTTTTTGTTTAAAATAGCCAAAATTTTTTTTTCGAAATATCTAGTAAGTCATGAACTTTTTCAAAAATCTGAAAGACGCATATTTATGACCCCACAAAACTGCAATTCTTTCCCCATTTAACCGACTCTCTACCTCCAGTAGTTTCCGAGATGCCCATAGAAAACATCGTAGGAAACTCACCCTGTATATAATTAATTAAAATAATATTAGATTATTAAATAATATTACATAATTAGAAAAAACCTATTAATATTATTCTTTCAACTAATTGAAAGAACAGTATTAATATTTTTTCTCTTCGTTATTTTAGATTAAATGGGAGGATAAGTGCATTAACGGCAGAAATGCTTGGCCAGGCATCATTTGTAGCAGCTATTGTAATTAGTTGCATAGTAAATGTGATACTAAAGGTTGGTATAACATTAAAGTGACTAAATGTATCATTTTTCTTATTGTTTTATAAACCGTATTTAAGTTTGTTAAGACTGTTATTTTTAGCAATATTCGATAGGCGCTTTAGCTTTTTTGGGTGGTTTCGTTACAGCCGCATATATAATGTGCTTAACTGGACAAATTATTAAAGATGAGGTAAGAAATGCAGATATATATTATGTATGTTGATCTTAAGTCCGTAAATCATGTTGTCTCTCACCTCTTGAGTCATGGAAACCACCAAATTGCCTGATTGCTTTCATCATTTTGATTTTAAGTATCAAAATACTTTTCTTTAAATATTTTACCTACTCTTCTTCATTCTTTTTTATACCTAGCCGCCACATCAATAGTCACTTCAGTAGTAGAAATTGCCACTTCAATAGCCACTTCATAGCAAGCTTCAATTAGCACTTAAGCATTCAAGCATTTGTTTCTTTATATTTTTGTTTATTTTCCTTCTTCAAAAATTTTCTCCTTTCTTAGTTTATGAATTTCTATATTAAACTGCTTTTGTTGAATCATTATTTCTTGAGTTTCTATTTTAATATATTTCTGTTCTTTTTTCATTTTTTTTTTATCATGACTTATCTCCCGCATCTTTACTAAATCTTATAGCACCATTATAATACCATTTCTGACAGTGGATACACAATTTTGTATTTATTTTCAAATGTTTTCCCTTATTTATAGACATTAAGAGTCTACGATATCGTTTTTAACCTCAGTTGGTACACAGATCTGAACCTAGCTAAGGATATTGTACTAATAATACAACGCAGCCAGAAACCTATACCACTACGTTCATTCTTATTTGGCGAATTTGATTACGAATTACTTGTAGTGGTAAGTAAAACTAAGCCATATAATCGGTACATTTCAACATATTTATTTAGTGGTCTCAGTTTTGGATAGTATGATTTCATTGAAGATGTCTCATTAAAGTACCAATTGATTTTTATGCTAATTATAAAATATTTATTTGCAGATCCTTAATACATCGTATTCCTACTTGACACTGTTGACCCAAAAAGGTTAAAATATATATTTTATTAAGTGTCGAATATTTTATTTACTTTTGAAGTATTAATTTGTTCGATGTACGGTTCAAATAGTAATTTCGATTGAAAATAAAATATGTATACAGAAAGGTCGTTTGAAATTGACTTCGAGACATTTTTCGAGACAAATAAATTTAAGTCCATTTAGCATGTGTCGCAATTTTCACACCTTAAAAAATTAGTTTTGACATTAATGTATGGCCAATTGCACAGCGATATTTAAGGTCTTCTTAGCTTAAGTCGAGTTATAACTGTCACTTTTTCTTAAAAAACTTAATTACTATGAAACTAAGAGAATAAAGAGTGTCCCTATTCATTTATTTATGTTTTTTATAGCAACTGCAGCGACTATGAAAAAAGCTGTGTGGTTTTCATAGAAAATAAGGGCACCTGTAATTCATTTGAGAATGTTATAAATCGCTAAAAGAGGTTTCAAATCTCTTGGATTTCTATTAATATTAAATAAATTTTATTAAAAATTGAACTAAAATTTTTAGTATCATTAAAAACAATTCAAATTCAAAAATTGTACAGTCAAATTCCCTCATTTAAGGTGAATATTAAAGTAAATATAAATATAGCTCATTCTAAGCTCTACTTATCTTTATTTATTTTTATTTAAAATTAAATCATTGGTGTAATTGGACCTTAATGCCATTTCGAATGAATTAGTGTGTATTAAAACTACTAAAACACTTTTAAATTGGTATTATATTAACAACTTTTGTTTTTGAATAAAAAAAAATAAAAGTAACAAATTTCTCAATCAAAATATTTGTGGTCCCGAAAAGGACCTTTTGTTTTCCCATGTTTGTCAATGTAGGTAATGGGTAAACGGTAAAAAATAAGATAAAGAAATTTAAAAAATTACAAAAATTGTTCAAAAATGCGTCCCTCTTGCATTAAACAATAACCCAAACGATCATAAAATCCCCTCTCCTCACACTGGATAACATATCAGGGGTGACAGTGTCAAAGGCATTAAATATTTTCTACCAATGTTTTGAATTTCTTCATGGCCGTAGATTTCAGATTTTATGTACCCCCATAAAAAGAAATCATTCACCGAGAGGTCAGGTGAAATTAAACGTCAGTCTAAACAAAACTGTAACTTTTGAAAACTTGTCAAAATTTGGACATACGCTAAATGGACTTGATTTTCCTACGTCTAGAAGTCTGTGGACTTTTCTGTATACCTATTTTGGTTATATGTCTATTATGTAGATTAATGTAATAAATAATAATAAAAAAAGCTGATGCACAAATGCAAAATGATTTTTTATTTACTTACATTAATTTCCACAGTTTTCCTCAACAAATAATTCAAATATTGGTGTAGTTCAATCCCTACAGGTAAATGACTATTATTCTTCGGGATTATATTTCTGCATACGACAACAAACTTTATGTTCAGGAAGGGGTTAATCACCGCGACCATATAGATCTATTGTGTGTTCCCCTTTCTTGAGTTATAACGAGTTATAACTCATCATACAGTCTCAGAAATTTGATAAAATCCGGTATTTGAGACGGCTCCACAGATGCCAGCTCTCCATCTTCGACATCAGCCGTACCAAAGTTTATGGCACGAACGGTTGCCATTTTTCCCCATTTTCCCCACAGAATCTGCACTCGCCGTTGTTTTTTAGCTTCAATCTACTGAGGTGTTCGTTGAGGAGACAGTTAGAAACCCCGTGGTAATCCGAAGATTGTTCTTACTTAAATCAAGGAAAATCTTTGATTTTTCTCGGTCGTAAGTTGTGGGAATTTTTTTCGAGTGTCTTAGACCGTTGGAGGATTCCCATTCCAGTTTACGGATGGAGTCTTCCAAGTTCTTAAGTTCCGCTTTAAGTTGGTTTCCACTTGGGAAGCAGAACGGTTCTGGTCCAGTTAGTGGAGCGTTCTCTTCGTTTCTAGCTAGATCGTTTGTTAGTATGCCTTCTAGCCCTTGGTGAGTGGGCACCCAGAGTAGGAGGATTTATTTTCTTTGCATAATTTGTTCAGCTTCCCTAGGCATTCTTTGACCAACTTTGAATTGATGGTTACTGAGTTGATCGCTTTAGTGCTGCTTGAATATCGGATAAAATGGCTATTTTTTGGCCACACACTTAGTACGTGGCCCCGCATACAGCGAAGCGTATTGCGGATTGACGCGTATTATCTCACACTTTACGCATTCTTCTCAGCCATACGCTACTTTACCAGCTTTATGTTGGGCTACGGTCTTAGATCAATTACAGGATTATACTTATGACCGGAAGAGAAGTAAGACGTAAAATGGACAAAAAACAGGAGAATAGAAAACAGGGAGGCCAAATTGGACAGAAACCTAAAGATCGGTTAGCGAAAATTGCTATGGGGAAACGACCAAACACCTCTCGACCGCCTGGGCGACCACCTATGAGATGGTATGAAAACTGGACTTCATCATCCCAGCTGTTCATAGGGAATCCTTGAAGAAAACACAGGACTTAGTCCTAACGTACGAAGAAGAAGATATCTGCTATGTTTGGACTAAAAAATTCACAGTCCTTTACAAAGATGCAACCGGGGGGGCATTGAAAATGATGAATAAAAACGTAAAATTATGATTAGTGTTAATACGAGTGTATTACATACATATGTTTAAATAACGAACTTAACAAAAAACAACAGATTTAAAGATTCACTGAAAAAGTAGTAATGCTAACATTAAATAAAACATTATCAATAATAATTATGCGATCGCACCTATCCGTAAAACAAACAAGCAAAAAAACAAAATAACATACAAGACATCAGGTTAACATGATGACAGATCATGATCGATGACAGATAAAAAATTCTTACGGAAAGTTACACTTTACGATATAATTTTTTAACTGTTGTACTTTGAATGTTAGCATATTTAAATTCAACGTTAAAGAATCTGGGAGTTCGTTGTACAACTTAGCTCCATTATATGAGATGGAGGTTTGCCCCTTGCAGGTGAGCATTTTAGGCAGATTTACATCATTATGCCTCCTAGTGTTGTGATCATGCACCTGGGCCCTCCTATCAAATTTGAGGACAGAGTGTTTGGCATTTAAAATAATTCCATGTATACATTGACACACCTGAAACTTGTAGATACTATCAACCGACATTATATTGTGATTTGAGTACAGATCCATTGTGTGATACCTAACTGGTAGTTTGTATATATTTTTTATGGCTCTGTTCTGCAATGTTTTTATTGGTTTTAGTAAAGTTTCATTTGCCGTTGACCATATCATATTTAAATATTGGAGATGACTATGTACCAATGAAAAGTAAAGTGGTCTAAGAAGTTGTATTGGAAGGACTGAGCTTAGCCTTCTGAATATCCCTATTGGAGAGACTATTTTTTTTCTTATGTAATTTATGTGCTCATTCCACGACAGAGTCTCGTCTATCAGAAGGCCCAGGTACCTGATCACACCACTATACGGCAATTTTATATTGTCAAAATTCAATTATGTATTATTATTGATTTTTCTACTGGAGACAAACATATAGTTAGACTTTTTGTCATTCAAGGTTAACTTATGTAAAGTAAGCCATCCTTGTACAATTTTTAAATCAACCATAATCCTAGCTTTTAAGTCGTCAACTGATTCCCCAATATACATGATCAGGGTGTCATCTGCATAAAGAAATGGTTCCCCACTTAGTTTTAAGTTGGATATAGAATTCATAAATATTAGAAATAATGTGGGTCCCAGTATTGAATCTTGGGGAACTCCACAGATGACATTCTTTAAGGAACTATTTTTGTTTGAAATATTTACGCTCTGTTGGCGGTTTGATAGGTAATTAGAGAACCAGCTCAACGACACATTATCAAGCCCTAACCATTTCAACTTTTGTAAAAGAATACCATGGTCCACCGGATCAAACGCCTTGCACAAGTCAAGCGACACCAGAGCACATATCTGTTTTTTGTCTATATTTAATTGAATTTTACTTATTAAGTCAACAACAGCAGCACTAGTATCGCTCGACTAACGAAAACCGTATTGGCGGTCATAAAGAAAATTTATTCTATCCAAAAAAGCGACAAGCTGGGTGTTAACTATCCTTTCAATAATTTTTGAGAAAACTGATAATATACTTATAGGTCTATAGTTTTGCGGAAATTCACGTTCTCCCGATTTAAACACTGGCACAACTTTTCCTATTTTTACGTTATCCGGCACTTCACCACTAGAAAGAGATTGGTTCACAAGCTTTGCAAGAACTGGGCAAAGCGCATCAATGCAGTTTTTTACAGTTTTAATTTCGATATTGTCTAAGCCATGGGCTTTCGTCGTATCAAGATCTAGTATACATTGTTTAATCTTCTCTTCAGTGACAGTTTCCAATACAAACTTTTCAGGGTTCTTTTTTTCAAGTTCCGTATCAATATCTACCGGCTGGAGTTTTGAGGATAGTTCAGGTCCAAATCTCACAAAGTAACTATTCAGCTCTTCACATATCTCTATTTCATCAGTTATTTCCCTATTGGAGATTTTTAATGTTGTTATAGTGGGTCTGTTTGTGTTTCTCTTATTGTGTACTATCTCATTAATAGTTTGCCATTGCCTTCGGGCATCACCTTCAGACTTTTCAAGCTGCAATGTGTAATAGTTTTTCTCAGCCAGTTTAACCATTGTTTTTACTCTCCTATTTGTTTCTATGTATTTCTCTTTCAGAAAAATACTTTCTGGGTGTTTGTTTGATTTTTTATAATAGTAATCCCTTTCCTTCATCGCTCTAGAAATCTCTGGTGTAAACCATGGCCCAGACCCATTAGAAACTTTTATTCTTTTCTCCTTGTATTCAGTGTTTTGTGTAAAGCATTGAACTATATGTTGATAATTCTCGTTTATGTTTGTATTAATTGAGAATGTTTTATTTAGTTCCATTAGGTCAGTCTTGATTTTTTCCATATTTATTATTTTCTTTGTGTAGTATATGCGCTTGTTTTTTACTTCCTCTTTAAACAACAATTTCAGTAACTGTAAATCATGATCACTAAGGGTGTTACCAACAATTCTGAGGTCCATTGGAATATCAATAGCATTTGTTAGAATATGATCTATCAGTGAGGTCCGATTTCTAGTAGGAATTGTCCGGTTGCAGTGATAAAAGCCATTCCCATACAAAGGTCATTGTAATTTCTACTATTAGTATTATCACGTAATAAGTCTATGTTTAGATCACCCACCATGATCAATTTTTTGTTTTTGTAAGTTGTATACTCCCTCTCCAGGATCTGTAACATTTCATTCACATCAGCTAAGTTCCTGCTCGGATTGTACAAGGCTCCTATGTATATCTTCAATTCCGTCAGCCCCACTGCTATATATGAAATGTTGTTTTTATTTAGTTTTTTTACCAGATTAAACTGCAGAGGTTCCCTTATAAATATTGCACATCCACCACCCCTTTTGTCTCGACTTGCATACGCTGCTTCATAACCTGGTAAGTTAAAAAATTTTTGGTCATTTTCTGAGATCCATGTTTCTGTCACTACAATTATGTCAATCCCCCTCCCAAGCTGACCCAAGAGGGCTTCCAATTCATTGATTTTGTTTTTTAATGATCTCGCATTCATGTACAATATAGATATCCCCGGCAGGGATTCTTGCTCAGAACTCCTAATGTAGTCACTTACGGAATCATGTTTCCTGGCAGAGACATTAGTCAACATAGTGTGATCCACCATTAACTGGTTCATGAACTCTTCAATAAGTCTATCTGTTCATTGCTCTTGATTTTTACAATATCTGAAGTGTCCGATTTCCTACAGAAAACTGATCCATATTTCTACTTTTATTTTCCTACCCCTTGTCCTTGAAAAATATATTTTTTGAGTTGTACTTTGAATGTTAGCATATTTAAATTCAACGTTAAAGAATCTGGGAGTTCGTTGTACAATCGTTGTACAACAGTTCTGCCAAACAAATTTAAATCCATGTTTCTTCAAGCTTCGTGTATTCCCATATAAATGTCTTACTTCTTGAGGCATATCTTCATTTACAAAGATGTTTCGGTTATCCTCAGGCAACTGTAGCTCCCCAGAGGTTATCTTCCCTTTCTCTTTTCTTCTTTGTAGCACCAACTTGCACTTGTCCTCAGAATTGAAACTCACTAGAAGTGGTTTTATTGGCATTTTGCTGGGTATTGTTTTTATTGAGAATTCACTATCCTCCACGTTGACTTCCAGCATATTGAGAAGCTTGATAACATTTGACCTATCATGGGTTTCTTCACTCTGCAGACCCATTATAACCAGGTTTTTACTTCGATTATTGTTCGTATGCTCGTCTTTTATTTTTCTTATGTCCAGTTCCATTTGCTGAATTTTTTGTTTCAGAGAAGAGCATTCTTTTTTTAATTTATTATTTTCAACAACATCCTTTATAGTGTCCTTTATTTCCTCTACTGTATGATTATTAAATGTCATTGCAGTTTCCATGTTGTGCAACTTTTCCAAAATATCCTTTAACAAGTCGTCAGTGCTTTGTTTTGAATCTGTCAAGCGTCCCTTTTTCTTAGGTTCGGGTAGCGGTTTACTCTTCTTTTTTCGAAACTTGGCTTCAGTAAGTGTTCTTCCTGCTTGGCTGGTGACCGATAAGTACTCGTCGTCGGAGCCATTGTCGTCTTCAGAAGAAGAGGAGTCCAATATAGTAGCCCCATTGTTCTTAAAAGAAGTAGAGGGTACACTAACCTCAAACTTTTTGCATGTGTTGCAAATCCATTGGATTTTTGTCCTCCTTTTGCTTTCCAGGTCCTCCTTTTTTATTGGAGTGCATGTAAGATGAACCCATCTCGCACATTTACCACAACACTGTATTTTATATCCCGTTTTTCCTATCTTTTTCGAGCAAATTGGGCAGAGCAAATCTATCGCCATGTTATTAACTTAACCACACTTACTCCCAAACGTACGCTTCTGTTTTTCTTGGGTGTTGTGCGTCACGTCACAGATTAACATGCCCACGTTTGCACCACAAGGCGATGCTGCAGACCACTAGGTAGACAATTTATGTTATACAACTTGTAGTCAATCTACACTATCTAGCTTTTTTTCTTTTAAAATGTGTTCAGATTTTGTAAAAAGTATAAGTGAAAATCGCAAATCTTAAATTTGATATGAGTTTCTTAGCTTTTAACTAATATAGTGGCGAATTACAAAAATTCCTTTTCAATGAAAATTAATGAGTTAAATAAAATAATTTAATAAATTACTAGCTTTTTCCCGCGACTACGTTCGCGTTACACCTCAAATCGTTTATGCATTGATTTAAATGATTTTTTACTTCTTTATAGAGAGCTAGTGAGCATATAGATGTTTTTTATTTTTCATCTTTTTTTTATTTATTAAGAGCACTAATACTCTCTTTATAAATTATTTTTTATTCTTTGAAGGATAATTGAGGAAGATATATTTCGTTATGATGCCACTAAATAAACCCTTGTATAAAATTTTATACTGTCTGGATTATAATGTTATAGTATTGCATTTTCGTACAGCAAACTTTCATTCCCTATTCTACTCCCTAAGTGTATTAATTTCATAAATTCGCTTTATCTTTGTGCCAATTTTTATGTGTATAATCCAGAGGTCACCAAGTTTTATATAAATTTTTACTAACTTTACCCATTTGGTTAATGAATTTCAAAAATTTCGTCTAATTCTTTTTGTAGGATTTCATTCTTCTAGACCAAATAGTAAGGAATTTTCATACAACAAACTGTTCCGACATAATTTTACTCTCTAAGAGGATGAACTTCCTAAAATCGCTTTGTGTAGCTCATTCACTAATGTCGTTTAAACGAACAATTGTGCTAATCACACCACTGACAATGACAAATAATTTATTTCTGGAGTGTTTTTCAGGTAGTATTTAGTCGTTTTACACAAAGAAATAGCCATTAAGCACTATAAAAATACTTCATAACAAATCTACACATATACCTTTCATTTAAAAAAGAATCATCAAGATTGGTGAAGCGGTTTCGGCGGGATGGATGCAACAAAAAAACCCTTTGAGCTTTTATATATGTATGGATCAATTATTTTTCCAACATATTTTACTTTGCAAATTTTTATAAATATTCAGACTCGCCAATATTGTAGTCCACCGTGTCCAGCCTGTTTAGCCAAACGTAGGCCGATTCCTCTTCGGCGGCGCGCGAAGAGTCTTGAAGACGCTCATCCGCGCATAGGAATAAGTTGACTGCGTAGCATATTGCGTCTTAATCGATTCTGAAACTTTCTATCTCGTGTATAACATGTTACGCAAGTTTATTATTTTAATCTCGATTTTAATAGATAAATGTGTGAAATGCCACCTGAATATCTTCCGCCATGACATGTTTTTACTTTTAGGCTATAGTAAAGTGATTTGTATAAACTTTATTCAATAACGTATATTTTCCTCCATTTGTGATTTTTTAATTTTAAGCGAAAATTAAGTATAACATTTTAGGAAAAAGAAACACTGTAATATTTAAAAGAATAAGAAGAAATTAGTCTTATTTTGAAAGGAAAATATAGAAAAAACTCTTTCTATAGAAAAAGTCTTTATACTAACCAGAATCCGGTGACATATACGCGGTCTCACCGGAAACATTACTTATTACTTCGCATAACTTGAAGAATATCTACTTTTATTAATGAACACTTCAGAAATACACATTTATTATTTGAGATTAAAACTCCAATTAAATTATAAATATTAGTTACCTATGTTGTTATAGCTTTTATTGGCCTGTTTAACGACTTAATAAGTTACCTAGCGAAAAAATCTGTGCGCGTACCTACCACTATTGTAACAGGTTAATTCGTTAAACAAATGTGTTACATATTATTCGTGGTAGTAGTGGTATTATATTGGAATCAGCTTGGCATTAGTGGGGCATTATATGAGAAATTTTGGTATTTAATTTGTATTTTTGGCATTACTTTGGCATTAGTATACAGACATTTGTCAGCGGTTTACTCCTTGTAGATAATCAAAAAGTTTTTAGATAAAATTTGCTTTTTGTGCCAGATCATTTCTATGAAAAATTACATTAGATTTTTATTAAAGACGCTGGGTAATTAAAACATTGACTAATAAAGCTTGTCGTTTTAATAAGGGGTCACGAAATATCCTCCTTGGAGTGTTTGGGTTAAGGGGTGTATAATAAATTAATCCAAACCAATCAAGAAAAACCAATCAGGAAAAAATCCAAAACCTACCGTTATAGGAGGTATAAGATGATTAAACTTATATAATGACAACTACTTATCGGATAACAAATTAATTACTACTGTCAGCTACTGTCTAGGTAGAATATACCTAGAGTACCTACACCTACCTATGATGTAGGTAGATTAAAGCTTGACTTTACGTCTCACTTCGGTGTCACAAGCTGAATTTTTCAGGGATGGAAGTACAGTACATGATATGGGGACCCTTACTCCGAAAGTAGTACAAAATTAGACCGGGTAAAAGGGCACTATCATCAAAAATCGATATATTAATACCACCGTATAGAGAAAACAAATACTTATTTTTTGATCCAGTACACAATAAAGTCTTCGTAGGGAGTAATTTTTTATAATTATTTACGAAAAAACATTTCCATTAGCGCTTATGACCAAAAAAAACTTTAAACATGAATAACTCAAGTCATTTCAATAATGCGAAAATTTGGTTTAAAATGGACTTTTTTTAATATAACTTTCATTTAACGAAAAAAGACCTAAATGAAAAAAAGAAACAATTTAAAAGTTTCGCTTATGTCTTGACAAGGTATCAAAGCAAACCCCATATTTTTTTGCCTTTTAAACTAATAAAGATATATCAATAAACAATTAGCGATGTAATGGTTTTTGCGCGCCCTGGCCAACTGCCGCCACTGCGCCGAGATTTCCTATACCCTTGTATATATGACGTCATGGTGTGGCAAATGTAGCATTTTAATTCGATTTGGGCTCCCTTATATAGGATAACAGAAACCTCCCTTATATAGGATAACAGAAACATTTTCAATGTTAAAAAATTTATACGAATATGGCTTATTGTTGATGACTACTAGAGAGTTGGTAAGTAAATAAAATATAGTTTTTTAGCCGACATACTAACAGGTATGGTAGGCTATTAAGATCGGCAAAAAAAAGTTTTTTAATTTCATTGAAAATGAGTTATTTGGGTCATAAATGACCTAAATACAAAATATTTTTATGGTGTCTGTCCGTCTGTCTGTAACAGGATAACTCAAAAACCGCTAAACCGATTTGAACCAAATTTGGCACAAAAATACTGTGGCACCCGAGAATCTGGCCATTAGTTTTTGATCGAGGTGAAGGGTTGGTAAGGGGGTATGGGAGGGGGTTAAAAATTTTAAAAAATCGTAACTCCAAAATTACAGTAGCTGGCGAACCGCGGTTTTCAATTTAAGATTAGGAATATTTGCAACAAAATTTCTAATAACATCAAAATCAGACAAAGTCGCAGTTTTTGAGATGTTTCGTGTTCCCGTAGTCCGTTTTTGAGAAAATCCGTGTGTAGAAGTCCAAACTCCCCATCGGACGCGACCCCAGGTGGCGGATAGGGGAAATAACCGCAGACCAAATTTTTATTAACATATTTTTGTATGGTCGGCTATACGTGCCTCCCGACGCCAATTTTTTTAAATTATTATCTATGGCTTAGTGCACTATGTAATCAAAATAATGTGTTTACCATACGGAAGTATAAATTGGGACAGAGTTAATTTGTTTGTTCAGCATTCAGATATTCGATACAATAACGTTCGGAATGTATGTACCGAAAAAAGATGGGGCATTTTATGCTTCTTTAAATTTAATGAATCTTTTGTATTATTATCCTTACAATACAGATTTGAAAAATGTTCTGAAGTACGTCTAATATCGGCATTACTACGAGTAACGTCCACCTTTGTGCTGGTAGGATGTCTACTACACATGACTATGTCAATAATTGGTAAGCTGTGATAAAATTTAACTATTCGAAACATGACAATTTTGAAAATCACAAAATTTACATATTTACCCTTTCCCAAAATAACCGAATTGCTTTACTATTTTAAAATTTAGAAATCAATTTTGAGAACTGCGGTATTTTTTGCTCCTTTAATTTAATCTAGTGCCTATGTTGCCGTCTTATCAGGATATTATATTTTTTTAAATGAACATTCAAAAATTTAGCACATTTTTGAAATGAAACTTCTTTACGCGCAATAGAAGTAAAAATTCATGTGGCACACCACGGCCTTGACCATGCCTTGACGCAAGAGCTAGCGAGAAAAAAGTGGTAAGGCTCGCGCAAACACCAAAAAACATTTGAGTTAAATCTAAGAAAAGCCTTATAATAAACTTGATACTGTACCTGGGTACCAACAATCTTTGGTTGTATGCTGCGAAGTAAATTTTCATGCATATTTTTATCGATAGGTTTGTACAGTTGGCTATATTTAGGTACTAACAATGGGCTCTGCAAGTTCGAGGGGTTTAGAATGCCTAAATTTGGAAAAAAGTTGAAAATAATGAAAAAAAATATTTTTTATTTTTTAATTTTTTTTACATATCTCAAAATCTAAGCAAGATACGTAAAAAATGCAACAGAGTAAATTAGGTCTTTATTTGCAATATTTTTGCTCTCTTTCAATTTTTCTGTAGATCTCTTTATTTCGTAGATATTACGTTTTTTTTAGTTTGACTTGCGTGTAAGGACCACATTCTTTGAGCCCTTAAAACCCAAAAATCTCGTGAAAATAAAGAGTTCAAGACTGTTCAACTGTAGAGGTTAATTTTTAGCTCGTGTAATTTCCTACAAATTGATAGTTTTTATTTGTATGATTTTAGACATAGATTTTGTTGTTAATTTTTTTCCGAAAAAATTAGCTAACTTCTTACTTTTGTCATAACTCCGCGAGTTTTTGAGCTACGAACTTGAAAAGACCTTTTTAAAAAAAGACATTTAAAAGATCTTTTCAAGCACTTTAAAAACGGTCATATTCATTTTCTTCGGAAAATGTCTTCTTTCGCGATTATTTTTAGTAGTGGGAACTATCGAATGAATACTATCGAAACATTCGATAGTTGCAATTCATTCGAATAATTCGATAGCTAGTAAGAAAACATTCGTTGAAAACTATTCGAATAAAAATTATCGAATAGACGCGTCATCTGCCTTGAAATATTGTATTCTAGTAATTCTGCAGCAAAAACCATTCATTTATAAAATTCATTCATTTATGAAATTCATTTATTCGTCAGGATCGATTATAATAAAATATTAACTGGATTTTAGTTGTCGCCCGGCGACGTAGGTTTGTTTCCCAGAAACCCGACAGCGGTCGGTGGCAATGCTATGAAAGAAGGCGGCATCTTTGATTTTTTGCGGAGTAGATAAAAATAAGGACACATTATTTTTTTTATTGAGGTGCTAGTATTTACACAAAAACTACATTATGAAAGGCGCTGTTGCCATATATTGGTATTAGTTGATATTAGCAAAGAATATTATTGTCTGGCTTTAGTTAGTTAGGGTAGTATGTCTATATATTTTGCATTTTTTTATTAATATTCTGTTGTTACACTGCAATAATACTTGTTATTTTGGATGTAGGAAAATGATTTTTAATGCTTTTAAGCAAAGACTGGTTTAATAAATAATAATAACAGTAATAATTTGTTATACCTATTAACGACAAAATTTAAAATCATTTAATATGAACATTTTTTTAAGTAGGTGGCAAAATATAAACAACAAATTAAATGTCAAAATTATTTATATTAGATCCTATTTAAAAATAATATAGACTCTAAATTTTTTGGCAACGGTTGTTTTTTAAATAATAATAATTACAGAACTAATTTGTTATATTAACAACAAATTTTAAAATCATAAAATATCAACATTTATTAATTTTCTAAGCATGCAGTGTAATGGAAGAAAAATATAAATAAAAAATTAGAAATCAAAATTATTTATATTAGGTGCTTTATATTACTATTTAAAAATAATATTATTTACTTTTACTGGCATTTACTTTAAAAAATAAATGAAATATTTCTTCGCAAAAAACTACATGTAAGAGAATTAGCATAAACAAAATACAAACATCGATAACTTTTTTTAAAATTGGCACGTGTAAAACTTTCAATTTAATTTTCTCACCCCATAGTTTGAGTTCGATAACCCCATTTACTTAACCACATTACTTAAATATGATTATTAAGTTCAACTAATTCATATTATTAAAACATCTAAAATACAAATATCTATTTTTAAAATTAATTGTAAGTTCATCTCATCTCTCTTAAAAATTGCTACTTCTCAAAATTTTCCATTAAAAAATAGACCATATACCATATAAAATTAAATAATTGAAAGATCGGGCTACGGAAAATCACAAACATTTTCGGAAAAATGTTGACCACCTGCGCACGCACAAAATAGTCAATTAAAAAAAACTACTATTTTAGTATTTTAAATATTTTAATAAACGCAAAAATAGCACAGTATTTATACGGCGAAGTTATAAAAATTTGGAAGAACTAATAACGCACTGACGCACACAAAAATCAAACGGATACTAAATTTCATTTATCAAAAGCATTCGATAGTCGTGGCTCAACGATAACCATTCAGTGGCACGGCGAGTTTATCACGTATGCTCTAGTATACAAATGAATGAATGATTTTATTCGAATAAAACCATTCGATAGTTGAAATCATTCATTCAGTAACCATTCGATAGTCTAATTCATTCGATAGTTCCCATCGCTAATTATTTTACGGTAAAAGTTGCAATTTAAGTTTTCAAAAAATAACTCATCAATCAATCACCTTTAGAGAGTGATAACTCGGCTATTATTATACCTACGGTAATCAACAAAATGAATCGATTCGTTATTCCAAAAGCTTCATTTTTGCTTTATATGAGTTTTGCGATAAAACGCAAGATTTTCGAGTTATTTATAAAGAATGGCAGAAAAATATGCAGTTTTTAGATAAAAATCAACATTTTCAATCCTAAGTAACTCGGAAAATATTAATTTTGTGAAAAAATGTTATAGTACATTTTTTGCTTATTCATCCCTTTATTGATTTTTGTAATTAAAATGGGTGATTTATTTTTCACCCACGAGAAGGGGTGGCACTCACCCCCAGGGCGAAAGCATACATCGCTACTATGTAACTTTTGTTTCTTACATATATCTCTATTCACTGTTAAAATTTCACGTCAGTCGGTGCGGATGTCAAGAATTCGCAGGTAATACCCTATTTCTATCCTCGCTTACTGGCCTATTAATAAGGTAAAACAAAAATCTTCAAACTTTCTGTATGATTATTTTTAATTTGTTATTAGTTTTTACGTATGTTATGTTTATTTATGTTATGTTATTTAAAATCAAAGAATCGATCAGTATTTCGGTCAGAAGTATCACTGACCGTTATCAAGTGTGAACTAAATTAAATCCTAAAATTACTGAGCTTATATACTAGAGCCAAGCATAGACCCGTGAATTTGTTGGGTCCAGTCAAACATGAGGTTTTCCACTAAGAACAACTGCATTGGAGCGTTTTATGTGGTTGTCATATTGTTAAAATATCCATACTTGGTTTGCTAAAGATTTTATTCTTGTTAGAAATGAATACGGCCTCTTTAAATTTGCGCTTTTTCCAATGGGGTTCTTTGTGGACAACCCGGGATTCCGACCATTTTATGTTGTGGCGCTTGGACTTTGGAGCACACATGATCTGAAATGCCCGACTTCATTGTTTCACCTTTTTGCGTATGCTTTTATGTTCGTCAAGTCGTACATCGAGAGGACGTTTTGTCTCTCCAATATACGACTCACCGCACTCGCAAGGTAGCTGATAGATGCACTCTTTCTCTTGGTTTGATGATTCAGGTTTTGTTTTTGCCTTTTTAAGCTTCTGTATAAGGGTATATAGTTACCCTTGTGGTAATCCAATTTATGTTGTCTGGATTTTAATGAGCGTGACAGAGAATAATATAAATGACCGGTTGGACAGTTGGTGCAGTTTGACAGAGAGACAAAATCAAAAGCGGCATACAGTGTTGCCGTTTTTTTACGATTGTAGGAAAATATATGTAGAGAAATATAAGCTATTTTTTTAAAACTTTCATGTATACTACTGAAATGATGATAATATATGTAAACTAAATATAGTCTATTACAGATTACAGCTGTAGTAAATAAATGAGTGAAAAAAATAGTGAAAAATAAAGTCTAAGGTTGGACCTTAGATGCAACATTTTTCGTAAACGCCTACTTGTGCGATTTGAAATTTTGATGCAAAATCCTGCAATACCACATAGAAGAAATGTGTCGACCTAATTTTTATCTCTTTTTAATACATTTGATTTTCCATTAAGCTGTCTACATCACTGTCTTACACGTTAAAATCCAGATCGCACAGTTTCGATGACCAAATCGGTATATTTTATTTAGAACTTTTAGCTCCTTGAATTGATATTTAGTTCCTGAAAATTGACAGATACCACATAAGTATCTCTTAATCTAAAGTTCTTTAATAAAAATACTTTGATTGTTTTTTAGATGGAAACTTCATATATTTATCTGAAGACTTAATGTTACTAACGGGATTCGTTGATTCACTCTATGTATGCATCAAATTACAACTATGGTCAAAAAGCTGGTCTGGTCTTTTTAAAGATGTAACGGACACCAAAACATTTGGAACACCAGCTAAACTAGACTCGGTAACAAAAAGGATGAATAAATATTGTCGGTTCTATCAATTCTATTGCTACTCAGGAATTGCTGTGTACGCTTTGACGTCTATCTTCATGACAGGTAGTTTATTTCTTACAATTAATTAATAAATTAAAGTATACATACTGTTGCCATATTAAAAAAAAATGAAGTAAAGACTTTAAAACAGAAATAGTTTAACACTATCGTAAATTTCTAATACTGAAAACTAATATAAAAAAATAAAATAAAAAAAACATAAAAATAATGCTCAAAAAACGAGAATGATTACAGTTGAGGGTTGGGACCTTTGGTGTTAGAACAGCAAAATAAAACACTAATTCACAACAATACAGCAAAACATATTTTTAAACATTGGACGCGAGTTTCGCTAACCATGTTAGTAGCATCATCAGCAGGTGGTTAAAACCCAATTTTAATCTCGGTTTTCATCATTTCCTGATAATGCCAACGTGGTTAGCGAAACAACGTAAAACATACGAGTACAAATTACAGTAGGTTTCTGTATTTTCACATTAGATGTTTATATATAGGATACTGCGAAAGAATTAACAAGGAATACAACTTACACAAAATATGTGGAACTGTAACACCAATATGGTGGCCTTCTCCTACAATCAATCCAATATCAAAATGGCTGGTAATATGTTTTCAAATTTATTCACTAGGTAAGTTATATTTATAATGTGTATATAGAAAACTACGTTAAATCAATTTTAAGAGATTTTTTTATTTATTAAGAATGGCTATTTAAAACAAAATATTAAAATTTCAGTGTGCTACATCCCTCCATCTGGTGTAGTATGTTTTATTGGCTTTGAATGTGCTTTAATAATGGCTGCAAAAATCGATCATCTCAGAACCCTATTAGAAGGAGTTTTTCAAAACACCAGCTACGACATCAAGAAACAGAAATTAAAAGTGTGCATTTTGTATCACCAACAAATCATAAGGTAATATTATATAACTAACCAAACATTGAAAACGTTGTGCAACTGTAAATTAAGGACAAAATATATATTACTAAAAAAGAGAAAATTCAGTATGAATCCATTGTAAAGTGTATAAACACATGTTTATAATGATTCACACTGTTGTTTAATAAATATCGTCCTCCTCCATTCTACTACCATAGTAGAAGGAAAAGAGTAGTTGCACTCTCCCAAATATTTTTTGCCAGTTTTTACAATCTGTCGAATATCGGCAGATTGCAGAGCGTTTCAGTTGAGTTTCGCCCGTCGACTTGCGAGGTTCGAGCGTTGCGTCCCAGCACAGAGACGGATTGACCAAAAATTAGTGTCTTACTGTGTGCTGCTATTGGTTGTAGTAATATTTCAAAAAATTGTTCTCTGAGGTTTTTTTTTGATAGTCAATTGTGATCATGTTTGTGTTCAGATTAATTTCTCATGACCGATTACTACTTAATAATTCGGTATTATTTTCATTTAAACCTCATTTTTTTATCGATTTTACTTTTGACAACCATCCCTTGCTTGCTGTTTAACGAACTGCATCATCATTGAACAAGAATTTTCTAGTACCGAAAGTATCAAAAAAAACCTGGAAATCCCGGTTCCTCAGAGGCATGGTACCGAAATTACCGGTTCCGAAAAACAGCTCCGGTTCCGGAAACGCTATAACGTACCATAAACATAAATCGCCCTATACAGGGTGAGTCTTAAATAAGCGCAAATATTTTAGAGGTAGTGTATTTTGGCCCCAGAAATAGGAGGATTTTTCTGCGCAAATTTTTGTTTTAAAAATTTGGATTTTTTTTTAGGTTTTAGTTAGACAACATAATTTCTTGATAATATGGTAACTAGGGTTCAGAACCGGAAATTCCCGAAAAAAAAACGGGACTCCAAATTGTTAATTACCGGTTTTTTCGGTAGGTACCGTCGGGACTCGGTAACAATAACTAAAAAATTATTCTTTTATTACGTGAAAAAATGATGTGTAGAACGTATTATTTTTTACTTAAAATCAAAAATGGAGTTAGCAGGTTATCACTGACGCGTTTCACTGACGATATGCTTCGACAATATTGCAATTCACAAGTATGTCTCCTATACGATGTGGCAAATGTTTATGTGTCCAACGTTGGAACCATGTGTGGGACCATCTTAACCATTAATGTTAAAAAAAGTAATATCAGCAGTTAAGGGTTAATATATTCTAGTTTACTGGTAGTTTTAATATTGAGACTTAAAAAAATAACTTCGAGATACCTTATTTACTGTAATTTATTTAAATAATACTTTTTACCCTCCTTTATTTTAGATTAAACGAGAGAATAAGTGCATTAGTGACTGAAATGCTTGGCCAGATATCGTTTGTAGCTGCTATTGTAATTAGCTGCATCGGAAATGTGATAGTAAAGGTTGGTGATATGAAATATATAACATTAAGATAGTGGATTATGATTTTCTCTATTATTATTGACTGGCCATATTTCATTTTTGATTGTGACTTTTAGCAATACTCTATCGGCGCTTTAGTTTACATGGGTGGTTTTGTTACAGCCGTATACATGATGTGCCTAACTGGCCAAATAATTAAAGATGAGGTAAGAAATTTAGATATATTTATTATTTATGAACAAGAAAGAAATATTATATATGTTTCCTTTTATTTATAGACACTAAAGGTCGATAATATAGTTTTTAACCTTAACTGGTACACTGACCTGAACTTGGCTAAGGATATGGTATTAATAATGCGACGCAGTCAGAAACCTGTAAATTTACGTTCATTTTTATTTGGCGTATTTGATTACCAGTTACTTGTAGTGGTAAGTAAAAACTAACCAATATAGTAGGTATACTATCTAAAAAGATTTTTTTTAGTTCTCAGTTTTGGTTAACATGCATTTATTGAGAAGTCTCATTTTTTCTGACTTCTTTCATGAGTTTATGCTAATAATTATAAAACATTTCTTTTACAGATCATCAAGACATCATATTCATACTTCACATTGATGACCCAGAGAGGATAAATTGTATATTTTAATCAAGATTTGAATATTACATTCAATCATGATATATTACTTTATTCGAAGCCATGACATTGAAAATAAAATATATATTTTTGTAATATGTATCTTGCATAGGGTTTATTAAAGTATGATGCACAATTACAAAATAGTTTTGTCTTTATACTAATGTTTCCCGTGGTTTATTTAATTATTAGAAATGTCTATTATTCTCCGGTATTGTATTCTGCGCACTATAAAACTTTTCTTGAAAAAAAACTGGGTATATACTGGCTAATATTAAACATTTACAGAGGCCTCTTGTGGTACCAATACTACGTTGGGCTGGATCAAATTATATTCAGAAAGTCGCAGTACCAAACTTCAAGAAGTATGATATGAATAGAAACAGTTCCAAATGGGTTAAAAGAGTTTTGCATTAAGTACTCCAATAAGGAAGAAATAAAGACATTTTGATAGTGTACAGAAGCTAGAAATCTTTGATCTATAACAGGATATGGCTAAAATTATGGTACAATTCCTATCTTGGAATATGATGCCTCTTTATCCATTGCTAGTGGCATGTATAATACAGAAGAAGGCTTTTAGATTGAGTATCTTTTAAAAGTTCTCTGAAAAAAAACAAAAAAAGATCACGTTATCTTGTAGAATATCGAATGACTCCGGCTGAGGTAACCGTAAGGTGGAGGCTGGAGGATCTGTCTGCATTCTCTCCATGTCTTTAACTGCCACATCTTTTAACATGTTAGCTTACTTCTAACTGTGATTAAAGCATACTGATTCTAGTACAGAGAAGATTTTATAGAAATGTGTATACACATGTGTAAGCACATGAGTAAACTAGCCTGTCGTCAGCCTTTTCAAAACAATGCTATAAAAATCGGAGATGAGCTGTTGTAATATGTAGCGGAATTCAATTACCTCGGCAGTTTGATTTCGGAAAAGGCCAATATCGACTCTGAAATTCAGCACAGGATTAGCAGCGCATCAAGAGCACTCTGGAAATTAAAAGACAGGGTTTTCTACAATCATGACTTGAGCACAAAAACGACACTTGCGGTGTACTGAGGGATAATAATTCCCACCATGTTATATGGAAGCGAAACCTGGGTGCCGTACCGCCGACACATGAACGCATTAAACAAGTTGCAACAGAGACATCTTAGACAACTCTTAAGAATAAAATGGTTCCATCAGTCTCAAACGTATCGGTCCTTGAAAAAGCTAACTGCGAGAGTATTGAAGTCATCATTACAAAGTCCCGCTTAAGATGGGCTGGTCACGTATGCAGAATGCAAGAAAACCGAATACCAAAATCTCTGCTTTATCACGTATCGGGCTTTTCAGTCACAGAAAAGCTCATAAAAAGAAAACGCCTTGCGTGACCATCTTCTGATGCGTGTCAAATACTCGTCAGCGAGTAATGGCGGTATGTATGTATGTATGTTTTCAAAACGCTAATTGCTAGTCTAAAATGATACACTTTGCCTATTTTGGCTAGTGAGTATTGCATGTTACTTCTAGATCATCACATAAATAAATCCGTACCATTTATAAACGACATCTTTTTCTATATTGTGCTCCATATTTCTTCCACTGAAGAAGAAAATCTCAACATTTTGTTTGCCCTCGTATAATTAACAGGTAGGAACTTTCATTTTTAATTTAGAGAGAGGTACTAAAAAGTCAAATAATCTAGCTACGTATTGCTTCAAAAATCATCAATATCGGCCGTCTAGAACAAAATATATTAAACTTTAAAATACATCAAAATTTTAAGGTGCCCGTTTTTGGTGCCGGTGAGTGTAGATGACACAACGACCTGCAGAGGATCTAACTGTTTACATCCTTTGCATCCCTTAAACCGGATGTGAAGCCGGTTCAACATGTGAATTTTCTGACGGAAAGATGCACAGGGGGTCAATAGAACCCAATATCGAAGCAAAATTTACGGAACAAAAACTCATACTATATCACGCAAAAGAACGAAAGTGTTTCGAGGAAGAACAATGGGCGAGTAACAAGCCGTCGCCGTACTTACGTTCCATTACGAGAGCAGTACCGAGACAATTATTATATTAAGATAGGATCGTGGTGGTACCGAAAAGGGTACCATTATGTGCCGCGACCGAGAATCCATCGGCCTCGACCGACCACGGATGGGTCTCTTTGGTAATTGCGTCGATTGGAAATGGGTATTGTGAGGGGTCGCAGGTCGTGCGAAGTGTCCTGCCGAGTGATTTGTCGCGCCGGCGGCGGCTCGGTACGCGTCTGGTACCGCGACCGGCCTCACCTACGCCGAGGCACCGTGATAAATAGTGCCGGTGGTGCGGTGGTGGTACTGCAGGGCGATATCCGCACGCACGCGTATTTTTATCTAATAGAGATAACCAAATATATTTTTTCAAAGATTTTATTAAAGTCAGATTTAGGCACTGTTATTTTCCTTCTTATAGTGTCATGCTCTACACTGTAAAATGTGCCTGTATTTTTACTAGAATAATTGTGGAACATTTAAGAAAAAAACACAATTAAGGCCATGTAAATATACAGTTTTTCAGTAATTTTAAATAAATTTGTGATTATACTCCATGTTTACACATCGGATCGTAATTATTTCTAATATTTAAAATAAAATCACATAAAAATTACAATTTGTTTGATAAATACCATCAACATACTGAAAGTTACGTTAAAAATACAAAACCCTGTAAATTTACAGCAAGCTTTATAGTAATATTCGCCCAGTTTTCGGTCGATACGCAAGGCATATGATGGGGAAGACGCCATTAAAATCATTAGCATTGGCATTTTTGTTTTTTTTGCAGTGGAAAAGTGTTTTAAATTATAATTTAGGTAAGTACTTTAGTAGTTAATAATAGGCACTATGTTTAGATGTGATTTTTGTGGCCAAATATTTAATTTACTTAGCAAATATAATGCTTATTGGCTTTTTGAATGAGTGAAAAAATCCTTTCAAAAACTGGGACATCCAAGTCAATTTTGAAGTCAGTTTTTTTTGGTCCGGCCGTACATAGACGTGTAATCCACGTGTCCAAGAATCTCGCAACAAAATTATTTGTTACATTGACTTTAATGTCGGCGATCAAACTTGACAACAATTGTACATTTTACAGTAAACATAAATAATAGAAACTATTGCTTTAAACTTTTTTTTAGAAAAGTAGCCACTATAATAATAATTAATAATATAATAAAAAAGCAATAAGTACATTTTATTTGGGATTGCTCGAATCCTGGTCAATATCTATACATTTCCGCACTAAGGGCGGAAAACAAAAGTTTATTTATCGATCACTTGCCGTTATGTCAATAATGACAAGCGTATTTTATGGGATTTGCTGGTATCACCATTATGGCATAACGGCAAGTGATAGATATTTGAAATTTACTTGTCCGCACTATAGTATAAAAAAGTACAAATTTTTGAACTAAAATGCATGGGGAAAAGTGTACTTTGTATAACTTTGCACACGCTCTTAGAAAAAAAGCATTTTTAAAAATATTTAGTACATACAATACATTAACATGTTCAATTTTAGAACCAAGTGCAAACCAGAAACTGTATTATGTGGCCATGGAAAGGCAAATCATAATGAAGACGGATATGCCACTTTTAATGAAGCCTTTGAAGTATGTTACTCTGTCTGTACTATATATTTGGAGTCAAGTTTCAAATAAATGTTAGCACAAGTTTTGAATTGGTCCAAAATTATATACTTGCCGATCATCCGGATTACGGATCGAAATCTAAGAAGGTCTGCATAAAGTTGCGATGAGTCTAAAAAATCTGCGTCAAAAAAATGTTTTACTTTAATTAAGAAATTAACGGACATAAAACTCGAGTAGTTTTAGGAGTCAAATTCAAATACGTACATATTTATGTTTTTTACTTTACCTATATTTACCTATTTTATTTTTTACTTTTTAAGCGCAACTTGAAAACTTTTCTTTTGTAAAATTAAATATTTCCACATTTTTTATACCTATTTTGAGATAACTCAATAATAAAATTTTGTTACGAAATGTTCTGTTGCTTATTTATATATTTCTTTAAGTTAAAAAAGTATGTTTCGGAAAGTTAGTTTTTTAGTATTTTTCAGACACAGTGTGTTTTGATAAAAATAGAGGCGTTATATTGCCTCCAGACACTATTGTTTTGTTGTCTATTCCTTACTTTTTCTATTTTCAAGGTCTGCAAGGAACGGCTTTTGACACCTGTCTTGTTTTTAGCTTAAAAATAATAAGCTAAAATTGGTTTACTACTTAATCGTTGTAATTTTACGATATAATCACAAACAAAAAGCAGAAAATTAAATAAATTATTTTGGCTTTTTTTACAAAAAACATTGTAAATTTCCAAAAGGAATTTAAAAGAGGTCTAAATTTACAACAATTATTGTTGCAAAAATACAATTTTTATACAGAAGGATTACCCAATGTTTGTAACATAAGTGGAAAAATACCGGAATTGTACATAAAACAGTAATATTACTATGATACTTTCATCAAATCTACTCGGATTTTCCCAGCATTTTAGAAGTAAATTTACGTGCTATAAAATACGATACATTTACGTCAGGGTATGAAAAATACAGATTACTGTAATTTTGCAACAATAATTGGTGGCCAAAAGTTACCAACATTATTTGTTGTGATTTTACGACATTTTCATTTACAGTGTATAGAGACAGGAAGGTCCCATTACAACTATCATCGGTATTACTATTGGGGAAGAAATCTAAATTTAGCAGTTGCAATATATGAACGCTAGGCTTTCTGTCTTCAAAACTTGATGGGCAATAAAGAACCGTTCACTGCACAAATAGATTTAAACTCCACTTTTTGAAAAAAAATTTGAAAAAAAAAAGATTTTTCGAAACATTAACGGGATAATAATAACATTAAACACAATAATTCTTTATATAGCCACTGAGTAATTAATAATTTTTTTAATTATTAAGTAAAATTGTATCGCCGTATAGAGAGTGAAAAAAGTAGTAAGAATTTGTCAGCGACTGTCTTCTGAGTGTAAAATTAACACAATCGGAAATATATATATCCCTTGCGGTTTTAGAGCAATAATTTACAACTGTACACTGAAAAAAAGGATCTCTCAGTCGAAATGAATATGACTTTGACCCAAAAGATTGGCGCTTTTCAATAGGGCCAAGAACGACGTTTCTTTGCCCAAAGCATTAACTATCTTTTCATAAGTTTTAAAAAATTACTTTAGAGAATAGAAGAATCTATCTGTCCAAAGTATTTCACTCTTGACCCAAAATGAATATGCAAAGAAGTTCTTAATACAACAACAACAGTCTCTTTGATTCATGCAAAAATTCTTGATTGAAAAGGGACATTTCTTGATTAAAGAGACACTTGTCTTAAACCAATAGCGAATGCTATTGACTCAACTAAAATTTATTTTGATCTAAGAGAAGTCTATACATCATATACATATACAGGCATATTACGAGGTATATTATTTTCTGATAAATTTAGGTTTTCCTGGTCTGTAGTAAGTAAAGTGATATTATTTTCCTCGATAGTAGTTATTTCTGCTTCTTCACTCCTTTGTATTTTTTGGGGTGGTTCATCACTCTACAAATTACAAAAAAATGTTACATCACGATTAATCAAAAAAAAGTAAAGCAAATAAATTATTAAAATTATAAGCTTTGGTCACATTTTTAATTTTTTAATACGACAACTTGAAATTCTAAAATTTTTGTAATTATTTGCATAAAAAAATCTATATTCTTATTCTATCTATAGTCACGCAAGCATTATCTAAACAGGTGCATTAGGTAAATGTCTCTTACTTTCAAATATAGCAAATAAATACTCTAATTTCCATTTTTTCAGAAACTCCTTTAAAGAATCCTAATATCCTAAAATTTGTCCATAAAAAATGACAAATGATATGCGTTTAAAAAGCAAATTATGCAAAATTCCAAGTGGAAAATGCCAAGCAACAAAACCCGTGCTTACTATGATGTGCGACCTATGAAATGCGACCTACGACTGATCGGACTGCCGACTGATTGTATATACCGTCCTTCGTCATCGTCTTTGCGTGTCGTTATTATTTTTCATCAAAAGAGTATTTAGATATTGGAAAAATCGCCATGTTTCTTGAATGAAGTACTTCCTAGCGTATTTTTCTTATTATCTTAAAACAAAGTAACTTGCATTTGGTTCAAGAGAAATTTTCGAATTTTTGAGAGAACCAGTTTTCTTGAGTTAAAAGAGTTTTTCTTCAGGCAAAATATTTTCTTTTACGCTAAAATAAATTCTCTTGCCACTAATTTTTTTTTCAAGAACGATGACGACTTTAGTTCAAGTCTATCTTTTTTATCAGTGTACTACAACAAAATAATTAGACGCAAATTGTACATAAGAACATTCTCTATAAGTTCGCCTAATGATTTTTTTTATAAGTTTATTATTTCCGGATTTAGCGGCCGTTTTATGAGCCCTTTGGGGTGGTTTTCAAAAAGTTTGTTTTACAGCAAATTCACCCTTAGGAAAGTTGTTCATACCCTTATGAAAGTTGTTCATAATAAATGGACAAGCAACTTTTCCTCATGATTTTTTTTGTAGCTTCATTATTTTTGGAGATAGCGTCCAGTTCATGAACAAATTAGGGTAGTTTTCAATGTTACTCTTTTTTGCGCTGGTGAGGCATGCGAGAACGTACAACCATTTCCTACAATTTGCGAGAATGATGACAGCAATTCTGACGACGACGACTTTACTTCATACGAAGCAACAAAAGAAACCAACAATAAATCTGAGGAGCCAACGCCAGGTCCATCACACAAAAGAAGATGATACAAATAAAAAAAATCATAATATTCATTCACTTGATGAATTCCATATTTCGTTTTGGGGAAATAAATACATATCATAGGGAAGTTTGCATGTAATTTTAACAACTAATATGAACACCTTTAAGTTGGTAAATTTGCAGAACTAAACAAAAATTATAAAACTACCCCAATTTGTTCATAAACTGGACGCTATCTCCAAAAATAATGAAGCTACAAAAAAATAATGAGGAAAAGTTGCTTGTCTATTTATTATGAACAACAAGGGCTCATGAAATGGCCGCTAAGTCCGGAAATAATAAACTTATAAAAAAATTAATTATGCGAACTTAGGCTGCATTCCGTTGCAAAACCAAGCGAACCAGACCGGTAAACTACGGTAAAGAGCGGTTCCTGAAAAACATTGGTTTGATACGGAACGGTTTGGTAAAATACTGGAAACGTCAAATGTTGACGTTTTCTAAATTTCAATACCTCTATTATAAAATTTTTCTTTTATGCATTTTTAATGTACCTATTGTCTGCTTTTACGTTTGCTTCTTTTTTTCAATGGAGTTTAATATTCGAAAGTACTTTATTGTAACGTTTTTAGTTCGTTACATGTCTTTTTTATATATAATATATGATGTCTGGCCTATCATCACCGGATTCCCTCTCGTTCAGGCCGGATAGTTTATTTGACGCGTAATTTTTACGTTCCCTAGTCGCCAACCCTGTTATCGTTCGACACAACCCTGTTATCGCTCTGAAGAGGCGCTGTCAACATCGCTTCTGTCAACTCTCTCCGTGTTTAACCTCACTTTGTTTTGACGCTCTGTTGTATCCCAGCTTTTAGAAATGGTGATTATTTAAATCTTGCTGTATAATTTGAATCAGCTGCTATTTCGAGGCTACAGGTAAAGATGAGTTATTACCTTTTATAGATTCGATATTATTATTGAATATTTTTATGGGAGAGTTACGGATGTCCCAACTTGTATTTGTGTTTTGCTGGCACGTTGGCGTCCCTTTTCTTTTGTCCTCCAGAATGTCACATGGAAGAAAGGACATGTTGTTTATTATTTATTGAGCCCTCGGAAGTATTTCGAGGTAGGTTTATTTTGTTTATTAGACCTTGTTTGGTTTTAAACAAGAGTTTCATATTTTTAGGGTCCAAGGTACGGACTGTGTCCAAGGTACGGACTGTGTCCAAGGTACGGACTGTGTCCAAGGTACGGGTAGTGTCTTATGTACGGACATTATCTTATGTACGGATGTCCTGTGGACGAATGTCCCCAGTAAGAATGATCTTACATATAAGTGCCACACAGCGTGGATGTAGCTTGAGTCCCATGCTGCTTCGTTCCCAGCTGTAAGCTAGTTAGTTACGGCTGTACCAATTTATGGTGTCTCATTCTGGCCCCTTTGGTTGTGTTGGATGGCTGAGTACAGAGATGCGAGACCACCTCACGCTGCTACTATTTGAAGCAAGATTACATAAAGAACAGCTAAGTGTAGATTTACGTTCTAGTTTTTATGTTTTAGATTTTCTATATTTTCAGTCTTAAACAGTAACGTACATTTTAAATAATATCGTACAGACTATATTTAGTGGTTAGATTATTAAGAACATTTATGTCGATTCAGTAGTTACAATGTGATTTAGATTTTAGGTTTCATTATATTACGCCTTGTAATAGTATTACTTTCTATAGATATTATTATTGCGCTATATTAACAGATGAATAACGAGACGTAGATTCTAGAATCTACAGGTTGCAACACGTCAGATTTGACACCGCATAAAATTTAACAATTTAAATAAAGTAAAGCTACTTTTCTTATATTTTCTATAACGTTACACGCATTGTATTTTTTCATAGTCTTTTCATAGAACATATTTAATATTATTTACATACATAGTTTTACTCAACAAATAACCACTATAATAATTATTAAAATTGTACAATGCTATTTGCCATCAGAATTCATCATGAATAAATATAGTCATTAGTTTTAAGTAATATACAACTGTGTTTTCTTTCTCTGTACATGCCTGGTGCCCAATATCTATTTTTTTGTTTATTCTTAATTAGTTTTCTTTCCAGTGAAATACCTTACCCACGACTGCTCTCCGATGAAAAGCTGCCGTTCGCAGTGGTAGTTGTTTAAAAAACGCTATATGCATAACATAATAAACTGTTAAGCTCGTTAGACAGCTCAAGTGAAGGTTTGCAGGTCCAATATTAAAATAGATCAATAATAAGTAAACAAATCTAATCAATATTTATATTTTTATAGCTTACAAAACATTCACGATTACTTGTTGTCTTGTTGTTCATATTTTCTTTAAATGTTTCGGACTTTAAGAAACAATGGCTGCATGATAAGTTTAAATGGTCCTAAAAAGTCATTCTATTTAGTTAATGAAATTTATTTACCTTTACTGCCTACCTCCATTGCTTTTGGATGTAAATACAAAATATTATTACAAATTTTAGAAATTAAATGAGAACTTCACTCGAACTTCCAATATTTGCTTGATTTCTGTCACATAAATGACATTGATTGACAAACAAAACCAGAAAAAAATAGCCTTCTCGCGCTGGTTAGTTTGGTGACAGTTATAACCGAATTTTTCAGGAACCGTGTTCCGTAATAAGAAAACTTTCAGGAAACCGATAGAAACGGAACATAAAACCATAACCAAGGTAAGCAACGGAAAACACCCTTATAGAGAATGTTCTTATGTACAATGTGCGTCTAATTATTTTGTTGTAGTACAGTTTAAAAAAACCCACCCCTATTGCTCAAAAACCGCAAGGGGAAAATTTCCGATTTTGTTTATTTTACACTCAGAAGACAGTCGCTGACAAACTCTGAAAAAATCAGCTTGCCCGTAATTTTTTTTTCAAATGACAATTTTATTGGATAAGACAATTTTGACCAGCTCGCGTACTTTTAACAGTAATCGTTGTAATAATGCAACTAAGATACCACTAACAAATTCCATTTCCACTAACAAGCGCTGAAAGATAAAGATGAAATTTTAGTGCGGTCTTATCAGGTCTAAAAATAAAATAAAATTTAATTTGGTATAATTTTAGTTTTGCCAGCCCAACAGGTCCAAACAACCAGGTTTTGACATGCCGCAAAAAAACATGTTCTCCATTAAATAAAATGTGGACAAATCATGGGAGGTGTGCTGATGGGAGGTTTGTTTGTGCTGATGGAGGCCTATGTCTAAATGGGGAAATAAGTTTTCCCAGAATGCAACTGCAACACCGGCAGATAAAAATCGACAGATAAAGTATCGACCTAAATCTATATACTAATATATAAAATCCTTAATAATCCTTAATCACGATCCTGCTCAAACCACTCAACGTAAGAAGCTCAATTACATACAGGCTGATTCTAGGGTGTAGTGGTTCGATAAGAAGGGATTTTTCGAAATTCCAGTTCCAAGGGGGTGAAACCACCCCTCAAGTATTACAATATTTTTTATTTAAGAAACGGTCAAGTTTCTGAAGAAAACGCTTAAACACGTATATTTTATTTTGTTTTTTTACATAATTTAAGATTTTTTAAAAATGTATACAGGGTGTTTCAAAAAATCTGTTCATTGATAAATCAGGATCCTGCTTAAAGCGCTTGATGTAAAAAGTTGATTTTTGAAAAACGGATTGACTTTAGGGTGTAGAGGTTCTATAAGAAGGGATTTTTCGAACCTCGAATTCTAAGGGAGTGAAACCACCCCTCAAATATTAATAATAAATTTAAAAATTTATACAGTGTGTTTCATAAAATATGACCATTGAGTAATAACGATTCTGCTTAAACTGCTTGACCTTTAAAGCTGATTTTTGGCAAACGGATTGACTGTGGGGTGTAGAGGTTCGATAAGGAGAGGTTTCTCGAATCTGAAATTCTAAGGGGGTGAAAACGCCCCTCAAATATTACAATATTTGTTATTTAAAAAACGGTTAGTCTTTCGGTAAAACGCTTGGACACGCATAATTTATTTTGTTTTTTACATATTTTAAAATGTTTTAAAAAATCATACAGGGTGTTCCAAAAAGTTGTGTAATTGATTAACCACGATTCTGCTTTACGTCATACGCCTAACGTATATACGTCAAATATTACCAAGTTATATAATAATATCGCCATATTGTTTTTTCTCATGCTGACATAAATGTGAGAAAATTTTTTCCAGTTTGTATGTATGAATTCTTGCTTTCCTTTATCATTAGCATTACAAATGATTAATTCGACGAGAACGAAGTCGCGGGTACACGCT
The DNA here is from genome assembly GCF_002938485.1 of Sitophilus oryzae. Lineage (NCBI taxonomy): Eukaryota > Metazoa > Arthropoda > Insecta > Coleoptera > Curculionidae > Sitophilus > Sitophilus oryzae. The sequence goes on along the minus strand of NW_022147046.1, from coordinate 5,938,364 downwards.
AGTAAATAAATAAAATAAATAAAAAATAAAAAAAATAAAGTATATTGATATTAAAAATAAACTTAAAACGGATTTTTTAAACTAAATGTGAGAATAACTTAGTAACTAAAACTCGTATAAAAAATATTTGGTATTTCAAATTGCTTTTCAATGCTCTTTCAATGTTTCAAAAAAGTCTGATCGAGAATTTTAAATTTTTCATATCTCCAATATTACATTTTTTAAGCTCCCTGTATATTAAAAAATTTATATTTCACAACTTCAATCATATTTAAATAACAAGCAAAAAAAGTTACGAAGAATGACTTTTTTTCGAAAAATCAAAAATAAACAAGTTTACAAGTACTGTATAATTTTTTTTTTATATATTTTATTTTTATAAATCACAAATAAGGTATTATACATACCTTCTGATGAAAGCTACATTTGTATTTATATACATTCTAAAAAATTTGTATGAATTTATATTGTAAATTTGACTCTTGTTCACAGTGAAATCATGGATGATTTGTATTTCACATAATATACCCGTTTTGAGAAATAATGTCTCTTCTTAAGCATCCTCCTGGTCCGTCTTAGAAGACAAGTTTCTTAAGATGAGACTCAAATACTTTTTTTAATAACATTATTTCAAATCTCATGTATTTTGTTGTTTCTATACGTCATGTTTCATTTTTATTGAAAATATTACCATATACCACATCAATTATCCTTGTAACGACCTGCTCTACTAATATTTATTCGAAAATAAAGCAAAATGTTATTGTTCTTCTGGGACTGAATTTAAGGCCAGTTATACACACCTTTCCATCAAATTTACGATACGTTTGGTATTCTCGCGAATCTGGCCGCTGTGAAATTAACTCATCCAATTAAATCCATAGCGAACTTAAGATATACTGCGTCCAGTCATGCTATGCGGAGGATAATGTCTTTATACATACACATGCATACTAACTGGAAGGCTTGCGGAGCACGAGGAACGGAATTTCTATGCGTATATCTTAAAGTTTATAAGCACGATATATTGGATGGTTTCATTTTGATATTTTTAAATACTTGAACGTTGGGTCGTAATAAATGAAGTAATCTGAACTGAGAAGTTTATATAAATACAGTCCCACGCCCCATATTTTTATTTAAAGAATATTAAAATAAGAGAAGATATATTTATAATCCCCAACTTTATTAATACTAACTGGCAAAGGAGTACGACAGGGAGACGCGATATCCCCAAAGCTATTTACAGCAACATTAGAAGAAATCTTCCGTCTACTGGACTGGACCAACAAAGGATTACAAATAGATATGGAGAACATCTTAACCATCTAAGATTCTCTGAGGCCACAGTCATATTTGCCAACAGTCCTGAAGAAATATAAGCAAAAATTTATCAACTAAATACAGCCAGCGGTGAAGTGGGTCTCAAAATGAATTTAGCAAAAACTCAAGTAATGTACAACGAAATAGTGGACAGAAAAGACATTCTAATAAATAACAGAACACTGGAAATAGTGGAAGAATATATATATTTGGGACAACTAATACACAGCTCGGGATATCTACTACCAGAAATCAACAGAAGAATTAAGTTACCATGGAGTCCTTATGGAAGAAACTCAATCATATTCAAATCTGGAATGCCATTCTATCTAAAGAAGAAAATATTCAACCAATGTGTACTGCCAACTGCCAATTGTCAGTCAAGACCTATGCACGCAAAACATGGACACTTAAAGGTTGATTCTCACTATACCTTCCGTTACCATTCCATATCCGTTCCGTATATTTTATTGTATTGACGCTATACGTAAGCTTCCGTTCCGTATCAGTTCCATACTTTTTATTGTTCAGTTACGTATCAGTTTCATAAATTTTATTTTAAAAATTTGTATATTTTGAAAAAGGTAATATAGATTTAATTAAGAGGTGAAAGAATAAATAAATATCAGCAAAATGTTAACAGAGCTGGTACAAATGTAAGAACTTGACAACGCTGTTTTCGATACGCTTCAGTCCGTCCGCCAAAAAAATGTATGGAAGGAAAAAATATGGAACGGAAGGAAAACGCAACGGATAGTGTGCATTGTCCTATTCATTTACATGATATAATATTTTATATAAACGGAAGGGAGCTGATATGGAAGGTACAGTGGAACGCAATATGCTGAAAATAACCAAGAGAGACCGTAAATGAATAGAGTGTATACAACGAAAGATCCAGGTAATAGATGTCATCGATAGAGTCAAATCACTCAAACGGCAATGGGCAGGACACCTGGCAAGAAGAAAGGATAACAGATGGACCAACAAAATTACAGCAAGTTAAATGAGAAACTCGAGACAAGTTGTTTTTAAAAAATGTTTTATTTAATAAAAACCGAAGTTAACAGCTCTAAGATCTACATTGGACTCAAACTAATGTACTGTTTGAGTCATATTTATACGGTTACAATAATTACAGTACAAGTACATTTTTATGTGTACTAAACCTAATGTACAGGATGTAACTCCTCCACCCTAAGATGGACATATAAACTTTTTAAAGTTTTTATGGCCTTATATAGTAATTTCATTATTTAAATGAATATTTTGATTTTTCTTATTTTTAATAAAATAATTACTTATTTTTGGCCATAAATACCTTTTACAAATATATAAAAATATAATAATAAAGATTATATATAGTAAAATTGTCCAAATACTTATAGTATTAAAATGTACTGGTTTAAGAAATAAATCATTATTTTCTTTTTGATTATTGATTTGTTTTTGCAAATCATCGATTTTATTTAAATGAATATTATTTAAATTTTAAATTGAACAATTTTACATTGTCATAAATAGGTTTATGTTTACTTTCGTTAACATTTAAGGCAATATTAGGTAAAGGTATCATTTGGAATGACGTCACAGAATTTGTGTACGATTTTAAAACAATATCTTTAATTTTTAATTCACAATCTTTATTTAATTCAATCAAATGTGTACCTTTAAAAATAATTCGATTAATATGTTCTTAACAAGTTTCAGTAGCAATAACTTCATGTTTTGATACTAACATATATGTATTATGATTTATATTTTGTATGTCAAAATCAATGTCAACAAAGGTTATTTTACAATTAGTAATATTTTTATTATATTTAAATAATTGAACTTCACAAGGAATATTGTCATTATTAAATTTCTGAATATGTATATTTTTACACAAATATTGATTACTTACAATTTCTTTACATTTTTCATTAAAAATACCAAAATTATAGTCAGTTATCTCAAAAAATTAAATCAATTCAAATTCATCAAGTCAAATTAATCAATAAATAATAAAAACTAGGTACAATCATTTGAAATTTATATTCTCTTAATACAGGTAAAGAATACAGTTGATACAGTTCATATGGAGTCTTACTTACGAGGGGCATCTCAATAATAAATATAACTTGTTGGTCTTTAATATAGCTCTTAATTTCTAAACAATTTACAATATTTAACATATTTTCTTTTGTAGGTTTAAAGGGTAGTTTTTCATTAATTAAATGTTTACTAATTAATTGCATTTCAGACAATAAATATTCGGGATTCATAATAGCATTATGAAAAGTTCTTAATTTAGCAAAAGTTATTGCAGTTTCTATACGTTCTAAAATATTATATATATTTTGATAAAATAAAGCTATTTGAGATAAGATCATATGAACTTGTAAAACTTCAGAAATTGTAGTTTGTTTAAGTTCGACATTTTCAACTATTTTTATAGTTTGATATATTTTTGTTTTTAATATATTTTGATTAAGTGATATATTTTTAATTGTGTCTCTGAAAGTATTGATTGATTTTTCCAAAATTGACATTTGGTTATTTAACACTATTTTTAAATCATTTTGATTTTCTTTTAAAATATTAATATTTAAATCAATCCTTTCAGCGTCAGATTGATCAAGATTTCCAGTAATGCTTTTAATAATAGAGCCTAAACCATTTATTAGTCCTCTTTTATGTCTTATAGGTAAAATTTGACTTATTTGTTCATCAATTTTTGTTTCCAAATTATTAATAATAATATATGAATTACGAAATTCATTCATATAATCATTAGTATTAAAAGCATTTTTTAACAAATTAAATTTATTTTTTAAATCATTAAATTCATTGATTACATTATTTAATTCAAAAGTTTGAATAAATGTCCACTGATTACTTGTTTTAAAGGCTTTTCCCAAATTATAAGGAAGGATCCCTGGATTTGTGTTCAAATCGTAGTGTGATGCTGTGTTACAGTGTAGTAATAACCCTATTCCGAGGAATAGCGTGATGCTTGTAGACATTCCTGCTGTGGGTTTCTTTTTTTCTTTGTTTGTTGTTTCTTCTTAACCTACTGCTTAACAATGTCTGGGTTGGCAATGTTTGTCCTCACCAGACGTACGATGTTTGTCCTTGCAGACGGCGATGTTTGTCCTTCCAGACAGCCAGACAGAATGCTTGACATACTTGCCTCTCGTGACCAAGTAACGTTGGAACCCTGAAGATACCTAAGATCGGTACTATTTTCTTCAGGTCCCGGGAAGAAGGCGTATTCCGGATTAACATTTGGAAGCGAACGCGCGAATATTCACCTTAAATCGGTACCATTTAACACTCCGCGTTCCGAAATATCCTACCGACTGCGCCAGTTAAGTGAGAAACTCGTTGACAAGTTGTTTTTAAAAAATGTTTTATTTAATAAAAACCGAAGTTAACAGCTCTAAGATCTACATTGGACTCAAACTAATGTACTGTTTGAGTCATATTTATAAGGTTACAATAATTACAGTACAAGTACATTTTTATGTGTACTAAACCTAATGTACAGGATGTAACTAGCATGGTACCAACGCGGAATTAAGAGACCTAGAAGGAGACCGAACCTGAGATGGGACCACGATATTAGGAAATTAGCAAGGATAATTTGGGTCTGCATAGCCTACAATAGACAACAATGGGCCCAACTACAAAGAGAGTATGTGAGGGAGGCTACACCATTGGAAATGGTTGAATAAGCTGAAAATAATGATGATATTATTTATCGAGGGGTAAACCGCAGAGGGAAAAGTGTACACCGTAATTCCTTTTACTCAAATAATTCCTCAGAATTCCTCGTAATTCCTGGTCTTCAAGGTCAAGGTCAATCATTCAAGGTCTTCCTTGGAATTCCTTGGTACGAACTCGGTAACTCTTTCAGTCTGAACCAGCGTTGCCACCTCGGTTTCGCAGTTCCGCTATGAATTTTCTGGTGATTTTTATAAATGTCTAATGTCTCTATAAGTACTAGATCTAACAATAAAAAGTACTATTACGAGATTTACGTTTTTTAGTTAAATTTTAGGACTAATAGGGGATCATGAGGTAAAAATACTGGAAATATGTCGGCACTTACTTATTAAAATTAGTTTTTCTCGGGATTTTTTGAAAATGATAGGTACCTAGTTATACTCGTATCTATAGGAAAGGAAATTAATAAAACTTCAGTTGCACGTCATAATACGATCACCAGTAAATTCCATAAGATTACGCATGGTATCATTGATGAAGTGCACCTAAAGTTGTATTAATTTCCCTATAGTATATACCTAGGTAATTATTCCGAGGAAATGAAAAAATCAACTTCTGAGTACTGAATAAAAAAATCTTATGAGGGTTTCTTTAAAAGGGCAAAATCAGGGAACGTTATAAGTAGATCTCTCGGGGGTGGTTCGGCCGTACTATTCGAAAATATTTTAGATATATAATCGAGGGTACAATATTAAATTAAAAGAATATCTAACCTGTAGATATTTGATATTGGGAAATTTTGGAAGCGAAAACGAAAAACGGAGAGTAAAAAATCGCCTGCAAAACGTTTTTCTTTAAATTTAGTACTACCTATTACAGTATTCATGGTTTACTAATGTTCGTTAATTTTTTATAAAGTTGCTTGTAATTCCTCTTAATTCCTGTGGAATTCCTCTAAATTTCTAAGGAATTCCTTGGAATTCATTGGAATTCTTACGGAAATAATTGGAATTACTAGTAATTCCTATGGAATTCCTTGAAATTCCTCGTAATTCCTTGGAATTCCTGTAGAATTCCTTCATAGTGTACACCATAATTCCTCTGCGGTTTACCCCTCGTTATTTATAATACGTTTCTATTTGGGGGGGGGGGTGTCTATGCTACTAGTAAGAGCCAAAATATTTAAGGTTGAATTAAATTTCAATTCTATTATATTATTATACAGGGTTACTAAAGTTCGAACCGGACCACCGGGATCTCTAAAAATACTGGAGATAGGAGGATGGTTAAATTAGGGCAAAGTTATGCATTAAAGATGCCTGTGAATATGCCGTTTAGAAACATTAAATATTCCGAGTAGTTCCGGAGATATTCGAGAAAAAACGAAAATTGAAGATTTCGATTTTAGTCTTTCTCATGTTATTTATGAAGGTTTGCGAAAACTAAAAACACATTTTCATTACCACCTTTTTCCATCAACACAAACAGTGTTTTCAAATTTTGTCAACCGACGATATTATATACTACTCATTAAACTATTTATTCTTAAATCTACATAAAATTAAAAATTTGAAGTTCGTTGTGAAGTACATACCTTAGAATTTTGGTAATCTGTTATTGTCGAAATTAAAGAAATTTGACTAAAAGAGTTACTTCGAAAAAAAGATAGTAGGGCTGTGCTAGACTTGGCGTAGATAGCTCAGATGGCAGATTTAGATATTTTAAATATATTTTTTTTGTATTATTAGTGTTGTTTTTGCTTCTGACGACGGAAGGAGATATAGCTCCTGAAATGATAAACATTTTTGTCGGTTAGGCATATTGGTTTTATTGGTAAAATAGTGGTGGTTTCAAAAAAATGGCATTTTTATTTTGTAGATATTGTTTTAATAAAAATGCAAAACAAAAATTGCACATTTCACCCTTATTTTTAAAAACACAGATTTTTATTCAAGAAATGAACCCACCACAAAGGTTATTGATTTATACATTATTTATTTATTTTGTGGTTTTGACTGCAACATTTAATAAAATGTAAAACAAAAATTGCAAATTTAGTAAATTATTTTTAAATATAAATTCAAATGATTGCACAGATCAACAATTTTTAAACTTTTAAAAGTTCATTTCGATCTGATATTTGATTCTGTTTTACTTAGCCCTCCTAAACTTAAGTCTGATTATCATTTTTCTATATCACGTAAGATTTTTTATCAACTTAAAAAAAAATAATATATGAACATCTTGGTTAAGTTAAACAATATTTTAGCAAGCACAAGAACAAAAACCAAATACAAAACTCTAAATTAAATAACAAAATCTCAAACAATAGTTTTTCTTAATTATTATTGTTAATTCCTTTATATATTATATTAATTCCTTATACTTTTGGACCCTCTTGGACGAAAAACTTCGTTTGGTGGATTTTATTATATATTCCATGACCGGATTGTCCCTTTTTACTGACCATCAGTAATCATCCATCATTGCAACGTTCCATCGATCTAGATATCTGCTATTCTCTATTTCTTTTATATTTTGGTGGAACCTCCTTTTGCACCTGCCCTGACTGCTGACCTAGGAGAAGTCACACAGATTTTAAGTCACCACAAATCATACACTTTTTTTCTGAAGCAGTAATTTCAGATTTTCGTAGCATTTTGTCGTTTGCATATAATGAGCAACAGGTGCGGAGGCAAGAAAATTTCCGTTGTGCAAAAAAAAACACTTAAGGCTTCTCGTTGATGAGTCAATAAAAAGGCTCCAGTCTTATACAAGGCGAGTCTTAAATAACTGCAAATATTTATAGGGGCAGTAGATTTCGACCCCCGAACCACGACCACAAAATCCCATGTATGAGGTGATTTTGCGAAAAAAATGTTTTTGAAAATTTGAATTTTTTTGGAAAATTTCCTGGAAATTTTTTAGTTTTAAGTTAAAAAACATAATTTGTTGATAATATAGCAACATATACTAGTAGAATAAATTTACAAGAAAGAAAACCCAGAAAAGATAAAGTGGTTCAAAAATTTTAAGTAAAAAATATTTTTTTTAATTTTCAAAGTAAAATAACTCGGTTATTTTGGGTTTATTTAAAAACGGTAAAGTAAAAATATGTATCTTTTATCGAGATCTACCAGCCCTGAAAATATTTTGCACTGCAAATCTCACCCTGTATATTATCACCTCAAAAATTTATTAAAATTATGCGTGATGGAAACAAAAAATTTTGATATAAAAAAAAATAAATATATTAGTTTGGTCCCCAAAACTCCAAAACTATGAATGATATCAAATCACAAAATCATTGTTGGTCTGTGTTATCATCCTTAATTTTCTAAATCGCAACATATCTATCTTTATGAACAAAAATTAAACGAGTATTTTCTTGTTACACATCGAGACTACACAATATCTTCTGAACCCGATCGGAAAACATTACTATTCAAACGACGATGTGAAATGAATCATTTTATTTTTATATGGGATAGCGCCAGAACCACAAATGAAATCTGTAGCGTCCGGTAGAAGGCGCGACGTGAATACCATTACCGCTACTATCGGCGTGTTGAAAATAGTAAACGGATTCGAAAAAGGCAAACGTACTATCTCGATTCTATGTCTAGCTTTATTGTTATGAGTGTCATAACAAAAACGTATCTTTTACACACCGATTTTTAATACGTTATTGTACAGGGTGGGTCAAATTCGATGCTTTTAAATGGAAACACCCTTTTCTATAGGAGATAGACGAAAACTAATATCGGTGTCTGGAGCTCAATTTTTATCAAAAACATGATGGTGAAAACCGCACATCAATATCTGTTACCGTTTCGGAGTTACGGGGTGTTTTTCAAAATTGTGCATTTTTAACAAATCGCTGTAACTTTTTTGCTATGGAAAATTTTGTATATCTATGAAAACATTTCCAAAGCACCTTTTTACGTAGAATTTAATGGTTTAAGTATAATTTTTTTAAAATTAATAATTTAAGAGTTATCAACAGAAAAATTGATTTTTTATTTGGGACACCCTCTATATTTTTAATTAACTGAAAAGAATTTAAAATTACCTTTCCAAAAATATTGCACACTTGATATTTTGTTATAATCCCCTTCGAAATACAGAATTTTTAAAAGTTCAACCAAACCAAACCAAACCAAAAACCACCCAGCCGTTGGACGTCGAAGCCGCCTGACTTAATGCCCTTGGATCTAACCCTATGGATATATTTGCGGAAGAATAAAGGTTCCTTATTCTTCCGTATAATCTAGACAAGAATTAGAAATACGTAGCAGTTATGAGAGGGTATCTTTCACCCCCAATGAGTTAATGAATTCCGCGAGAAATGTTCAAAAACTGCCCCGTCTGTCCATAACAGAAGACGGTTGATATGTCGAACACCTGTAGCAAAATCTCATGTCTTGGTTTGCTATTTATTTTTATTGTTATCAGATATACATAATTTAAATGTGTTGATGTTAGTTAAATATATTTTAAATTGTTATAAAATTCTGCATCTCTCATAGCAAATATTATTTTCGTTTTAATTGATGCTCACCGCTAATTTTTTTTTGCATTACAGCCGGTGCCGTTCAAAGCCTACTTATTTAAAGCGGGCAAATTTTTATATACTCTATATCTCGAAGAGGAATCGAGCAAAATATCAAGTGTGTTATATTTTTGGAAAGGTAATTTTAAATTCTTTTCAATAAATTAAAAATATACAGGGTATTCCATATAAAAAATCAAATTTTCTGTTGATAATTCTTAAATTATTAATTGTAAAAAAATTATACTTAAACCATTAAATTCTTTGTAAAAAGGTGCTTTGGAAAAGTTTTCATAAAAATAGGAAATTTTCAATAGGAAAAAAGTTACAGCGATTTGTTAAAAATGCATATTTTTGAAAAACACCTCGTAACTCCGAAACTGTAACAGATATCGATATGCGGTTTCACCATCATGTTTTTGACAAAAATTGAGCTCCAGACACCGATATTAGTTTTTGTCTATCTCCTATAGAATAGAGTGTTTCCATTTAAAAGCGTCGAATTTGACCCACCCTGTACAGAGCGTCCTAAAATTAAAACAGATTTTTGTGTCCTGGAATCTACAGAAATTTTTGTTTTTCTTATAGGTTAGAGTACTAAATTGTGGCGCCCTTAAAATTCGAAATTCAATAAACTCAAGTTTGCTTAGCTAAGAAAGAGTCACACAGAGGCTCCTAGTTTTTTAATTTTGACAGGCGGGCGGTAGGAATAGTTACTCTGTATATAATAATAATAATAGCTCTTGTATATGGCGTTTAACGCCTTGGGAGTAGTAAGGCACAGCTTGCCATGCTAGAGCCGTTCGGTATACAAGGAAAGTAATGTAGATAGCACTGCGCTTCAAACGCCTATTATTACCTCAGAATTGTGAATCCCAAGTAATTTCCCAAGTCTCATTTAAGGCTCAGTCGCCCTAGATACCCAAACTATTTTTATTTTGATAAAAATAGTCGGCTGATGAAATGCCTGGTGTAGGATATTACTGCATATTTCAATTCTTCCTCCAATTCTATGCAAAAATAAAGATACACTCAATGTACCTCAAACCAATCGTTTCCGAGTTATTGACTCACAAGTTAGCATTTATAGATGTATAAAATGAGATTATATCAAGTCTAGAAATTATAAAATGTCCGTTTAACATTTCAAAACCAAAACTCGATATCTCGGAATCGGTTGGATTTAGGTACATTGTGTATTACAATTTTTGCTTAAAATTGAAGGAAGAATTGAAATACCCAATAATATACAGGAGGTTCTATTTAAAAAAAATAATCTTTTAGGTGCCACGACTTTATGACCGACCCTGTATACTTAAATTTATTACCAGATGTTGCGCATCTAAAAACCCTATAACTTCTGTATTTACCTTTTTGCGGGACCTCGTATACTTTGCCCAATAACCTACCGTTTTCATACATTATCAGCGACCCCTAATCCCTTTAGATAAAGAAATATTTTTTATCTGAATTTCGATATTAACAATTTCGATGCTTGTGTTACCGAAAATCAACCATATTTGCCATCAATTATTAATATTTTTGACATAGTTGTTACTTTTGACATTTTTTATCGATTTTTGAAGTGAAAATTCTTTACGCGCGATGGGAGTAAATTGGAGGCCGCGAGTCGGCCTTGATTGACGGCTGTGGGACGGCATGACCTTGTCATGTCGCGAAGGTCATGCGAAGCATCAGATCAAAGAAGTAATCGTTGACAGGAGACAGGAGATATGCCTTATTTTGATTATTTTATAGGGTTATGGCACATGTTATGGTTGAGAATTCTTCTTCTTCTTCTTTTTTTATGATGGCTCTGCTACAAGGCAACCGCCAGCTCAATTTGGGAGTGACCAAGATGTTGACTGGCTCTAAACCATATCAAGGCCACTGATTCTTATCTGAGTAAAATGTATAATGGGTAAATTTTAATATAACTAACTTCTATGAAGGTAACCTGTGACCTGTGACTGTAAAATGTTATTATTATTATTTATTAAATATATAAATGACGCGCTGAAAGGAAGATTATATCACACACAAAGGCACATAGGATAGAGGTCACACAAACAGACTGCATTCGGAAACTGAAACAAAAAGAAAATAAAAAATAGAAAGTTGAGCATTATAATTTAATTCTATTAATGTTAAAAAATATCATAATAGTTTCTATTAATTTTTCACTTGGCTTAGACAAAACTGTAAATATTGATAGTGGAGTAGGAAAATTCATTTCAATAAATTTTTGATATAAATCCAAATTAAACAAAAAATTTATAGGACATTCTAAAAAGATCTGATTTAGGTCTTCAACAGAGCCACACTCACAGAATGGATCTTCCTTCACTTTAATTTTATATAAATGGTTTTTTTTTTAAGCAATGGCCTGTACGCATTCTAATTAACGTTGTAATATGTCTTCTATCTATATACTGGAAATTGTAATATGTCTTCTATCTATATACTGGAAATTTTTAGACCATTGTTTATCTGGGAAGATTGTTTGTATATTAAAATACACATGCTTTTTTCCTTCCATACGAGATTTCCAATTTTCTTTATAATTACACAAAATATCAGTTTTAATTGAATTAAAAATATCTATCGAATCCATCTCCATAGATTTCGGAATATTTAAATCTTTTCCAATATTAGCCAACAAATCTGCCTCTGTATTTCCCAAGATATTGGAATGACCTGGAATCCAGGCAATCCTGATGTCAAAACCATTAGAACTTGCTAAACAAATTAAACGTTTGGTTCTTAAGGTCCAATAATCAGCAGATGCTTTAAAGAGATTTTTACTAATTTTTTGAATTGAACTTTTGGAATCTGAAAAGATAATAACACTACGCAAGTTCTTTTTAATAGCAAACTTTACTGCATCATGAATAGCTATGGATTCTGCCTTACAAATACTTAAAGAACCAGTTAGTCGCGAAAAAAATTTAAAATTTATATAAGGAATATATATTCCAAATCCTGTTCTTTATCTTTTTAGATGCATCTGTAAAAATAAAAATATGAGAATTTTAAAACGTTCAGATACTGACAAAAATTGTTCCTTAATAGAAAAATCATGTTTATTAATTTGACAATCAACTAATTTAATAGAATCATTCAAAATATTAAAACTAACTTCATAACACGGAAAATTTTGACTAACATAAAGATTATCAATATAAGGCAGAAAGTCATGTAAAGCTGAGACCACATAAGGTACATTATTACTATTAATATAAATTGGATTAACAGTTTTTCTAATATTGTAAATTAAATTTATTAATGGATTATTTTGTAAAGTTAACAATTTAGACAGAAATTTGCCTACAAGTATTTTTCTTCTACATTCTAAATCAATCATAGAAGATTCTCCCAACAACGCTAATCTAGGAGTAGATTTCATACAACCTAGACAAATACGTAAACCCTCAAAAAATACTACATCTAGTTTATTTAAATTTTTTTGACTAGTTGGTTTAATAAAAATTGTTGCAAATTCCAAATGAGATCTCACCAGAGCAGAAAAAATAATTAAAAGGGTACAAGGATCAGCTCCCCACCACACTCTACAAACAGCCCTTAAAACATTTAAACATTTTTTTTTTTTTTTTTTTTTGGTTGAGAATTGTTTTTTAGTTTGGTTAGGTTAGGTTAGGTCGAGGGGCAAACCTCTGGTGGTATTTATTGTACAAGCACTTGGTAATACTGGTATTTTTTGGTACTTTTGGTACTAATTTGGTATTTTTGGTACTAATTTGGTATTATTTGGTAATAAACTGGTATTATTTGGTAATAAACTGTTTGTATTTTTATTAAACAGGTATTTTGTTGGATATCTGGCAACGGTGGATGTGGATTAGATGAACGTGGCGACGCGCGACGGCCGCGGCCGGGAAGCTGATTGCATCATTTCTAGCCCATTTGCATTGAAAATGATTCGCCTTCGCGCTTTTTACACGATCAAAAATTTTTGGTGTTGACCTATTTTATATGAAGTATTTTAAAGTTTTTATATTTAGTGTCCAAGGTTAAGTACCTACTTAACAATAAAATATACCTCGTAACATACATACTTAAGAACAATTACTTGTGTTTCGGAGTTAGGTTGCTGGCCTATTTAAAACATAGGTTATTTTTACCTGATATTAATTGCAAAGCTTGCAATTTTTCAATGCATAAAATGGTTTTTACGCAAAAACGGTACATAGCGTCATACGAAAAAATGTCGAGAAATTAAAGAACTCGCATCATGGAAACATAATATGGATCTCGTTAGAATTTCTTATTTTTCTTGTGCATATAATTATATTTTTGAGCTTATAAGTAACAAATGGCGCAAATAACAAAAAATTCAATTACTTTTTATATCTAGTTTTTATTTTATAAATTTTTGAAGTATCGATGTGAATGGAACCGTTAAAATAACTTTTTAAACGTGTCATGACTGTAGCTTTATTCGAGTTCCCAAAAAGTACCATTGCGATAAAAAAAGTAGTTCAACAAAATATGATTTAATCTGCTGGTCTATAATAAAATATTAAAAATTGCCCATTTTTAAAAGGTAGGTAAATTTTTTATACTTTTATTTCACCACGTATACCTACCAATTATTACCAAATTCATGATAACGCCTAAAAAGTTAGGTGGCATAATTGTATTGTTTTCATAGTGACGACGATATCCACTTCTCGATATCTTTATAGACCAGGAGTTCTATCTGGGACTACTAATTCTTGTACTACTTTTTTTTTTGATCGCAATGGTACGGTTCTAGAACGGTTCAAAACACTGGCACAATATGATTTTTTGCAACTTTTGACATGAATGATTGTCGTAATTAGACTGTGCGATTGTTTTAAACCGTTCTAGAACCATACTTTTTTGGAACTCGAATTAAGCTTATATGTTTTCCTGACCTAATTATCGTAGTTTGACATGAATAGGGCCTATTCATGTCAAACTACGATAATTAGGTCAGGAAAACAAAAAGCTCCAAATATCTTAAATTCTTTAAATACTAAAAAGTATAATACTAATTTGGTATTTTTTGGAAATCTTTTGTACTTTTTTCCCAAAATTGGTATTTATTGTATACCATTTTTGACAGCGGTTCGCCCCTCGCAAAACAACAATTAAACCATAAATTAAACTTAATGTCATCGTTTGGCATCTTATACGGGGGCTACAAAAAGTTTTTCATAATTTTCCGAAAAATATTAAAAAACTATACTTTTGATGGGATTAGTTCAAAATCCGTTCTTAGTGAGCGTCTATGTCCCACAAAGAGTAACTATACTCATTTTCAGCTCAATCTGCCTGTAGTTTTTGAGATATCGTGATGTGGCATTGAGTGTCAGATCGCTTTTATATACAGGATGCTACAAATTCGAGGTACTAGCATTGTTATCTCGAAAACCGTAATAGATACGAAGATGGTTAAATTGGGGCAAAACTGAGCCTTGGAATGTTCACCAAGTTGCCATCAAGAAAGTTTTAAAATTTTCAAGGATTGCTGAGTTTTTTGGAAAAAAACTATTTTTTTGAAAATCAATTTTATTTTTTCCTGTCGTTACTTTTTAGAAAATCGAAAAACCAATTGCATATTCTCATAGCCACTTTATTAGGGCTATCTGATAGTATTTTTAGATTTTCAAATTAGCTCACAATTTGTAAGATAGAGAGGCCGAATTATATTTTTTTAAATACGGACCTGCATTTTTTATTTCAGTTTTTGAAAGAACTCGGTCTCCTGAGTATAATGATATGCCACACTTTATACTTTTTTTGTTTTGGGTACCTTAACAACAACAAAACTATTTAATTACTATTTAAAATATTTTCTAGTCCAGGTTAGCAATTTAAAGATATTATTTTTAACTTTTTTTATTGTTAATTTGAAATTTCAGTGAACAATCCAATAATAAGCATAATATTAATTTCAAAGAGTTACCACCTTGTCTATTGCACAAATTTATTATTCGTTCATTCGCTCATTTTATTTATAGCTTTTTAAACATATCTACTTCTTACACTTCCTTTCGAATGCATTTTGTACTCTTTATTGTAAATGTTGAAAAATATTGATTTCACTTTTAGAAATGACGTCAAGTAATGCCCCCCCCCTTGGCGACAGGTCCAGGAATCTCGCTGGCCATTTTACTGCTCCACCATTTCCAATCCATCTTCCGGGGAAATGATTTGATTCTTTATATTATATTTTGTTATTTATTTTATATTATTTTTTATTGTATTTGATTTTCCGTATTCAATGTTTTACCCCACGTCATAGTTAAGTTTGAAGGCTTATCAATATTGTAACGATGAATAAATTAAGTATTTAAAAAAACAGAGCCGGACTTGAAATTAGTTTAAATAAATTGTAAGTACAATTAACAAGTATAAAGTGTGGCATATCATTGTACTCAGGAGACCGAGTTCTTTCAAAATCTGAAATAAAAAATGCAGGTCCGTATTTAAAAAAAAAATAAGTCGGCCTCTGTATCTCACAAATTATCAGCCAAATTTGAAAATCTAAAAATACTATCAGGTGTAATAAAGTGGCTATGAGAATGTGCAATTAGTTTTTTGCTTTTCTAAAAAGTAACAGCAGGAAAAAATAAAATTGATTTTCAAAAAAATCCATTTCTCTCAAAAAACTCAGCAATCCTTGAAATTTTTAAAACTTTTTTAATGGTATTTTGGTAAAAATTCCAAGACGGCAACTGTGCCCCAATTTAACCATCTTTGTATCTATTACGGTTACCGATAGATACAAAGATGATTACCGATACCAATGCTCGTACCTTGAATTTCTAGCAAACTGTATATAGATAATAAAAAAACTCACTTTTGAGAGGATTTGTGCGATACTTAATGAGTGTCTACGAGAGTAAAGAGAATGAAATTTGGAGTTATAGGACCTATAGTTTTAGAGATCACCTAGTGAGTCAGTGAGTGGCACTTTGCTTTTATATAGAGATTAATACATTTATCTGTTTTACTCCAGTAAAGATATTCCCACGAGATAACAGAAACAAATCCCCCACAAACGTACGGACATTACTTCGGTAATTTAATATTAAACCAGTCCGGCCAAAACAAAACGAGCGTGCACGACGATGCCCGGTACCGATTCGAAGATCGTCCGTCTGCGGCGAGATGTTGTTCCATCTAGGCGGCGTGAATATGATGGATGGCCGCGCGCCCGCTCTCGGGGTGCTAGAGACATCGTCGAGGGCATCAACCACCTGGTGCGTCGGGCCCGCGGGATTTATCAGCGCTTCGTGATCGTACCGTACGGGTAGTGCGGAATGCGAGGAACGCGCGTGGCTTCGTTTCCACGAAAAAATCGTCCCTTTCTTTCAGATGCGAGCTGGTGAGAAATGGAGGTGATGCGTCTGTCAATGTTCTCATTGTTTTACATTCGTGTTGTTGAAGTCCGATTTTTTATTCCGGCTCTGAGCTTTAACGCCTTTAAACCCGACTGTAGTCGCTAGGTTTAAAAATCATATGACCTGGTTGTATCGACGGGTTCCGAACCTCGTATTAATGCTTGTAACGCTTAAAATAGGAACCGTAAAATGTTCCAGGCTTGAGATATTCCAGGAGGCGTTGGAAGGTTTGGAAGTGGGAATAAAGGTGAATGGTAAACCTATTAATAACATCCAATATGCTGACGATACGGTGCTCCTAGTTGTAACGTTTTTAGTTCGTTACATGTCTTTTTAATATATGATATATATGATGTCTGGCGTATCGTCATCGGATTCCGTATCGTTCAGGCCTGATAATTTATTTGGCACGCTTGGCGTCATTTTTACGTTCCCTAGTCGCCAACCCTGTTATCGTTTGACACAACCCTGTTATCGCTCTGAGGAGGCGCTGTCAACATCGCTTCTGTCAACTCTCTCCGTGCTTAACCTCACTTTGTTTTGCCGCTCTGTTGTATCCCGGCTTTTAGAAATGGTGATTATTTAAATCTTGATGTATAATTTGAATCAGCTGCTATTTCAAACCAACAGGTAAAGATGAGATATTATCCTTTTAGATTCGATATTATTACTGCATATTTTTAGGGTAGAGTTTTGGATGTCCCACCTTAACTTGTATTTGTATTTTGCTGGCACGTTGGCGTCCCTTTTCTTTTGTCCTCCAGAAGACAGTTTCTTTGTTTTTTATTGAGCCCTCGGAAGTAATTCGAGGTAGGTTTATTTTGTTTATTAGACCTTGTTTGGTTTTAAACAAGAGTTTCATATTTTAAGGGTCCAAGGTACGGACTATTTCCAAGGTTATAGTCCTAGGTTATGGTCCAAGGTACGGGTAGTGTTCCCTTGTACCATTATCCTATGTACGGATGTCCTGTGGACAAGTGTCCCCAGTAGGAATGATTTTTCTTGCATATAAAGTGCCCCAGCGTGGATGTAGCTTGAGCCCCATACTGCTTCGTTCCCATCCATAAGCTAGTTAGTAGTTACAGCTGTTTCAATTCATGGTGTCCTCATTCTAGCCCCTTTTGTTGTATTGGATGGCCGAGTACAGAGATGCGAGCCCACCTCACGCTGTTACTGTTTGAAGCAAGATTACATAAAGAACAGCTAAGTTTAGATTTAAGAGAGAGTTTTAGCTTACATTTAACATTTAAAATATTTTCAGTCTTAACTTAATAACGTACATTTTAAATAATATCGTACAGACTATATTTAGTGGTTAAATTATTAAGAACATTTATGTCGATTTAGTAGTTACAATATGATTTAGATTTTAGGTTTCATTACATTACGCCTTGTAATAGTATTACCTTTTTATAGATATTATTATTGCACTAACATCATATAAAGTATATCAAATTAATTAAAGTAATGCTACATTTCATGTATTCTCTTAAACTTTACATATCTGGTATTTTATCATAGTTGTTTTCATGGATATTTGGTACAATTCTTAACACCACTTTCGTTGACATATAACCACTATATATTTACTAGTACTCTACAATATCATGTACCAGCAAATAACATCATGAATAAATATAGTCATTAGTTTTAAGTAATATACAAACTGTGTTTTCTTTCTCTGTACATGCCTGGCGCCCAATATCTATTTTTTTTTGTTTGTTGTTATTAATTAGTTTTCTTTCCAGTGAAATACCTTACCCACGACTGCTCTCCGATGAAAAGCTGCCGTTCGCAGTGGTAATGTTTATAAAAAAATGCTACATAGTTAGCAATGAAAAAGATTTGCTGTGCCTGGTGGACAGAGTTAGCAGCATTAGTTAGAGTCATGGACTTAAAATAAACACAAACAAAACAAAATTTATGATTATCGGCAAACTAAATATTGAAAATATCAGGATACAAGTAGAAGATCGAAATATACAAAGCGTAAGAAGATTTAAGTACTTGGGGTGCTGGCTGAATGATAAATGGGATCCTGATGAAGAAATCAAACATAGAAATGAAATAGCCAGAAACACTTTTTTCAAAATGAAAACTCTACTCTGCAACCGAGACCTGAATCTGACTACTCGATGGCGAGCTACCAAATGCTATGTACTGTCTACATTGTTATACGGAGTCGAGGGATGGACGTTGAAAGCACGGACCATGTCACGCTTGGATTAATTTGAGATGTGGTTGTACCGACTAATGTTGAAAACATTCTGGACCGAAATAACAAATCTTGAAGTATTAGAAAGAATGAATAAGGACCAGGAACTATTGACTGCAATAAAACGACGGGAAGCAGCATAGTTTGGTCATATTTTTAGGAATAATAACAATTACGCCAGTGGGGTTTAATATAGTAGAGGTCAGTGCAATTATCCGTTTGGCTCAAGACAGTGAGGAATTCCAATTGATGGTCGCCAACCTCAGATGAGGAGAAGGCACATGAAGAAGAAGAAGATTCAGGTTTCCGTTTTGTTTCAGTCTCAGTTCAGTTCAAAAATAGCGATCTATTTAGAAAATCAGTTGAGATTTCATTATTGTCGTACACACCGCAACACCGCAGTCACCGTGGATGGCTTTGGCCTTAGCACTGAAGAAACCGAGGAAGAAACCAAGAAAGAAGAGTTAAAGATAATATTACTATCTCATGTAAATTTAATGAAGGAACTTCTCTTTGAGCCTTTTAATTGGTCAAACTATTTACGAATGAGTAAGGATACTTATATAGAGAATTGCTGCATATTTATCATAGTGTTTGTATTTCTTCAACAAAACATTGTAACATGCCTCTCTTTTGTGGCTATTATGGTAATGCGGGTCCGTTGTTTCACAAGTATTGGTACGATTTACACAAAGGTACTTTTCATAAAGTTCAATAAACTTCGTTAAAAAGTCGTGTTTTGACATTGGGCAAGATAGACGTCTGATCAGGCTACTGCAAAAACAGACAGATGAATGGACGGGTATGTTTTCATAAACTTTTGGCAAATGCATCGAGCCACAGCTCTGTATCAGTGCCAGTGTTTCTGTATTTTTTTTGTGTTTAGACATACGATAACTAATATCTAAACTTAACTCACCGTCTAAAAGTACCTTAAAGTTTACTGTAGAACTAAAAAGTGAAATAAAAAATAATACTGAATTTTAAGTACCCAAATCAAAGAAAGCTTAGTCCCAGAGATATTACAGTTTAGTTATTTTGCCGTACAATGGAAGAACCAGAGTAGTCCACGCGTAATTGCATTTTTCTCGGCTCTAGTTAAAATGGACAAAGCTGGGTTTTCCCGTATAGTCTTCATTTGAGGGAGGACTATGTCCAGCAGTGGACACTTCAGGCTCGTTGGTGATGATGATGAAGGTCGCTGCACTATTTCTTGATTCAGAGAACAAATCATGTTAGGCTGCCGCTTAGGATAATATAGTCTAAAAATTATAGTAGGAGGCCAGGAAACAAAAAGAGGTAAAGTGGTTACGTCAAAATATCAAAACGTTTAAGTTCAGTTTTCATGCATCCGAATTTGGGGCGTTTTCTTAAAAAAAAATGACGTCATAAATTTTTCTAAATAACTCTATATCAAAAAAATTACAAATTTCCTGATGATTACAATAGTAATATTAAAAATACCTATTCACCTGCATATTTTTGAAAAAAATCCTTTTTTGTGATTGGCTATCAGAGAAACGTCCTTTAGCAGATATTTTTCGAACTTGAAAATAATTTTCAGCAAGTTCTCTTAAGCGATTTACTTATTAGAATTTCTTTACCAAAGTTGTACGATAAGTAGTTTCTGAGATACAGCCGGCGTCCATTCTTAGTTGGCCACCCAGTACGTAAGAAGGTATAACATATTATTTAGAAGATATATAAAACCAATATAACAGTTCACAGAAAGATCAGTTTCATGTGTTCGAGTATCCTAATCTTATCGCTTTATAAAACACGGACTGTTATTTTTAAACGTTGCAAGTGAGCGTTCCTTTTAAAAAACGACAAAATCGAGAGAAAAAAGACAAGAAATCTGTAAAACTGCATCGAAAGGAAGAGCGACCACGTAAGAAAAGATCTGGCGAGGTGTTAAGAGAGCAACGCAAGGTCACGATTTGAGATTTTCCCCTTCGGTGCGATAGCATCGACAACTAGTCGCAGTTAAACGGTACTCTAATGGTCGTAAGTTTGGTCTGTAGGACGGCATGGACGCGAACCGACTCAGAAAAGAAGAAGAAGAACAGATAAGAATTTTTGCAGGTCGAGCACTCACACGCGGATATACGGGTAGTTCTCTATGTGCGTGAGACCTAAAACTATCGGCTTACTTGAAGATGCTGGTTCTGGATTCTTCCTTTTTTCTCTATCTTTTTTTAAACGAGCGGAAAGAAATCTTATCATGAGAGCCAATCTGTCGGAACGTTCTGCATAAGAAAAAGTAAATGAAAAAAACTTTGACTGTTTTTGAAAAGTGTTTTTAACACTTAGAAACAGTCATAATATCGAATTTGCTTGTAATTTTAGTAAAAAAAATACTTTAGGTAAGGTAATTATAGTAAAAGTATATGTAATTTAATAAATATGAAAGCTCTTATTGAATACAGCTAGGAATAATAAAACATAGTTCGAATAAACCTGGTGGAATTTTAGCAGTTAGAATTTAAGAAAATTAAATAGATTACTACACAAGTTAAGTTAGATTTGATTAAAGGCCCTGGGACGATAAAAATACCGAATCGGCCCAGTTCAGGACATATTTGTACCCATAAATTACTTCGATACAGCAAGTTTCAAATTTTTATTTGTAACCTTGTCTGAATAACTCGAAAAATACTGAAAATCAGTAAAAATTGTTATTCTCAGCGTCTTATGAGTCGAATGATCTAGCGACCGGATATGTTTTGGAGCATGATGGTAGCTTTTTGAAAAAAAAATAAGAACTATATCAGGATGAGTATATCAGGAGAGCTATATCTTGGGATTCTTGATCATGATCAACTCAAGAATTGATCATGATCAACTCTTGAAATGATAAAATAAATAAAAAAATAAATCGCAAAAAGTTTTGTATTTTATCATTTTAAGAGTTGATTATGAAAAAAAATCGTTTTTTATTCTTCTTTGATGTGCGGTACCGTTTAAAAAAAATTCCCAAGCTCATAATTTCATCGAAAATGAATGAGAAATTCCAAAAAAAAATAGTTACATATTTTTACGGTTATCGTGACATGGTTAAAAATTAAAATTAAGAATAAAACCTCGTTTTTAGGTTCTTGCGGACGGATACAGCTCTTATTTTTTTCCCAAAAAGCTACCATCATGCCCCAAAACATATCCGATTAATAGATCATTCGATTCACAAGAGGCTGAGAATAAAAATTTTTACTGATTTACAGTATTTTTTTTCTTCAGTATTTTCAGTATTTTTCGATATTAATAAGAATAATTATTCTTATTCCGGGCCGATTCGGTGTAGGGCCTATGTGAGCCATTTTACTCCAACCTTTTCAGATCTATTGTCGTCCTCTTCTAATTTCTACGTTACAATCTCCATTTCTATACTTTTTAAATAGTCGAATAACTTATGGCTCGTCGTCAGGGTGCATCCACATCCACACCATCCTAGAAAAAGCGTATCGGCGTATCAACGTAACGACCTTGTATCGATTTTCAGCAATTCTATTGGCTGAAATTTGTGACAGATGAATTTTCGAAAAATTTCCACCAATAGAATTGCTGAAAATATATTCAAGGACGTTACGCCGATACGCCCTCCCGCTTTTTCTAGGATAGTATCGATGCACCCTCAATGGCTTATCATTGCCTAATACAAAGTATCGCACAATGGCGGGCCTGTTGCACTGAAAGAAAATGTGTTTGTTCTAATTTACAAAATCTGACATGAAATAAAGTTTCATTAAAATCCAATGTATTGATTCCATTCTAAATTTCCATTCCAGAGTTCCATTTTAAAAATGAACATAGCAGAATAGCATTGCACTATGTTCACAGTGAAAAGATAAAAGCTCGGTATACCGGGTGCGTCTCGAAAGTGGCTCACCCCTATAACTTTTTTATTTCTTTAGATAAAAAAACGAACTTTGGTATGTAAGTATATGACATAAATTAGGATTGATTGACGTATTCAATTGTTTTTGGTCACTTCCTGTTTCACCGGAAATGACTACAACTTTTGATTTTAAAATGGCACCCTCGGTATTTTTTTATTTTATTCGTTAGAAAATGACATTCTGAATAGAATGACATATCATATGTCAACTTTTGACATTCTCGCTTAAAACAAAATTAAATTTTAAAATTAAATCTAGAGTGCCATGGTTATGTTAAAAATACTAATTCTTAATCAAGGAGCTTTGGCAAAATATATTTGATTGACTAATGTTTTAGTGTCTTGTCCTCGCCAGTTAGAAAATGATCAAATCGTAGTTTTAATCATATTTCAATTTTTTCAAATGGAACGAGGGTGGCTCATTAGCATATTTAGAAAAAGCATTTTTTTACGAATAATTTGGTACCACACACTTTTGGTATTTCGAGTCAAATTTTCGTTACGAACCGCAAGTTATAATTTCAAATAAGCCATATGCGAAAATGTCAAAAGTTGACATATGGTATGTCATTCTATCTAGAGTGTTATTTTCTATCGATCTATATCGATCATCATTCTATCAATCTATCGATCTATCGATCGATTCATTCTATTCAGAGTGTTATTTTATATCGAGTGTTAATTTCTATCGAATTCTATTCAGAGTGTTATTTTCTATCGAATAAAGTAAAAAAGTACCGAGGATGCCATTTAAAAATCAAAAGTTGTAGTCATTTCCGGTGAAACAGAAAGTGACAGAAAACAATTGAATACGTCAATCAATCCTAATTTATGTCATATACTAACATACCAAATATCGTTTTTTAACTGTAAAAATAAAAAAGTTATAGGGGTGAGCCACTTTTGAGACGCACCCGGTATTGAAATTGTATGTCGTGCCATATTTTCTCTGAGTTACCAAAATAAGTATTGCAATATTGTATTAGCACTGACCATTGCTTAAAATAGATACCCATCTCTAAAAACAATGGAATATCCATTGTAAATTAGTAGTTTTGAACGGTGTATACGGTAGTCCAGACGGTAGTCCAGAAAGTATATTTCGTGAACATCTATCTAGAATATTTTGATAGATACAGGTAATAATAAGTGTCAAAATATGTTTTTATATGACATTTTAAAACAAACTATTTCAATCAAATATTTGTATTTCTGACTACAAAAAATAAACTAAATTTCATTCCTCCCGAAGTATTAAAAAATTAAAACTATCACAAAACGACCTTAAACTTCTAAATTATGCCATCAAAATTCGGAATGGCATCGCCCTGAAAGAAAACCACATAATTTACTCAGATTACTACTGTTCTGATTTACCATTCTCTTGGGCATTAAACGAGACCACACAGAATATCGGTCTCTGTGGTTTCTGGGTTTCATCGGCATCGCGTGGATACGCAGGACGATTGTGGTTAAGTTTATGCCTCAAGAGTTTTTTTAATATATCATAATAATAATGTAAACATTAACGTGTAATTATTCAAAGTTTATTTTTTTAAAATCGACTTGCTGTGTACATACATTCCTACCGAATAGTAACTTGCTTGGCCATTTTGACATGAAAAAATGCAAACAATGTCAAGTCGCACAATGGAGTTCTTCCATTACAAAAAGCTGTGAAATCTCATGTAGAACCAAAGTTAATGTCTCTCGAAGCACCTATTCAACAACTTTGTTATAAATTATTTTCTGTTCAAAATTACATTTATTTCTATAGTAATTATGACTTGGCAATTGCAATATATCCTACTAATTATAATGATTTATTCCTGACTGACTGACTTACTTGACTGTTTCAATTTAGTAATATTTAGTAATCGAAATAGTACATTCAATCAGTCTAAATTAAAAAAAAACAGAGAATCAGTAAAAGAAAGTTGAAACCAAATCAATAAAAAAAATTGTGTCGACTGCATAGTCAGTTACCGGTAGCGGCTAGACGCTTGACTTTTATTTGTTATTATTTTTCATTTTTTATGAGCTTGTGAAACTTCTAGAATTGTTTTAGAATTTTGATGATCGGTGTGTGAGTCAATGTCTAAATAAAAGAGTTTTGACTAGCGATAATTTATTAATAATAAGGTATAATTATTACATAATATTGGCAATATAGCCACTTATAGTATGTCCTTTTGATCACTAAAATTTAAGATTCTTACTTTATCCATAACGGAGTCACACGGCGCTCAAAAGTGCTCGATTATAACTATAACAATTACAACTATACGTTAACTTCAAAATAATATAAAATATTTTACATTAACTATTAACTATATTTACATTAATTTCAAAATAATATAAAGTGTCACATAAAATCATTTAGGAATTTGATTTACTATTGCATTAGCTGCAATTTCATTTTAGCGTCGATTTTTTCTTTTTCAATTGGATTAAATATACCTACTTAAGAAAAATTATCCTGTTGATACCGGGTATCTGCCAAATTTGACTTTTAAAGAAATAAAACAAAAAAAAGCTGGTTGGTCGGATTATGAAAAAAAACTTTATTTGAAAAATTTGTGTCTATTTTAATTTTTTCATATCTGTATATACGAATTATATACGAATGAACATGCGGTTCATAACATGACATTTTGACTCGAAAAACCAAATGTGTGGTACCAAATTATTCGTAAAAATGCTTTTTCCAAATATGCTAATGAACCACTCTTTTTCCATTTGAAAAAAATTGAGGTAGGATTAAAAATACGATTTGGGCATCTTTTAACCGACCAGGACAATTTCGATTTTTTTTTTCGACGATCAAATTTTCGCGATTTTTGAGCGAATATGTCAAAAGTTAACATATGATATGTCATTTGATTAAGAGTGTCATTTTCTATCGAATAAAGTAAAAAAATACCGAGGGTGCCATTTAAAAATCAAAAGTTGTAGTCATTTCCGGTGAAACAGAAAGTGAACGAAAACAATTGAATACGTCAATCAATCCTAATTTATGTCATATACTAACATACCAAATCTCGTTTTTTACCTGAATAAAATGAAAAAGTTATCGGGGTGAGCCACTTTTGAGATGCACCCGATATATTTCTCTCTAGTTAGGCAACTTTAGTTTAGATTTTTTTGAAATTTATTTTTAATTGATTTTTTGTAATTTGATCAGAATTATCAAAGACTGTATGAGAGCAATGTCGAAACAAACAATTTTATAAGCAGGCTATGACAAATACATTGTGACATTTAATATTCTGCAAAAAAAAATCAGGATCTACAAGGCACAAGGTCAAAAATGTTTTGTTTTGACAGAGAGCACTTATTTCCTTTAGTACATTTTCACTGCGAACCGCTCTTTGAATTTTAGACCATTTTAAATATTCCCATAACCTTTTTACATCGTCAAATAATAAAATTCTGTTAAAAACCTCCTTAAATCACTCTTTTAAGCACAACCCAGTGGTATAATCAGTTTTTTTATATACTTTCTCTTTTTGTCAGAAATAAAAAAAAAATAATTATTTCTTAAATGGAAATCATAGTTGGTTATGAACTTCTAAAATACCGATGTCTAGCCCTTTCCAGTGATATAAAATTGTGGATATCTATTTCTAAAAATGAGAGAAATACTAGGTGTATTTTGTTTATATCGAAGCGGGCCATGATATTTTGTTTTAACCTTTTTGTCTAACTATTTTTATTTCAGTTTAATAATGTTATATTATTATTTATCTACATGTCTCAGAAATCGAACCCCTGACATCTATGTTGCTTTTGCTATACCTACTGGCAGAAATTGGATTACCTCTGTTAAATCAGACCAATTTGGGCCACCCTGTATAGATCTGAATTTCTTAATATAATCTCGATAAGTGGAGAAGGTGTTCTGCATGCAACTAAATTTAACTAATATTTTAAATCTAATAATAGTCCTTATTAATTTGGTATAATTAATTATATTATAAATCAAATTTAACTTATTATTTGACCCCTAGATAAATATTTGACTGGTAAAATACTGCTATTGAGAAGACTGAGAATTAGTATTCTTAGGTAAACTTGAAAAATAAAGGACATTTTTGAATAATTTCTTTTATTATTCGAATAATAAGCCCATTTTTAGCCACTTGTTTCTTTAACTATCTAATTTGACAGTTACCTAAAAGCAACACACTATTTTTTGTATGTACTTCTTAAACTAATTCAAAGCAATAAATAACGCCAAGTCAAATGAATCTAAAGTAATAATTAAAATCAATCTTATATGTTGTGGACTTTTATCAATGACACTGTATATCAAGAGCATCAACCTTTACTTATTTGCTTATTCAAAAATTATATAATTATTGCTTTTCTCACCGCAAGTCCATATAAAACCGAGATGGCCCTACGTGTCCGACATCTTAAACGCCTTTCGTAGTAAAATGCCACTTCCGCTGGACAGTAGCACTTCCGGCCGATAATGCAGAGTTCTACTCAACTAAATCATAACGTTCTGTGACAAGATGTTACGTGTGCGTACTAAAGAAGTGATCTGGTACCCGTTGAATGTTAATACGAGGTATATTTCCTTTTAGACGTGCTGTGGAGCGCAGGGATTGAATTTGTAAGTACCTCTTATTGTCGGGTTGATGCCGTCCGATGGTAATTTTTGGGTGTTTTTTACTTCTCCGGAGGATGTTAGTCATTTTGTCGTACAACGAAATATTAATGGTCTTTTGAATCTTAGTCGTTAACAGGAAGTAAAGTCGCCTTCAAATTAATGCAAAAAATAATATGAATGTATTTTTTTTCCAGGTACTACTACACTATTTTAAATTACTCTAGTTGTTCTTGGTTTCTCTCTAATTGTTAAGCATAGTAAATTCAGAGCTGCAAGCTCACAGAAAACTTAAGTCTTTTTTATTTAAATCATTTGAATGACTTAAATTATTTTATTTCAAGTCACTTTTCGAAGCTGACTTAAGACTTAAATTTAAGTTCTCCTGAAAATGATTTGGGATTTAAATCTTTATTCCGAAATAGAAGAAGATTTAAGTCTTTTCTAAACTTGCAGATCATCATAATTTAAGTCAAAAGTATAGACTTAAGTCATAAAAACGAAGTAAATAACGTTATATTGATTTAAGTCTTTACAAAAATGACTTCACTTGAAATAAAGTGATTTAAGTCAAAAACTTTATATACAGAGTGAGTTTCCTACGATGTTCTCTATGGGTATCTCGGAAACTACTGTAGATAAAGAGTCGGTTAAATGGGGAAAGAATTGCAGTTTTGTGGGATCATAAATATGCGCCTTTCAGATTTTTGAAAAAGTTCATGGCTTACTAGATATTTCGAATTCAGATAAAAATTGTAGATAATCACATCCTTAATGAGATTGTGTCCTCCGTTTTTCTCTAAAGCCTGTCATTTTTGACATACGACACAAACATGTGTTTTTTTAAATGGAAACCATAGTTGGCCATGACTTCATAAAAAGCGCCATTTTTTAAGCTTTTCGGCGATATAAGATATAATATGTTTTCTTAGAAAAATTACTGAGTAATAGCCAATTGTTATAATTTTTAAACAATTTCACTTAGTTAGCCATTGTAGCAGCCATAACAATGTGGGGAATCTTATTTGGTCGTAGCTCTATCTGGAGAGTCAGTTTTTTATTTAAATCTTTTTTTGCGCCTTGCATATTTGAATTCGATTCTCATTTTACTCTCGCTACTGTACGCTGAAACAACTATTCTTATTGTATTCATTTTATTATCCTGTGGCCATAAAGTGTAAAACTGTACTTTTAAAAGTTAGTAGAAAGGCTTGATAGGTAAGATTGTACCATATATATAAAATTTTCCCCTGCTAAGTAAATGTATAGTATTTTAGATACCAAGAATAAAGAATTTTCGGAGTGTTTTTCGAAGAGTTTTCTTTGACTTGAGCGAACCCCTAACCCTTTATAGAGTTTTGTTACATCTTGGCTACCCAACTACGGCCGAGTCTAAGAATGGCAGTTCGACGAACACCTCCTGCTGATAACAGTCGAAATTCACCACCCTTAACACGTCTGGGGGCGAGAAGAATGAACGAGGAGCTACAAACAACTCCCACATTTTCCCAGCGAAACGAGAGCGTCATTCCAGAACAGACTTCAAGTGGAAGACAACCTACTGGAGCTGTCCGGCGTAGGAATATTCCAGAAAATGAGCGCATTCCTCTTTCGAATGCATCCAGAGGTTTGCCACGCTATCCTACACAGAAATCACCAATATATACATCGGGCATGGATTTTCAAGGTAGGAACATTCCATATTTTTTGGGTGAACAAGTAAAAGTTCCTGATTCTACAAGAATTGCACAACAAACTAATCAACACCCACGCCAACCACCACCGCCATATGATAATAGGGACTTTAATAACTTAGATAGTTTTATAAGAAATATTGTAAATCAATCTATAACAGATACCTTTAAAAATAACAATCAACAAACTTTACCTTTTCAAATTGATAACATTAGCGAATATAATAGAATTTTAGCAAACATAGATAATATGCTTCCAGAATTTCATGGTAATAATACGTTACACCCTATAGATTTTCTAGAAAAAATTAAGTTTTTATTACAGAGAAATAATACCTCATTTCTAGAAATAAAATTTTTATTGGCAAAAAAATTACAGGGTAGAGCTAAAGCGTGGAGTGAGGCATATCTTAAATCATTTCTTACTTTTACAGAATTTGAGGAAGCATATTTAAGATATTTTTGGAGCGAAACTAAACAACTAGAAATAAAATTAAAAATTTGGCAAGGAAAGTATGAAACTGGCTCTCTAGTAGACCATTTTACAAAATACGTAGCTATGGCACAATATCTCAGACCACCCCTGTCTGAGTTTGAATTAATTCAATGTATAGCCCGCCATTTTCCGGTAAATATATTTAGCGCTATAATAGGGCTAAAGAAATTGTCAGAAGTAATCCCAATACTGCAACAAGCGGAATATTATAATCATAGAACGGTAGACAGATCAAATTTTGGGTCGCGTTATGAAAAGGATAGGTTGGGACCCGAAAGAAAAAATTATGCAAATCGAAACGTATCCGCGGTGGATTTAGTGGACGATTTAGGGGTAGCGAATTTGGAAATATCGGGAAACGAGCCGAGCCACAGTCTTTAGGGCCGGAGACAACTGACAGTGGCAAAATGGCCGTAATACTAAATAAAAATATGGAAGAAGAGCCATGGGGCTCTGACTGTGAGTTTGACCATCTTAACATTGAAAATAAAAAATCACCAGTTATTACTGTTTCAATTTTTAATTTTTCTTTTCCAGCACTAATTGACAGCGGCTCAGAAATATCCTGCATATCCGGTGACGTTTACGCTCAATTGGGAGATTTTCAAGAGAAAATTCCTAGTTTTCCGGTAACGGGGATTCGTATTACAGGGGCGTTTAAAACAAAACAACGTAAAATAGCGAAACAATTGTTTCTTGATTTTAAAATAGCTAATAACTATTTTAGTTATGAATTTTTATTAATTAGTGATTTAGTTTTTCCGATAATTTTAGGTATTGATTTTTTATTTTCAGTGAAAAGTAAAATAAACTTAGAAAATGATACAATAACATTATTAAATTCTAATAAAGAGTTTTTTACAGTCTCAACAATTAATACGATTCATTTTTATATTCCTCCGAGCGACATTAAAAAAACTAGAACGATAGCCTTAAAAAAAGAATATTCCTTAAATACTTTAAATACTGATCGAAATGGTTTTAATACAGAATTTATAAACGAAAATAAATCTTTAACATTTGAACAAAAAAATCAGTTTAAGTATCTTCTCTTGAAATATAAAAATATATTTTCTGATATACCGGGGCGAACCGAATTGTACTATCACAAAATTAAATTGATTAATGAAACTCCTTTTAAAGTTAAACAATATCCTATACCAATTGCACATCGTGAAGCTGTAGATAATGAAATTAAGCGAATGCTTGATTGGGGGGTAATTGAAAGGGCTTCCACCCAATATATTAGTCCGTTAGTCACAGAGGTTAAGAAAGATGGGTCGGTTCGCGTCTGTTTGGATGCGCGACATTTAAATCGGGTATTAGAAAAAGAATACGAGTTACCACGACCTATTGATGATATTATGAAGTCTTTGTTCGGGAAACCATTTAAAACTAGTCTTGATTTGTCGTCTGGATACTGGCAAATACCTCTGCGCCCAAGCGATAAAAAGTATACGGGATTTTTGGTTGGTACTAAGTGCTATCAATTTACGGTGTTACCTTTCGGACTTTCTACCGCTGTTTCTTCATTTTCGCGATGCATTTCTGAGATATTGGGTTCAGAGTTTGATGACTTTGTTATACCGTATCTTGATGACATTTTGATAGCTTCCAAGAATTTTGAAGACCATTTAAATCATTTGGATCAAGTTTTTTCCCGTCTAAACGAAGCTGGGTTGACAGTTAAATTTCGAAAGTGTCAATTTATGCCAGAAAAATTAAATTATTTGGGTTACATTGTAAGCACAAATAATATAGAACCCGATCCTGAAAGAATTCAATGCGTTCAGGATTATCCAAAACCGAAAAATAAAAAAGATATTCAGTCATTTTTGGGACTATGTAATTACGATCGAGGGTTTTGTGAGAATTTTTCGGGCGTAACAGAACCTTTAAGTAAATTATTAAGAACAAAAAATAAGTGGGTTTGGAATACTGAACAGGACAGGGCTTTCGATGAGTTAAAACGGTTACTAAAGAATGCTACACTACTATACCACCCCGACAATACTGCCACTTATTACGTACAATCTGATGCTAGTGATTACGCAATAGCCGCTCAACTGTTTCAAAGGATAGAGGGAGAACGACGAGTAATAGCGTACGCTAGTAGACTTTTACTTGATCGGGAAAGAAATTACACATCCAACGAAAAAGAAATCTTGGCTCTTGTATTTGCGTTAAAGAAGTGGCGAATTTATTTATTAGGACGTCATTTCGAAGTGCTAACCGATAACCGAGCTTTATGTTATATTCAAACGTGTCGGTTACTCACGCCTCGGGTAACTCGGTGGGCTTTAGCTCTGCAAGAGTATGATTTTAAAATATCTTTCGTTAAGGGTTCGGAAAATAAAATAGCCGACATACTATCGAGAAACCCTGGTATTCGTTATTCGGTTCCGGGTGAGAAGTGTTTTAAAGTGTTTTCCTCGTCGATCAAGTTTCCTGATAAGCTGAACACGTTATTAAAAAAACTACCTGCCGCGCAAAAAAACGATAGTTATTTTGGGCCAATTTATAAAAGTTTAGAGAATCAACAACTTGATGAAAAGATAAATAAATTTGTTCTTAAAAATCAATTGCTTTTTGTAAGAGAATCAGACGATGAATCCTACCGTTTGTGCATTCCATCAGAATTTAAAAATAAAATTATTTATGATTATCATGTTTCTTTAGGTCATTTTGGAATTTTTAAAACATGGAGTATTTTAAAAAATGATTTCTGGTGGAAAGGCATGTTTCGTGATATCAAAAAATGCTTAAAAGCGTGTGACATTTGCCAAAAGGCAAAATTGAGTTTATTACCAAAAGCTCCTCTTTCTCCTGTAATATCCGAGAAAAAAAATGAAATTATTAGTCTGGATTTATACGGACCGTTACCCCAGTCTACAGGGGGCGTTACATTCTTATGTGTGATTGTCGACTTATTTACGAAATATGTGACATTATACCCTTTAAAAAAGGCCACTACCAGAGCTATTTTAAACCGTTTAATATTAGATTATTTTAAAAAAATGGGTAAGCCTGAAAGGATATTAACTGATCATGGTTCGCAGTTTACGTCAAAATCCTGGTCACATACTTTACAACCTCTTGGAATTAAAGTTGTTCATTGTTCGGTAAGACACCCTCAGTCAAACCCGGTTGAAAGATACATGCGCGAATTAGGTCGTCTCTTTAGAACATATTGCTTTGAGCAACATACGGCCTGGGCTAAACATGTACGGAAATTTGGTCAGTTTTTTAATTCTGTGGTGCATGAATCCACAGGCTTTACACCTTCCGAATTACATTTCAAGGAACCGCTTACCTCTTTTACACGAGAACTGGTCGATTATCCTGATAGTCCTAAGGTGCTTAGTTATGAAAAGAAACTTATTTTAGCTAAAGAGATCTTACAAAGCCGCGCTGAACGTCGGAAGATATTACACCCTGGTCGACATTATAAAGAATTTGCTACTGGAGATCTGGTGTTGCTTAAAGCGAACCCCGTTTCTTCAGCCCTATCATCAAAAACCAAGAAGTTTCTTCTTCTTTTTGAGGGTCCATATCGTATTAAAAAGAAGGTAGGCCTGTCAACTTATATTTTAATTATGGAAAATACCGACGAAGAGAGAGGTATGTTCCACGTGTCTCATTTGAAGCCTTATAACTCGGATGTGTCTAGCCTAAAAGAGTAAAGCTACTTTTATTTAGACAGGGGGCGGTTGTAGCAGCCATAACAATGTGGGGAATCTTATTTGGTCGTAGCTCTACCTGGAGAGTCAGTTTTTTATTTAAATCTTTTTTTGCGCCTTGCATATTTGAATTCGATTCTCATTTTACTCTCGCTACTGTACGCTGAAACAACTATTCTTATTGTATTCATTTTATTATCCTGTGGCCATAAAGTGTAAAACTGTACTTTTAAAAGTTAGTAGAAAGGCTTGATAGGTAAGATTGTACCATATATATAAAATTTTCCCCCTGCTAAGTAAATGTATAGTATTTTAGATACCAAGAATAAAGAATTTTCGGAGTGTTTTTCGAAGAGTTTTCTTTGACTTGAGCGAACCCCTATCCCTTTATAAGAGTTTTGTTACACCATGGAAACAAGTTTAAGTGAAGCTATTACATCCAAACTTTGTAAATTAAAATAACCAAACAAACCAAACCAAACCAAACAAAAATTGTAAATATGTATTTTTCAAATGAAGAAAAGCGTGTAGGATGATTGGTTCAACTTTTCTTTACCATACATTTTCGAGGATACGTTGACCGGTGAATGTTACGTTTTTTAGAGAAAGGTTTTCATAAAGACATATTAAAAAAGTTAAATTAGTTATAGCCAATTATTATCTTTCTTGACTAATATCCTTAGATTGCATGGTATTCTTATTCTGATTTATAACTTATAAAAAATCGGAATGTCTTATTAAACGGTTCAACATTACAACAATTTCAATTTACATTACACAAACTAAATCTTAAAAAAATAATATCACTACATTACACTCGAGTACCTTTCTTAATTCATAAGTTTTTTGTAAACCTTATGTTAACCATATCGCATAAAAAAAATTTAAAATGGATAGGCCAGGTGATCGAGGAGGCCCATGCAATTCGTCCACCTCTTTCTATCCCTGAGTCTACGTGAGTCTACATAATTGTGATATAAATAATGTTTAACATTTCATTCATTATGGGGGGGAGTCATAATTAAAGTCATGTTGGAACTACTCTATTGATACGCGAGTATCTACACGCTTTTCTTCATTTGAAAAATTTATACTTACAATTTTTGTCTATTTTAATTTACAAAGTTTGGATGTGACAGCTTCACATTTCTGAGAGCAACGGCGATTGAACTTGTTTCCATGGCTAACTACTTAAAATTGTTTAAAAATGATAAGAATTGGCTATAACTCAGTAATTTTTCGAAGAAAGCATATTATAGTTTATACCGCTGAAAAGCTTAAAAATGGCGCTTTTTATGAAGTCATGGCCAACTATGGTTTCCATTTAAAAAAACATATATTTGTGTCATATGTCAAAAGTGGCAGGCTTTAGAAAAAAACGGAGGACACAATCTCATTAACGATGTGATTATCTACAATTTTTATCTGAAAACTTTTTGTCTAAAATAGATTATAATGGAATTAGAGAAAATTTTCAAAATAGCCGAAATTTGTTTTTTTCGAGATATCTAGTAAGCCATGAACTTTTTCAAAAATCTGAAATGCGCATATTTATGACCCCAAAAAACTGCAATTCTTTCCCCATTTAACCGACTCTCTATCTCCAGTAGTTTCCGAGATACCCATAGAGAACATCGTAGGAAACTTATACAGGAAACACCCTGTATAATAGGGAGGACCTTCCTATTATAAAATAAAATTAAGAGCTCATACTTGTAGAAAAATTTTTGAGGCGTCTACCAACCCTTTTTTCCTCGCTTTTTTCAGAGTGTAAAGTGAAAAAAAAGTCGATTTATTTACCTACTGATATATACTAGGGTGTCCGTTATTTCCCAAGTTGATTATTTTTTTGCTGCCGCTATCTGAAATTTTAGTTTTCCGACTAAAAAATTATCCAGCGTAAACAAGCTCTTAATTTTTAATTGGGCCTTTTGATTTTGACTAAAAAAGGATCTAGAGCCATACTTTTTTTCAATAAAACTATATTTACCAACTTTAATATGGAAAACAAATATTGCGCCATCTATGATCAATTGATCAAACCTATAATTTAAGGTTATTCTTTCATTGCCTTTCAGTGTTCGTAAATATGTGTGTCAATTGAAAAGAATGAACAAATTTCGAGTGGTTTTTATCTTAAATATATTACCTGTAACAAATTGTAACGTTTTTAGTTCGTTACATGTCTTTTTTATATATGATATATATGATGTCTGGCGTATCGTCATCGGATTCCGTATCGTTCAGGCCTGATAATTTATTTAGCACACTTGGCGTAATTTTTACGTTCCCTAGTCGCCAACCCTGTTATCGTTTGACACAACCCTGTTATCGCTCTGAGGAGGCGCTGTCAACATCGCTTCTGTCAACTCTCTCCGTGCTTAATCTCACTTTTGCTTTTACCGCTCTGTAGCCTAACCTAACCATCCCGGCTTTTAGAAATGGTAATTATTTAAATCTTGCAGTATAATCTGAATCAGCTATTTCAAAGCAACAGGTAGAGATGAGATATTATCCTTTTAGATTCGATATTATTACTGCATATTTTTAGGGTAGAGTTTTGGATGTCCCAACTTAACTTGTATTTGTATTTTGCTGGCACGTTGGCGTCCCTTTTCTTTTGTCCTCCAGAATGTTACATGGAAGAAAGGACAGTTTCTTTGTTTTTTATTGAGCCCTCGGAAGTAATTCGAGGTAGGTTTATTTTGTTTATTAGACCTTGTTTGGTTTTAAACAAGAGTTTCATATTTTAAGGGTCCAAGGTACGGACTATTTCCAAGGTTATAGTCCTAGGTTATGGTCCAAGGTACGGGTAGTGTTCCCTTGTACCATTATCGTATATACGGATGTCCTGTGGACGAGTGTCCCCAGTAGGAATTATTTTTCTTGCATATAAAGTGCCCCAGTGTGGATGTAGCTTGAGCCCCATGCTGCTTCGTTCCCATCTATAAGCTAGTTAGTAGTTACGGCTGTTCCAATTCATGGTGTCCTCATTCTGGCCCCTTTTGTTGTATTGGATGGCCGAGTACAGAGATATGAGAACAGCTAAGTGTAGATTTAGGTTCTGATTTTCAGTCGATTTTCAGTCTTAACTTAACGTACATTTTAAATAATATCGTACAGACTATATTTAGTGGTTAGATTATTAAGAACATTTATGTCGATTTAGTATTTAAAATATGATTTAGATCTTAGGTTTCATTACATTATGTCTTGTAATGGTATTACTTTTATAAATATTTAGTACAACTCTTAACACCACTTTCTTTGACATATAACCACTATATATTCACTAGAACTCTACAATGTCATGTATCAGCAAAGAACATCATGAATAAATATAGTCATTAGTTTTAAGTAATATACAACTGTGTTTTCTTTCTCTGTACATGCCTGGCGCCCAATATCTGTATTTTTTTGTTTATTGTTTTGATTGGTTTTCTCTCTAGTGAAATACCTTACCCACGACTGCTCTCAGATGAAAAGCTGCCCTTCGCAGTGGTAATGTTTTATAAAAAACGCCACAAAATTAATTAATTTACTTTAATTAATTAGTAATTAAATTTAACTAATTAATAATTCAATCTTATCTTTTTAATCGTTTATTTTTATCTTAAATATTACTTGTATCGAATTAATGAAATTAATTAATAATTTAATTTAATCCAGCAATAATACAAGTGCTATTTAAGATAAAAACCACTGGAAATGTGTTCATTCTTTTCAATTGACATACATATTTACGAACACTCAAAGGCAATGAAACAATAACCTTAAATTAAAGTTTTGATCAATTGATCATAGATGGCCCAATATTAGTTTTCCATATTAAAGTTTATAAAGAAATATTGTTTTATTGAATAAATATCGCTCTAGATTTTAGTCAAAATCAAAAGGCGCAATTAAAGTTGCAGTGAATGACAGAAAAATTTGATTTTATGCTATGTGCATAATTTTGACCGCGAATAACTTTTAAAGGAATGTTTTTATGGAAAAAAGCAAAGAGACCTTTTTTGTAGAGCGTAAAATTTCGTATTAGAATATGTTTTTGTCAAAGCTGTAGGTTCATTTGCTTTTGAGATAAAAAATTAAATGCAAATGGTCAGAAAATCCCATGTTATTTAAATGGGAAAAGTATCATGATTCCGGCACGGTTTAAACTAAAAATTAAAAGCTTGTTTACGTTGGATAATTTTTTTTAGTTCAAAAACTAAAATTTTAGGGGGCGCGGGCGGCAGCAAAAAAAATATCAATTTATGTGAAACAACGGACACCCTAATACAAACACACCCACTATTTTGCTGATGAAAAATATAGAATACCTACAGCAAATTAAATAAATATCTATTAAAAAGTAATTAGAGATGCCCACAAGCGAACTTCCTTAATTTGTCTCCAAGTGCTAAGTACAACACCGTGAAATATTGCTCGTGACTATACTCTGCCTGTGACCAATGACTTATATCGTATATTATCTCTTCTAAACGTGCATTTTCATTTTTTCCTTGCGCTCTGCAATTTGTTAAAGCGCATCTTACACGACACCAAAATAATATTATTCCATCTGCGTAGAGTTTCTCAAAATGTACTTAACGAAAATTGGTTTTCTATGTTTTGAATTAGAAAAATGACTAGAGTTTAAATATAAATAAATTGAAAGTAGAGAGTCGATCGAGAAGATTTTTTTTCGCACACTTTATGTTTTTAACATTTTAATTTGAACACTAGAGACATGCATTTTAAAAATGAAATATAAAGATAAAGTCCTTTTTTAGAAAACGATATACAGGGTTGTCCGAACTGTATTCCGAAAATTTTGGTAGCATTTTCTGCACATAAAAATAAATAAAAAAGTTTGTATAAATGTATGTTCTAAATGCTTAGTTTCGGAGATACAGGGTGTAGAAATTTCATTTTTATTTCGATTTTTTTCCAAATAATTTATGAAGTAACGTCAATATTTCGATGAAAATTGGTGCCTGGGAGTTTTCTGACATGAGAAATTTGATTTTGATGTCAACATGACTCCTCTTTGTAGGAGGCGCCAACTACCTACATGTGTTTTAACTGATTTGAAGAGTAATAACTTTTCGTCCGTACCTATATATAACTACTGAGTGAAATACAATTTCGTTACTTTTTACATAAAAACGTCTCTTGCTAAAAATCGCTAAGAGCAACCGTTCTCAAGATATTTAGAATGGAAATAGTCAATACATCATTATTGGCAAAAAATAAACGTTGAGTAGATAGTTATTTGACCGAAATAATAAATTTGGGAAATTTTTATTTTTTTTAATGAATAATACATTTTTCTGCAAAAAAATTATGATAAAACAGTTTCTGTTGAACTTTTGCCGCAAATACATTTCAAATTTATGATTTCAGTCTAATAACTATTTAGTCAACATGTTTAATTTATGTCAATGATGACAGGCATTGATAATTTCGATGCCAATTTATTATATGAACCATTACTCGTAGCGATTTTTACCAAGAGACCGTCTTTACGTAAAAAACTTCGTAAATGTATATTTTTTACTCAGTAGTTTTATACAGGTGCGGACGAAAAGTTATTACTTTTCAAACCATCAGTTAAAAATATGTAGGTGGCGCCTTCTTCAAGTAGGAGTCATATTGACATCAAAATCCCCCAAATTTCTCATATCAAAAAACACCCAGACAACAATTTTCACTAAATTACTTCATAATTGTTATATAATAAATAAAAAATAATTTAATATTTGTTAAAGTAAAAATAATGAGTGAAATTTCACTGAGATTTCACTCAACACTTTCTCAATTTCTGTCCACACCCGGTTGAGTGAAATTTCCACTCTACAGAGAGTGAATCTTCAATTCTCCGAGATTAGACGAAAGACTCCTTTTTTACTTAAAACAGTCCACTTGAGTAGAATTTTGAGTATTCATTCATTTAAAAAAGAGTGAACTCACTACGTGTTGAGTGTTTTCACTCAATCGGGATTGGACGAAAGACTCCTTTTTTACTCATTATGGTTCATCTTGAGTAGGATTTTGATCGATTTTGATAATTTATTCACTTTTAAATGAGTGAACTCACTAAGTGTATAGTTCAAGTACACCTTTTATTGAGTGACTTTTACTCAAATTTGTGTTACACTTAACTCGATTAGTACTCATATCTGAGTATTAATTTCACTCACTATTGAGAAATACATTCTAAATGATTTTTTAAAAGCTATATGTAAGCTAACTTGTTATTTTATAACAGATGGGCAGGTGCCTTTCAAAGGTAAGTTTCAGTTTAGGACATGGTCTCGAACATGTCCATTTCCTAAAATTCACTTTTGGGAGGCATCTGTTCATTTGTAATAAAATAACAAGTTAGCTTACATATAGCATTTCAAAAAATAATTTAGAATATTTCGTTTTTTTTTAACAAACCAAATGAAAAACTGTAGAACCTTCAAAAATATTTTTATTTGAAAAAAACAAATAAAACCAAATATAACACTAGTATTATAATATCAAAAACATTTTAAAAAGTTTTCAACTCTTTTTGGAAAAAATACAGGAACTTTTTAAGCTAGACGTCTAGAAAAGTTGCATCACATCACAAATATCCGCTTTATTAAGAGCATTCGCAAGCTCGGCTACTAACATCCTCGAATATTTCTAATTTCTAAACTAACTATTAATAACGAAAATTCCTCGGAATTTGTTGGGAACCATAAGGCTGATACACTTCAATGGGTTCTTTATAATAACAAGAATTCAAACAAATTTCAAGGGAGAAGGTTGTTTCTCTGAACTTCTATGTCTCTAGCATTCGTATTCTCTTCACCACGCCACGCGGCCACAGTCACACTTTACATCACACTTTACACACACACTATGGGCTTCTCACCTTGGCACCTTCGAAGGGACAGGACAACCTACGACTCGAAGAGATAATTGAAAACTGAGGAACAGGAGAATAGCTTATTCGGTATCGAAGGAGCGTGTATGACGTATGATTAGTAATGAGCGAAAATACTCTAAACTGGGAGATTTCACTCAAATTTTTATTGTGTTAAACTATAACATGAGTTTTTAAGTGAATTTTTACATTCCATTACTCAAAGATGGGGGTTATAACTCGAACATGAGCTTATTCAATCGCTATTGATTAAATAGAGATCATATTTGAGCAAAATAATGAATTTTCTCTATTTTAGATGAAAATGTACTCAATTATTTCACTCAAAAAATTCACTCCCTGAGAAATATGTGTTCACTCAGGCTGATTTGTTATAGTGTATATCTCCGAAACTAAGCATTTTAGGACATGCATTTATACGAACATTTTTACTTATTTTTATCTGCAGAATATATGCTGCCGAAGTTACCGGACACAGTTCGGACTACCCTGTATACGTTATGAAAGTTTTGACACTTGACAAGGACCCTAAACAGTCAATGTCATATGTCACTACTGTCATAAACAATACATGATAGAAAGTTAAACCGTAGAAAAAAAGTTAACAATGTCCATTATAAACTGGTGTATAGCGCTAATAGATAATAAATTCCAGCACAAGCTAAAGATAAAACACTTCCACTCAAAACGTCGGGTACTTATGTAAGTACTCTAATCAAAAATATGGAGGGCTATCTATAAGATAAATCATATGTAACTGCATTGCTCAACATATTTTTGATAAAGTTCATTGTATAGAGGTTAATAATTTAAAATTAATCAAACACTTAAATTACAGGAAATTAGATGCATATGAATGGGCAATCATTGCCCTGATTTTTGATTTAAATTATCTTTGATTGGGTCTTTAGGTAAGTATTGGTTTATATTTTAATTCGTTAAATGTAGGTGTTCTGGTCTCTCTCATAAGGTGTTCTGGTAATAATAATATAAATAATGTTTATTCAAACTGATCCAATTACAAAGTATATACAAGACTTATACATAACTTACGAATACAAAATAGTGAATAAACATAATATCCTCTTAAGGTAGAACCTTGTCTGAGGAGTTTTATTTCTAGAACAATAACTACAATATTTTATACTAAATTCTTAACTATATCTAAATGTATCAAATTAATATATTTCATTGTCCAACACTTAAGCACGCTAAAAAACAAGTTATTATAC
This sequence comes from Sitophilus oryzae, assembly GCF_002938485.1. NCBI lineage: Eukaryota > Metazoa > Arthropoda > Insecta > Coleoptera > Curculionidae > Sitophilus > Sitophilus oryzae. The sequence continues at coordinate 5,896,656 of NW_022147046.1, read as the reverse complement.
AGCGGTCAGATATTGACATAGGGTAGATTGCAAGTTCTAAGGCATATAAGATTACATTATTTTTTTTTTTCAAATATTATATTTATTGTGAATGGTTTTTAATATTTCACATTTTGCTGAGTATGAATGTATGCATTTCGGTTATTGTTTTACCAAGTATCCATTCTTTTAATCTTTTTTTAAAAATATTAATGTTTTGACAATTAACAACTTCTTTAGGTAAAACATTAAAAATTTTAGGTCCTACATATAAATGACTTTTTTGTCCGATAGTTTTATGCATCCGAGGTACATTAATAGTTAATTCGAGTCGACGTAGTGGGTATGAATGTGGGATTAGATTATTTTTACTTCTGTTACTGAATGTTATAGATAATGTATTAAACCAAAATAATTGTTTAGCGTCAAAAATGGCTGCTTCTATGTATAAGGCATCAGAGGGATATCTATAGTTTTTATCGTATATTATTTTCAGCAACCATTTCTGAACTATATTTACACTTGATAATTGATTTTTGCTTGCTGAGCCCCAGGCCACAATACCGTATTGTAAATGGCTCTGAGCTAAAGCAAAATACACATTTCTTAGTAATTCTATAGGAATTACACTTTTTAAAAACTTAAATATTACAATAAGTGATCTTAACTTTTTAGTCACAAACTGAATATGATAATTCCATTTCATGTGGTTATCAAAGATGACTCCAAGATACTTAAATTTGTTTGTTGAGCTTATTGTCACTAGCTTATTGTTATAAGTTATATCTAAATTGAATTTTGGAAGAGTATCTGAATAGCAGGCAAAAGGTAAGAAGAAAGTTTTCTTAAAGTTAACAGTAAGAAGATTATTATTAAAGAAATTGCACACTATTTCCATTGATTTTTCTACTTTTGCTTTCAATTGATTCCAACACGTTGATCTGAAGAAAATTGCTGTATCATCAGCATAACTCAAAATGTGTGCATCGAGTTTCAAGTTTAGTAACTCATTAATGTATATACAAAAAAGTACAGGGCCCAGTACAGTGCCCTGAGGTACACCATAGTTGACCACCCTTTTCTCGCTTTTAACACCCTGGATGGACACGCTTTGCTGTCGGTTATTTAGATAGCTCTAAACAGATCGTTGGTCCTTCCTCTAAAACCCAAATTACTAAGTGTGTATAACAGGATTTCATGGTGAACTGTATCGAACGCTTTTGCTAAATCTACAAAAACACACAAAGAAACCTCGGATGCATCAAGTGCCTCCGAAGCCAATTCTGATAGTTTTATAATAGCATCACTTGCGGATTTGGACTCCACGAATCCATATTGATTTTCGGAAAGGAGTTTAAATTGTTTCAGATACAAACACATTCTTTTTTTAATAAGTTTCTCAAGAATTTTGGAAAAGTTACTTAATAGCGAAATTGGTCTATAATTTGACATATTTGTTTTTTCTTCTGATTTAAACACAGGTTTAACAACAGATATTTTAAATACATCTGGAAAAGTGCCTTTATTTAGAGATAAATTATAAATGTACGTTAAAGGTTTAACAATAAATTCTTTTATTTGTTGCAGTGTGTTTGCCCGAATACCGTCAAATCCTGGAGATTTGTCCTTTTTTAAATTTAATATTTCGTTTCCGACTTCGTTTACATCAGTCTCCAATAATACGAAAGAATGTGAAATATTTGTAACCTGATACATTTTTTCTGTTGGAACATTAATTTTAGAGGCCAACTTCGAACCAATTTCGCTAAAGAACTCATTAAACGTATTTGCGATATCCAACGCATTCGTCACACTGACGCCCTGTTCATTCTTGATTGACGCTATTTGGGATATCTGTCTATCCCGATCTCTAATATTATTAACTGTTTTCCACATATTACCTGACGACATTTGTTGCTTTTCAATTTCTTTTTTATAAAAATCCTTTTTGGTCAATTTTATTATGTCATTAAGATGATTTCTATATCTTTTATATCTATCAGAAAGCTCCTTATTGTTTGGATCTTTTAATGTCTGTTTAAACAAATTTGCATTCCCGCACAATCTGCATTGACCGCTGTTTCTTAGCTTCAATTATCTTCGTCTAATTTCGCTTAACTTGGATGATCTATCGGGAACCGGTGTTTCGATGTACGGGGGCTATTGCTCAGTTAATATACAGGGTGATCCGAACTGTGTTCCGGAAACTTCGGCAGCATATTTTGCAGATAAAAATAACTAAAAAAGTTCGTATAAGTGTATGTCCTTAAATGCTTAGTTTCGGAGATACAGGGTGTAGAAATTTCATTTTTACTTCGATTTTTTTCAAATAATTTGTAAAGTAACGTCAATATTTGGATGAAAATTGGTGTCTGGGAGCTTTTTGACATTAGAAATTTTATTTTGAAGTCTATACCACTCCTATTTGTAGGGGGCGCCACCTACATGTATTTTAATTATTTTGAAGAGTAACTTTTTGTCCGTACCTGTATAAAACTATTGAGTAAAAAATATACATTTCCATGATTTTTCGAAAAATCGTTACAAGCAACCGTTCTCAAGATAATTAGAATGGAAAATAGTCATTTCAGTCTAATAACAATTTAGTCAACGTGTTTAATTTATGTCAATGATGACAGGTATTCATAATTTCGATTCCAAATATCTCAAGAAACATTAATCGTAGCGATTTTTACCAAGAGACCTTTTTTACACAAAATGTAGTAAATGTATATTTTTTTACTTAGTAGTTTTATACAGGTACGGACGAAAAGTTATTACTCTTCAAACCAGTTAAAATATGTAGGTGGCGCCCTTTACAAGTAGGAGTCATATTGACATCAAAATCAAATTTCTCATGTCAAAAAACTCCCAGGCACCAATTTTCATCCAAACAGTGGCGTTACTACAGAAATTATTTGGAAAAAATCGAAATAAAAATGAAACTTATACACCCTGTATCTGTGAAAGTAAACATTTTAGGACATACATTTATACGAACTTTTTTACTTATTTTTATCTGCAGAATATGCTGCCGAAATTTCCGAAATACAGTTACCAAATCAAATAAAATAATACCAAACCACCCTGTATATTTAGTCACATTTGTTAAATTCTCTTGGGATCCTAAATCATCTTCGTAAATTAAGATTTCTAAATTACTTTTTGTAATCAAATTATATGTTTACTTATTATATTTATCCGCTGTGTCTATCAATCAATCAATTCCACCTAACACAAACCAACTTAATATCCCCGACCATTCGTACCCAGCAAATTGCTATCCAGTTTAGCTCTCGTAATGAGCCGAATGCTCTATATTACTCCGCGTAATTTGACGTTATATTGCCCCAGCCAGCGGTACCGCGCCAGTACCACCCAGTAGCGCACGATATCTGTGATAGAAGTCGATCCTTTTAAGGAGCACAATACCTCCTTACGTTGTCTGACTGTCCTCTGTGTGTTATTTCTTCTTTCCATCTTCCTTCGTAACCGTTTAGTCGTCTTCTTATTTTGTTCCGATTTATGACGTAGGTTGGTGGGTAATTGTTCAAATATACAGAGTGATTTCAATTAATCGAAATAATTAAAAATATATGTTAAGAAAGAACTGTCGTATCTTTTTTTACCTTAATTTAGAAGAGAAATTTTTTCACACCTTCAAAAGAATGTGGACTGTACAGTTTTAATTTCAACTTGATACCTGTACGCACAGAAAAAACAATAATAAGGTATTTTCAACAATAGTCTTATTATTGAGAGCAAGCCCATTCATACAAACATAGTACAGTTAACAGAAATATTATAATCATTTTAGTTTAAATATAAACATATTGTTAAAACTGACATCGAACAATTTATTATTCGATTTAGACAAAACATTCATTCATGCTAAACTGATCCCTCTAATTAAATGTAATATAACTAATAGTTAAAGCTAATATTACATAGTTTGCAGGGACATTTTAATATTACTGTTGCAAGTAGAGATGCTTTTTTTCTATTACGTTGCTTACGTTACAACGATTAGACATATAGTTTAACACATTTTACCTTAGAAAGAATCAATTAATAACAACCAATGTAACGCAGGTTTACAACGAACGCAGAAAATTTTGTTCAATGATATGCTATCGTTTGCCTAACGCTTGTATATTGGTTATACGACTTTACTATACTTCTGGTGCTTCTTGGATAGAATGGGAGAATCACATGTTTGCTGGTATTGTATAGTGGCAGGACGTTTTCTAAAAGAAATAACGCTTTATTGTGCAAAAAGCCAAAATAGCTTCATCGACAAAGCATTTACAAAACAAACAAAAGCACAAAAAATATACAAATAAAAAATATACAATTCAAATCATACAATTCAAAAAAAGTCATTAAAACTATAAATAGAACATACATAGCCAATTGCAGAACACAAAAAAAGGCATATCAATAAAATTTTACAATAGGAAAATTGTAAATGGATATAATTTTAAGAGTTATAAAATATTAAATAATCGACTTTTGACCAGTGTGTGAGATGATCAAAATTTTAAAATTCAAAATTGTTCATGATTAACCATCAACAGAAAAGTCGTTCGCGGCATATAGGGCTCTCTTCAGTAAGTATGATTTCAGAGCTTTGCGAAGTGCGGGAAAGAATGAAAGCGACTTGATATTCAAAGGCAGATGATTAGGATGATTTTTTGGCATTGTACAGTATTGAACCTTTAGTATTGTTTAGTATAGAACTAGTTCTGAGCTCGGGGTTGGCAGATAAAGATCGTGCTGCGTATTCCTAAGTGGATAGTTGTGAGATGGCTTGAGAAGCAAACGGATTCAAAAATGAATAAAGAAAGAAGAGACAGTATTTTGATTTTTAAAGAAATTCTGGCAGTGAGTTCTACTGTTCAGTCCCAACAAATATCGAACTACTCTCTTTTGAAGTTTGAAAATATGATCCAATTTTCTTGCGCAGCAAGTACCCCAGAATGGAAGGGCATAACGAAGATGTGACTCAAAAAGGGCATAATAGGCTTTTCTAGAGGTTGATAAGTTAAGTTCCTTAGAAACTGATCTTAGCGCAAAACAGGCAGCGCTTAGTTTCTTTGATAAAGTTTCGATGTGCAAGTCCCATTTTAACGAGTTGTCTACAACAAGTCCTAAGAATTTGACAGATCCCACGACGTCAATATTGCTGTTATTAAGTACAAAAGTTTATCTATAGATTGATATATATATATAGGTTGATATAGATAGGTTGAGGCCATAGGAGATTATATAGTGCCGTAACATCTGGGCCGCTCCAAGTGAAACTAGTATCGTCCGCAAAGAGGCAGATTTTACCGCTAATGTCTAGATCTGCAATGTCGTATATGTAAAATATATTTTACTTATTATTTTTGGTTTGGTTTGGTGTGTGTTTTTTTTTTTGGTGATGGTTTTATGCGTTGTTTTGATGACTGAAATGGAAAAGACAATCTTTTGGACGGAAGAATCAATATACGAGAAGATATACTTACTATATTGGAGAGCTCGGAAAATTTGCCTGAAGGTAAACTAATTCAAATACACACAGGAATACCTACACATATTTAGTTAATTATTTTTAGTATTTAGTTTCAGAATCGTTATTTTAGACAGTAAATTAACATTGCAAATTGCTGTTTTGTCAAGATTTGCACCACTCAGAGATCGAACATACGTGGGAAAAACACACCGAAAAAAGAAAAATCTTGTAATAATTCTAGTAGTCGAAACTGTGATACTTTTTTATGGCTGTTTAGTGCCTAGGTGGCTTTTTTAGTTTAATAACAAGGAACAAGAAAATATAAGGCCATTTATTATAGCAAATGTAACACTTTATTTAAACAATATATATCTATATCGAATTGACGGTTACTGAGTTGATCGTTTTTAGTGTTCCTTGATTATCGGGTAAGATAGGTTTTACATAAAGGTATTTTACACATCCTAAAAAAATCTCTTCTGTGCTGCACTCGAATACATAATTTAGATCTCGATACATTGCGGAGACCTCCGTGTTAGAAGTGAGACGAGACAAGACTGTAATCTGCGAAACGATGGTTATGAATGTCTCGTCTCGTTGGTCTTGCGAACATTTTATGTAGTCTATACAAAATCGCTTCCATTGCAAATAAGCTCTGTAAATATTAAGAAATATTTTTAAAAACATCTTATAAGCAGTCGAGATGGTTGCGCACACAGAAAATGATTGAATAACGTTTGACGCGTAATACTTAAATATTGTCAGACCTTGCCGCGAAACTCGTATTTTCTTGGAGATTTCTACGGGATTTTCGAGCTCATGCCTAAGATACGATCGTGATTTTCACTGGGTGAGCCGACAATAAATATTATTTTAATAACATATAGTCATCATTTTCTATCTGGTTACGTGGAAATTATTTAACGTTTCTATTCGAATATTTAATAACCACGATTCTCACGGCTATTTCAGTTTTATAAATAGAGAAACATCAAAAAATGCATAAAAATAAAGGTCTTAGAAAATACAATGAAATGTCAGAAATACATTTATTTCTTACTTCATTGTTATTTTGGCATCGATATATCGATATGTAAAGCGTTCTATAATAATGCACATAAGCATTTTGATCTATACCAAAACGGGTATTATTAGCAAGTTGCAACAGAGACACCTTAGACAGTTGTCTAAGTTGTTAAGAATAAAATGGTTCCAACATGTCTCAAACGTATCGGTCCTTGAAAAAGCTAGTTGCGAGAGCGTTGAAGTCATGATTGCTAAATCCCGCTTTAGACGGGCTGGTCACGTATGCAGGATGCAAGTAAACCGCCTACCAAAATATCTTCTTTACGGTGAGCTTGTAGACGGTAAGAGGAAATCATCTGGACAACTCAAAAGATACAAAGACACAAAGATATTTTCCATGAAAACTTACACTTATAAGTGTAGGGGATAAGCATGCAAAATCAGTGGGAGGAAGCAGCGCACAATAGAACGCAATAGAGAAGGATTGTAAACTCAGCTAACAACGATAACCAAAAAGTAAAGAGGCAACAAAATAATGAGATTTTTGAATGTCCGGAGTGCGAAAGAGAGATAACATTACGTATCGGGCTTTTCAGTCACTGAAAAGCTCATGAAAGAAAACGCCTTGCGTAACCATCTTCCGATGCGTGTCAAATACTCGTCAGCGAGTAATGGCAGTCAGTAACATTTACTGGTCTACATATACTCGAAAATGTAGGATCCAAGAAGAGTTGAACCAATAATCCAATACGTTTTTCTTCACTTAAAAAAATTCGTATTTGCAATTTAATTGCGTATATATATATAAACGGGATTTGGTTTAAGTATTTAATACTCATTTCCAACTACAGCCTATTGCTGCCTTCCCGTTACCCTACGCCACACATCTCGATTTAGAGCGTCATCAGCTTCTAGGTTACGAGCTTCCATTGCTTCCGTAACCGTTCCGTTCCAAGATTTTCTAGGTCTACCTCTCTTTCTTCTGCCCTGGGGAGCCCATTGAAAAACTCTTTTTGGCCACCTGTTTGGCCACATTTTAAGCTGGATTTTTCGATTCGATCCAGTACTGTCTCCTCCGATGCATTCATGATACGCCTGACCTCGATGTTTGTCTTTTTTTCCATCCTAGATATACCTGCACTTCTTCTAAGGTAGTCCATTTCAACAACTTGGATTTTGCGCTTCGCGTCTGCACTCAGAGTCCACAGCTCTGAACCATAGCAAAGAACTGACTCCACCAATGTTCTTCCAAGTCTCTTTTTAGTTGTTACAGATAAGTTTCGGTCCCACCAGAGGCTGTTAAGACATCCAATAACTTGTTTGCTCTTCTGAATTCGGGTTTGTATTTCTTCTTTGCCCAAACCCTCGTTGTTGATAGTAGCACCCAGGTATTTAAATTTGTCTACTTGTTGAATCTGGACGTTATCATTAATGAAGACTTCAAAACAAGTGTTGGAATTGACAGCTAAGTATTCGGTCTTCTTTAGACTAACCTGAAGTCCCCATTTGTTGTATACTTGATAAAGCCTCTTAGTCATGAACTCTAGATCGTATGAGTCCTGCGCAATCACGACCTGATCGTCTGCAAAGCTCAGGGTAAATAGTGTGTTGTCCCCAATGGGTATTCCCATACCTTGATATTTCGTCTTCCATTCCCTAAGGGCTAATTCGACGTAAGCGTTGAAGATCAGAGGAGATAAGCTGCATCCTTGTCGCAACCCTTTTGTGGTGTTAATTGGATTAGATAGCCTGTGTCCTATCTTAACGTACGATTCATTTTCTTTATATAGCTATTTTATTATCTTAAGCAAAGGTCTATCTACTTCTAAGATATTCAATACTTCCCATATCTTGCTGCGGGGAATAGAGTCGTACGCTTTCTCCAAATCAATAAATGCTAGATGGACTTCTTGATCTACTGCTATCTTTTTTTCCATCACCTGCTGCAGGACAAAAAGGTTATCTGTGAAAGATTTCCCCGGTGTGAATCCGCTTTGGTCTTCCGAGATTTGTCACCAATACTGTCCCTGAGCCTACCCTGTAGCACCTTTCCAAAAAGTCTGCTGACCGAACTGTTAATGCTTAGGCTTCTATAACAAGTGGGGTCGTTACGATTTCCCTTTTTAAAGATGGACACTATGTGAGCCACTCGCCATTCTCGGGGTAGTTTACTTTGCAGGTAGCACTGGTTAAATAGCTCTGCCAGACGCCAGCGCAGTCTTTGGGTTCTACACTTTAACAATTCGGCTACAATATTACCAGGACCTGGTGACCGTCCATTTTTCATTGCGTCTTTTTAATTGCGTCAATTTAATTGCGTCTTGATAAAATATTTATGTTTCGATGTGACAGTTTGACTTCTCTGAGAGCAACGACAATTGAACTTGTTTTAATTGCTAACTAAGTGAAATTCTTTAAACAAATATAAAAATTGGGTATAACTCAGTATTCTACGAAAAAAAAACATATTATAGCTTATATAGATTGAAAACTTAAAAATGACGAATTTTTATGATGCCATGGCTACGGTTTCCATTTAAAAAAAAACAATATGTTTATGTCATTATGTTATTAAGGATGTGATTATATACAGGGTGGCGCACCTCATTCGCCTCGGTTGATTATACGAAAACGGAAAGATGTAGAAACAAAAATTTTTATGGGTATATGTAGAGAGGCAATGTGCATAATTTTGAAATTATTTTCAAATGTACAGGGTGTGTTGGAACTAAGATCCATACCAAAGTTATATTTTTTTCTTATGGAACACCCGGTATTTTATTTCATTTTTGGATTCTTGGCCATAAAATAGGGCATTTTTTTATAGAGGTTTAATGTGTTTAAATGTTTTGGTTTTTGAGATATTTTAAGATATTTAAATATGCAAGCTATAATAATAAAATTTGTCAAACTCATTACTTTTCAGAGTTAATTCTTGTTCTGACTTTGAAGAAACTAAAAAAAATTATTGCTTCCTTGTAATGTATACAAGGGTATCAAAAATTGCTGGTCTATTTTCAATATCTATTTTACATAAAAACTTTCCCATACAGCACGTCCAAATAAAATTACGTTTCTACAAGGGAGACACATGAGAAACAAAACACGTTAAAGTGAACCTAAGTGTTCATCTAGTTCTAACATATACATATGAGATACACGCAGGTTTATATTGATAGAATTATGTGATACAGTGTTTACTAGTTGTATACCGTATACACTCAAGATTCTAAAGAGTTTTTTGTAACGTAACAATTAATTGTGAAATGATGAAATCTGACGTCGGTGTATGAGACATACAATGTATAAATCATATATATGTGTGATACTTCGTATATCATAGTTGTTACCCTATCATTTACTACTTGTAAAAAATGTGGCGTATACACATAATATAAACATCTATATAGACACTTTGTAATGGTGTACTGTTGTGTCTACATCTAGCATGAAATGAGGTGTGCGCATGCGCGGATATCCTCAGCGTAGATACACCTACCAAGTGTATCTTATGTGTCCTCTGTCCTTTCTCCTTTCTAGGGGTGGTATGTTTTTGCTTGACCATTGTTTTATCATTCAAGACTCTATATAAATGTTCTGTTTATGTGTAGTTTAAAAGAGATTTAATTACCTTGTTACACCTTCCTAAAATTATTATTAATATTATAGCAGCGACTCTTCCGTTACTCGATACCCAATTTACCAAATTTTGACTCCAATGGATGAAAACTCCAAATATTCTTGTATAATGATAAAAAGGTGAGCTCTACAGTATAATTTTTTTAATTTGGAAATAATGAAATCTTAAATGGACCAGAGAAAGATTTAAACACTTCAAAGAATACACTGATTGATATTCGGTAAGTTATGGATGGATCAACATACAGATATGTCTAATATTCAATATTCAGTTTCATATAAAATTTAAGGGTGAGATTGTTAATCTGGAAATGAAATACAACAAAGTCCAACAGAGTGCTCGATGGATGAGCATGCTAACGAACCAATAACTGTTTTGGAAGGAGGAGAAGAAAATAAATAAGGCCTTAAACGAGGGGTCCATTAAATCGTGGCGATATACCAGTGTTTACCATTTTGGTATGTTGTTATACTAGGTACTTATGTGCATACGACTGGGAGATTCTATTTCTTAACACAAGTAGAGGTGCGTGATTCTGCCATCAGTGGAGCAATGATTAGACAGGCGCACAGCGTACTACGCGAGGGAGGTGGGGTACAGCCTGCAGGCGGGAGGAACACGGCGCAGGCGCGAGGAGTAGGGGAGCTGTCAAACGTCAAACGTCAAAACTGTCAAAATCCAAGCGTGTATCAGACGTCAAGCGTCATGTCAGGCGATCAAACTTGTCTTACGTCATCTATCAAACCTGTCTTACGTCATATGTCAAACCTGTCTTACGTAATCTGTCAAACCTGTCGCACGTCCTTATGTCAAGGCGATCAGGCGATCCAGATGTCAGGAATATGTCATATGTCAAACCTGTTTTACGTCATCTATTAAACGTCAAACGTTAATCTGTCTTACGTCCTTGCACCTGTATGTACAGGGTGTTAATAGAAAACACAGTATTACAAATTTTTAATATTTATTTAAAATTATGCAATACATTTTACTTTTGATATTTTAGCGCAGGTACTAAATACTATTATAGCAGATGATATAAACGTCATAATTATATACAAAATAGAACTATATATGAAATCTCTGTAGGTTCTTCCTTATCCTTTTTACATGTCTGATTTTTCATAGTTGAACTATCGTTAAAATTGATGGGTAACATCTGCCAATCAGATTGATCTCCAACACTTCTATTTGAAAAGATAAATAAAAATATTTTATATTTTATATTTCGTCTTATTCCTAGTCTCTTCTTACGATAATGGACGTTTGAAAACTTCCACCGATCCATTATTGCTATATTCCAATCTCTGTCAAGCTTCTGGCCATTTACACTTCGTTGTAGAATCATTATTTTTTAAACCTTATAGAGTAAGCTAATGCTTATCTTCCAGATTTTATTTATATATAGAATCATATTTTGCAGCAAATATAAAGCTGAACTTAACGCCGCCATGTCTGGATGCTGAATGACTGTTTAGCTATGTTGACGGAGAGAATATAAACAATCTTGACATGTTGCTTGAGAAGGGGGAGGACCGTCAATATGAGTCACTTGAACAGGTCTGAATTAGATAAAACCTTGGCAATTGGAACTTTAAATAGAAATTATTTTGTATTATTTTTTTTTTTTTTTTTACATATTTAAAAATGACGTATAAAGACGTAAAGCTCACTTTAGAAATTCACAGACAGTGCGCTTTAACTCCTCTGTAGTATATTTTGCCAAATCCAAATACATGTTTACTTTTCAAATTGGTTAAAATAATACTAAAGAATAAAACGTTGTAATTATTTATTTTTTATACATTTATTCACAACAGTTACAAGGTGTTATTTTACAAGTAGCTCTAACCCTATAATTAGCAATAAACTTTTTGATTTAAAAAATTATGCGTATATCGTAGGGCGAGTCATCCAAACAAATCATTTAGTATGTTTATGGGAGATCTTCAATTCTAGTAGTTTCGAAAACATACTGTTTCTCTTCGTAAAATTTTATAAGTTCTTTTAATTGTTGTAAATTAGCCAAATGTTTCTCCTAAGTAAAAATTTATATCTTGGTGAACATGCTCTCCTTTTACACATATTTACTCTTCAGTGTTTAGAAATAATACTAAAGAATAAAAGCCGTTAAATTTATTTATTTCTATACATTTATTCACAAGGGAATTAAATACATATCGAGTTTGAAAATCATTTTTTGGAGTTTATTTGGATTAATTTCTAGAAATTCCAACATATAATACTTGGTAATATCACATTTAAATAACAATATTTTTAATTTCTTCCAAACAATTTTCTTCAGAGACATTACAAGCTCAAATATAATGTAAAAGATTATCTAGTAAAGGGTCTTAATCCTAATTTTACAAGTAACTCTAACCTATAATTAACAATAAACTTTTGATTTAAAATTAATCAAAAAAAAAAAAAAAAAATTGAAACAAAACCAATTTTTATCAAGCACATCACTGTAATTATCCACTCTTCCAGGAATTTGCTTACTTTAACGGTGAAATTTTCAGATAGGGCTTGAACAGTTTCTCCATTTTCTATTTGTGGGTATAAAAGATAAAATGGTGATGTAATTTCAAAAGCTCAGATAGTCGTATCGTCCAAAGAGATGTGTCATTATGGTACATTAGTAGCTTGCA